>NC_050451.1:43179146-43479146 GCF_903995425.1 Onychomys torridus
AAAACAGCTATATTTGAGAATTTAAGTTGACTGAGATAAACTAGCATTTTCTTTTTCTTTTTTGGTTTTTTGAGACAGTGTTTCTCCGTATAATCCTGGCTATCCTGGAACTCACTCTGTAGACCAGGCTGGCCTCAAACTCAGAGATCCAACTGCCTTTGACTCTTGAGTGCTGGGATTAAAGGCATGTGCTTCTGCACACATAATTTAAAAATTTTTCAGGCTGGGCATTGGTGGCGCACACCTTTAATCCCAGCACTAGAGAGGCAAAGCCAGGCGGATATCTGTGAGTTTGAGGACTACAGAGTGAGTTCCAGGAAAGGTGCAAAGCTACACAGAGAAACCCTGTCTTGAAACCCCCCCAAAAATTTCATGAATATATATATTTTAAACTTTTAAAATTGTTTTAGTTTATGTGCATGGGTGTTTTGTGTGTATATATGTCTGTGCATCATAGTGCATGCCTAGTGCCCAAAGAGGCTAGAAGAGGGTATTGGATCCCCTGATCTATAGTTACAGACAGTTGTGAGCCACCACATGGTTGCTGGGAACCAAACACAGGTCCTCTGCAAGAGCAACCAGTGTCCTCTTACTCATGGAGCCATCTTTCCAGCCCCATTTTTAAAATTTATTTCCTGTGTGTTTGTGAGTTCAAGGAAGCACACATCACAACACATACACTTAGAGTTCAGAGGAGAACTTAAGGGAGTGGGTTCTCTTGTTCTGTGAATCACACTCAGGACACCAGGACTAGTGGTAAGCAACAGTTACGTGCTGAGTCTCCTCTCTGGCACTAATTTTAAAAGCACAGAGAAGCCAAGTGATATACAGCTGTGGTCTTAGCAGTAGGGAGGCTGAAACCGGAGGTCAAGAGTTTAAAGCCAGCCTAACCTATAAAGCAACAGGACAGCCTGCTCCACACAGTGAGAGTGAATCAGAAATAAATAAAGCTAGTGGAATTGGTTTATAGTTAATATAAAATTCCCAAACTGTCTCTCAGGACCTCAGTACCATTTCATCTCTTGTGTTGATAGTAAAGCGCAGCCTTATAGATACCATTTCTGTTTCATTTAGTCTTTGGCCTAGAGGGAGCCATCTCGTGCAGTGCTAGGGCTAGATTTTACGTGGTATCTTCCACCTTGCCCAGAGTCCTGTGCTTGCAGTGTCCAGCATACTTGTCTTTTGGACTTGCCAAGAGGACAGGTGGGGTGGTTTGTGTAATGTGAGGGGAGATGGGTGGTATGAAGTTGTGAAATCTAGATCTCAGCAGTAAGTGTGATCTTGTCTTTCTCCAGTTCTTTAAGAAATTATTTTGTTCCTTTGTGAGTTTTTATGTGTGTGTGTTTGCATGTGTGTATGTTACAGACAGATGTGCGCTAACCTGTGGATACTGAGAACTGAACCTGGGTCCTGGACAAGAGCAACAAGTATTCTTAGCTGCTGAGCAATCTTTCTTGCCCCTGTTTTGTTTGGTTTTGAAACAGGGTTTTAAGTAGCCCAGGTTGGCCTCAAACTCAGTACATGATTAAGGCTAGCCTTTAACTCCTGATCCTCCTGCCTCCACTTCCAAGTGTGCTGAGATTCCATTTGGGTGGTGGTGGTGTGTGGTTGTGGTGGTGGATAGAAATCAAACCTAGGGCCACCTTGCACATGCAAGACATTTTGTATATATATATAAAATATATACACACACACACATTCTTCTGCAGAGCTACATCTCTCTTGAGGAAAATGAGAAATTGCCGTGAAGATGAATAAGCTAGAAAGAACTGATGGTCTTTTTCCTTTTTTCCCTGCTCATGTGCTTTTCCAGGCCTCTACTATGTAGACAGTGAGGGGAACCGGATCTCTGGAACTGCCTTCTCTGTGGGTTCTGGCTCCGTGTATGCTTACGGAGTCATGGACCGAGGCTACTCCTATGACCTAGAAGTGGAGGATGCGTATGATCTGGCTCGCCGAGCCATCTACCAAGCCACCTACAGAGACGCCTACTCTGGAGGTGCCGTCAACCTCTACCACGTGCGGGAGAATGGCTGGATCCGAGTCTCCAGTGACAATGTAGCTGATTTGCACGACAAGTATACGGCACCTGTCTCCTGAAGGAAAATGACTGGCTGTTGGCACCTGTTTGGGTGGCTCTCCTTGATTATAATAAATAATAGCACCCCATCCCATAGTGAAGGCCACAGTTCCTTCAGTACCTTTGGTAAAGCTCTGTCTAAAACATTGGTGCGTGTGTTAGCAGATGATGAGCTCCTGGCTCATTAGCTGTTTCTTCTACTGCAGATGTTAAAATCTACCGCAGCCTCATCTAACTGTACTCGTGTTCTGTCTACCGCACCTCAGCCTCATGTTGCTAGCTATTATCTGTCGCACACAATGGTCCCTGCGCCCTTCCTCAAGTCAACTCTAGCGCAGTCCTAGTGTAATGCCCGGCAGCTGAGTCGGTAACAATTCTGATTGAGACAAGTATACTCGGCACTAGTGTATATTACACGTGGTCCTCTTACAAGGACCAGTCACGCCGCACGCTTCGTTTTGGTAGTATTAATACGTGACTTCAATGGCGCACTCTGTCAGGGCTGAACTTTCTGTCATGTTGCTAGCATGTCCTTCACTCAGATTGACTGAACGCTTGAATTATATCGCCACTAGCTAGTGCACGTGATCGATCTGACCGGTCAACGCGTGGGTCGATGGACTGAGACGGAAGCTTCCTGTCATCATCTAGTTCCTGCCATAGATGTATATGTAGTCAGTGCTCGGAGATAGATGAACCAGGAGCGTTCCAAGCCAGGGCTGCAGAGGGAAAAGCTCCTACCTTCTGTTGGGAGGGGGAGGAGGAGGCTATCTGCAGTGTAAAATGATAAACAGTAAATCTGGAACCTCCCCCACCCTCACCCCGAGAGACAGGGTTCAGATCTGTTCTGTATACGACGGTCACAGTTCGCTGGCTTAGCCTCTTAGACACTCGTTCTAGAGTCCAGGCTGGCCCTCAGGGCCACGAAGAGCACCACCAGGGCTGCAGAGGGACACACAGGCCACCGAGCCAGCTGGTTCCCATGAGGGGCCAGATGAAGGCCCAGGCAGTGTGGCCAGGGGTTGCAAGCCCTGGATCTGACACTGGGCAAACCTTGCTTTGATTTCTGCCTTGGCCCTCTGCTTTGTGTGAATTTATGTGGGAAAAAGTTTGATCTCCTTAGGTGTTTGAAAGACTTAAGACAAAACATTCGTGATGTGCCCAGCACCACAGCTGACACAGAGTCAGAGCTCTTTACCTATATAAGGCTAGTGACTATCATGGATTTGCAGGTCCACTGTATGAGACCAAATGCTTTCTCTTGGACCCATCAGGTAGTGGAAAATCCAGGCCGAAGCGGGTCAGTCATGCCCTGTGTCTAGACCCGCTTCCTCCCTCCCCACATCTTGTCCCACTGTGGCCTGACTCACCAAGCAGGGTGCCCATACAGGTGACAACGGCAAGCAGGGCCCCAGTGCTGAGACCGGTGGGTGAGAGCTGAGCCTCAGGCCAGCAGGATGCCATGGAGCCATCGGGCCGGCAGCGGCACACGCTGACAGTCACCGTGGCAGTACTGCTCAGAACTGGCTGTCCCCAGTCCCAAAGTTCTATAGGAACCAAGTAGGGAGCCTGGCGTGGTGGAGCAGGACGGGAGGGTAGCAGCAGGCTGGCAGAGCCATCTGTGGAGAAAGGGGGGTTGGTTGGGGCACTGTGGTGATATATTGTGTACTCTAATAAACTTGCCTGAGGACCAGAGGACAGAGCCAGCCACTAGATTAGACACAGCGGTCAGGCAGTGGTGGCACACACCCTTAATCCTATCACTCGGGAGGCAGAGATCTGTCTGGATCTCTGTGAGTTCAAGGTCACGCCCAGGACGTAATATGGCTGGGCAGAGAAAGGTATATAGGGCTTGAGGAAACAGGAACTCACTCTCTTTAGGCCGAGGATTTCATAGAGGTAAGAACCAGTGGCTGGGTCTGTCCTCTGATCAGGGATGTGGGAGGAAGAGGAGGGAGACAGGAGGCCACCCACCTCGGTTATCCCGGACTGTAAAGTTGGCATCAGGGCCCACAGGACCTTGAAGGGAGACTTGGCTACTGTTACCAACTTCATCTCTGTCTAGAGCCCGGATGACCTGAATCAACTGGGTAAGATGGCGGAAGACCTTTCAGTGGGATGGCTGCCAGAGGCCTTGAGAGTGCACCCCTCTACCTCAGCTGCTTACCTGGCCAGGGGCTGCAGAATCACACACAAAAATGTCATAGGGCTCAGCCAGCTGGGGAGCATTGTCATTTTCATCCAGGGTCTGGATGGCCACTTGCACACGGGAGGACTGCGCAGAGCTATCTGAAGCCAGAATACCAACATATGTACACCATACACGTACATACACCATACATGGTCCAGAGGCATAGATACCACACAGCATGCACACAGAACAACATGAGGTAGCCTGTAATACACAAGCAGCAAACCATGTTTTAAATTAAAGTGGGTGGAATTATACCAAGTGCATATGTGTTCACATAGTACTTAAGTTTTTATATATATACAATATATATATATATATATATATATATATATATATATATATATATATTACAATACACATGCAACAACAAATATATCGAACTGATGATGTACACACACAGCAAACCCATGCAAGATAAACACAGCATATACATAAATGAAAGGTAAGTAGAAGGCACACACAAGGTGTGCAGATATAAACCAAGAAATAAATAAAGTCATACTATACATATAACATGTGAGTGTGGAAAGCAAATCAAACTCACACAGAGCAGAGATGAATAGTGAGTGAAGCATTAACCCCCATCTTACCCTGGCCTAGAGAATGAGTTTTCATGCACAAGTAGAATGGACACACACACACACACATACACACACACACCATCAAAGGTCTGGGAAGCTGTAATACAGAGTAATCTGTATCACTGAGCGTTGACCTTGTACAGGGAAGAGCCCCTCACAGGGTGTAAGCCTAGGCCCCACCCTATGTGGCTCTCTAGCATTTTCTTACTTTGTCATTCTCTGCGGCATTCAAGAGGGAATGCTAAGTGTACTGAGCTGCCCGACTCCTTGAGTCTTTTCTCTAGGCTGAGGGAGAGCTGGCTGGCCCTAGTGAAAGGGGCTGAGTTCACCGCTTGGGGCAGGGCAGGCTGTACCGGGCTGCCTGGCCCTAAGGTCGGAAATATCGAGACAGAATGAATGAGTCTTTCATTGCGGTAGGGGCCAGGAGCCACTAGCCAGTATCAGGGTGGGGTAAGAACAGGATTTGGCAAGAGTTCGAGAAAACAGTGGGGCACACTCACACACACACACACACACATACACACACACACACACACACACAGAGCTACAGATAAACAAGCAACCAGACACAGTGTAGTAATGTATGTGATACACACTCATACACATAAAGTCATTTCTACAGATATGCTTGCAGCTACAGAGCCACACTGCTGCCGGAGAGAACACAGCCACCCAGACAGATACAGAGCAGGAAGGCAGAGGAGACAAGAGCTCACTCTAACTGACTGGGTCAGACACCTCTGCCATTTATTTTCTGTGTGACTTCGGGAGGTCACTTAACTTCTCTTTATGAGTTTCCTCACTTGAAAGCAGGGGAATCATCATATCTCCCTCATCAAGTTGTAATAATTGAATGAGTCAGTCCATTTTTGGTACTTAAAATAGTACTTAATACACATAAGCCATAACTCATCTGTCCACAAATACTCACACATACGAAGTATTACCTATAGCTACTCATGTACACCACTATTCAATCACATGCACAAATACCACAAATATAATTCTATGCAAACACTCAAGTGTGAACACATATTTCATTATAGACCTATGTCACAAGTATATGTGTACACATATATATTTATGTATAAGATAGGGTCTCTTGTACCTCAGGCTGTCCTTGAACTGATTCTTCTGTCTTAGCCTCCCTAGTGCTGAGATTACAGGTGTGTGCCACACAGCTGTATACTTCGCACATATGAATTATATCCATTCCTGAGTACACGTCCATATGTCCATACACATACAGCTCTTTGGTGACATGTACTGACATCTATACACACAGCCATAACGCTGATGTACCATTTAAAGACAGCAGGAACGTGAGGAGGGGGCATAAGGTGCTACTTACAGAAGAATTTCCCTGTCTCTCCAGGGCAGAGAACTGAATGAACCAGGTGCTGGTGTTGGTGGGAGGCACCAGAGAGGCTCCATACGTGGGAGCCGGCCCACACGCCCTAATTTTCAGCGTGTGGGGGCAAGTCCTTGCAAACGTCCTAGAAGGGCTCCCTTTTGGGGGCTGCTGACACACACTCCCACCTAGTCCTTTTCTGGCCCTGAGCAGTTTGTTAACACACAGGTTGGGAGGTACAGTCCTGGGTCGAGCCAATCAGCTGAGGCATGAGTGTTAGGTAGGGAGTCTGCTTAGGCAGACCCTCTCTGCCTGTTTCATGGTGAGGCTCCAGGCTGCGGGCCAGGAACTGAGCAGACGTGGGGGCCACGGCTGTCACTTCCCCTTCCCCACCCACATTCAGGGACGGCATCTCCGCCAGAACGCCGCCGCTGTCTCCCGAGGGCCCGGGACGCCTCACCCAGCTCTGTGGCTAGCACGGTGAGGTTGTGCCAGACCCGAGCTTCACGGTCCAGGAGCACTGCTGTTCGGATGGTGCCATCTTCGGGCTCGATGGAGAAGCAACGCTCTGGATCCGAATAGGGGAGGATGGAATATCTAGAGAAAACGGGACTGATCTGGGAGCCGCCACCTCTCGGGCTCCCCTTTCCTCCCCTTGGGGCTCATCTTGAGCAGAGCCTTACTCAGAGCCACTGGTCGGGCTGGAGTTCCCCGGGAGGCCCTCCGAGTCAGGGGGACTGGATGGGATAGGAGTTGGTAGATGAGGAGAAACACTACCTGTGTTTCAGACTTGGAGGCTCTGTTCTGGGAGCCTAGGGACCTGTGTTTCATCCCTGCTCTGCCTCAGACCAACTGTGTGACCTTGGGGAAATCATTTGACCTTGTTTAATCAACTGCAAAATGGGAATGATACCAGCACCTCCCTCCGGGAGCTGTGTCGGGGATGCTGGGCTGGAAGGTGGAGGAGCCGTGGTTCCGCAAGGTAGACCACGCCAAAGCTGGAAACTGGCTCTGTCACTCGCAGTGGGCACGCCACTTAGCCACTCACGGTTGGCCTCTAAAACAGCCGGCGATGGTGGCCCTACCTCATAGGGACATTGTGAGAATTAAATGTTAAGGAGTGGGTAAAAGAGTTAGGGTATGGTCCACAGAGAACCATTCAGCCGACCAGAGTCCATTTGCTTGTACCGCCACTAGGAGGCGCCACTCTCGACTACCCAGGGAAGGAGGTGGAGGGCTGGGCTGTGGTCGGTCAGGCCCTCCAGCGTTCCTCTAGCACCTAGGCCCTGCCGACCAGCATAGGAAGTGAGACCTCGGCCAAAGAGAAATGATTTGCCGCAAAGACGGCACACCCTATGCATAGCCAGCCTCTGTGATCCTCTAAGGAAGCCTTGTCCTTCCCCAGCTCACAGTCCAGCTAACCTGATTGGGCTGGCCGGGGAGTCCAGGTCACTGGCTGAGATCTGGCCCACCAGGGTCCCAGGAGCCTTGTTTTCAGGGACTCTCAGGTGGTAGGTGGCCTGGGTGAAGGCAGGTGGCTCTGGGGCATCCTGCACAGCCACTCGCACGGAGGCCACGTCCTTGAAGGGACCTCGCCGCAGGTAGGCGGGGTCGATGAGTGTGTTGGTAGCTTCTACCCGGAAGGTGTAAGAGCGGCGGGTCTCGAAGTCCAGGGCCTATGAGGAGGGGAGACAGAGAGCGATGGATTGGAAATGGGTGGGCCCAGCTCACAGATGCAAAGTCTCTACCACTATGTGCACCTAGTGCCGAGGAGGGGGGACACTGGAGAGGTGTGGCCTCAGTGGTCACAGTGGGTGAACACTGCAGAGCTGGAGACTTAAATAACCTTGAGACGCTCACACCCCACTTCTAGCTTTCAGAACCTCATCTAAAAGGTACGACGGTCACTGTGACCTCCAAGTTCTAACACAGGGGTCCTAAGTGTGGTTCTAGGAAACTAGTTGAAAGTATGGCCAGTAGGTGGGGTAGAGTGAGGTACAGCGAGCCTCTGGTGCAGGAGCTCTATTGTTTTTTTTTTTTTTTTCTTGGTGCTAGGGATGAAATCTCAGCCTTTGGGCATGTTAGGCAAGCTCCTACCACTGAGCTTTCCGCCCCGAGCTGAGTCTGCGGGTGTGAATGGCTGGAAGACTAACCTTCCGGACAGTAAGGAGCCCGTCCTGACCCTGGGAGTCTGTGCTGATGCTGAAGGCCTCTGATCCTTCCCCATCCAGGATGCTGTACGCCATTAGGGCGTTGTCCCCCAGGTCTGGGTCCTGGGCCTTGAACCGGCCCACCAGGGTTCCCGGGACAGCTGTCTCCACCACAGAGAACTGGTACAGACCTTAGGGGGACAAGGAGGGAAGATGTGTTCTTAGAGGTGTCTCCAGCCCTCCCCTGCCAGCACTTCCTTTTTCCAGGGTCTGGCTGGGGTGGGACTGAGGAGGGGTGGCTTCTCTAGAAGCTGTGGGGTAGGGCAATCAAAGGGGTGTATGGGCACAGACTGCCCTCTTACTCTGAGGGAACTTGGGGGGGTTGTCGTTGACGTCACTGAGGGTGACTGTGACTGTGGTACTGCCTGACAGCCCCCCCATGTGGCCACCCATATCCTTGGCTTGGATCACCACCAAGAACTCCTCTTGGGTCTCCCGGTCCATGTTGGGGATGGCCGTACGAACCACTCCTAAGGGAGAGACACTGGGTCAGGGGTGTTTGTCCCCACGGCTGCCCCACAAGGTTCCCGGGTCCATTCTCACCCGTCTGAGGGTCCACAGAGAAGAAAGGCAGTCCATCCAGCACAGTGTATACCAGTTTGGCGCTGTTCCCATAGCTGGGGTCATCAGCGTCGTGAGCTGTCACTTGGATTACAGATGTCCCTGCCGGGGGATTCCCGTATCCCATTCAGCGGTGGGCAGCCAGGCCAGAAAAGAAGAGTCGATTGAGGGACCCCCAATGTGAAGAAGGCTGAGTTAAGGGGTACTTCTGGGGTAGACAACAAAAGGGGCAGGAAGGGCGAAAGAGCTCCGGGAAGCTAGGGCATCCAGAGCTGGGGTGCTCACCCACGTTAGACATCTCGGGCACCGTGGCATGGTAGGGCCCAAGGGGAAACACAGGCGGATTGTCATTGATGTCCTGCACTTTGATGATGAACTCTGAAGGAGGCTCCAGCGGCCGGTTAGAGGCTCGGTCCACAGCTTGGGCCAGCAGCACGTACTGCGCTTTCTCCTCCCGGTCCAGACTCTTGGTCACGTGGATATTGCCCGTGGCCTCATCAATCACAAACACAGTGCCTGCCCCCTCCCCGGTCAGCAGGTACTTGGTGCGGCCCTCACCCCGGTCCACATCTGAGTGCAGCTGTAAGAGTCAGGGGAAACAGCAGGACGCTCCAAGCGCAGAGCCACGGGTTAGAGACTAGGTTTGGGTTGTTAGGAATGCCAGGGGACCAAGGTCATTGCAGAGTGATGGAGTTGCAGGGTCTAAGGGCCGGACAGACCAGGCAGAGAAGCCATGGGAAGGCTTGATTCTTACCTTGCCAATAAGGACAGGCTCTGGACCAGAATATTCCTCAATGACAAAGAACTGGTTCCAGACCCAGCTCCTTCGGGTCCGCAGCAGGGTAGGACCTGAGTGTCCCCGGGACCCGGCCCAGGCTGGAACCGGAGCTGCCAGGCGCCCCATGCAGCCCCAGCCACCCAGCCAGGCCAACAGGAGCCTCACAAGGCCCCACATGCTTGTAATCCAGCCAGGGCTCTTGTTCACTGGCCCCAGGTGCTGAGGCCGGGCAGGGCTAGGGGGCCCATGAGCTGGTTGGGGAAGATGCGTTGAGGCTACCCCATGGATCCACACCTGTAGGACAGGTAGCGGCTCAGGATCAAGGCAAGTCTAAATCCTACTCTTCTCCCAAATTAGATACTGAAGCCTAGATCTCTAAGAAAGCAGACACCCACCGCCCAGAACCCAGTCCAAGGCAGACAGTTGGATCCTTCCACCCAGCTCTGCCTGGATTCACCTCCAGCCCTCCAAGCCCATAAATCTCAGGGCAGTCAACTCTGGAAAGCTGAGGAGGAAGAAGCAAAGCGGACGGATGCTGCAGGGACTTGGAATTTCAAATGCTGTCCTGTCCTTCTACCTTGGGCACAGAACTAGGAGGGTGCCAGGGAGGGAAGGTGGGCTGACAGAGAAGGGCTGAAAATTAAGAGGTTGGATTCACTGACACGTAGCCGCCGTCCTTATCCACAGGGTCAGGTTGGGACTTAGAAGAGCCCCCCACCCCCCCCCCCAGGAACCTCACCTATCCAGACTGTCCCCAGCCCATTCTGCTAGCTGCAGTCTTTAAGGGGAATTGGTCTAACGGAGCAGAGTGAGCTGGGAGAATCGGGAGCAAGGGTTGCAGGCAGTGCAAGGAGACTGAGGGGAGCCGAAGTGGAGGCTGATCCAGGGGCCAGAGACAGTGGTTGAGGGCTCTGGGTCGAGAATCGGGAATGAGAACCTGGCACACAGGGAGAGCAGATGAGAAAGACAGATCACAGAGAGAGAAGGGCCGGCAAGAGGGCAGCAAAGACACCAGGGAAGCAGCCTGGGTATCTGGTAGGAAAGAGTCTTAGGTACTAGGCATGGGAACTGGTAGGGGCAGAGGAGCGGTCAGGCTGCGTGTGTGTGTGTGTGTGTGTGTGTTTGTGTGTGTGTGTGTGTGTGTGATCAGGCCTCGGGAACTTCATTCTGGTAGAGTAAGCTACCAGGAGCAGTAGAGGTAGGGAGGGGCTGCGGGAAAGGAGCTAGAGAGAGGACCCTTCCCCTTTCTCTCCCTTCTCCTGAAGGGGCCCACGGTCAGGTAGCTGCGCCCCTCCTCCTTCCCCAGAGCAGACGTACACACCTGACAGGCCATTTGCTCCCCAGAGAGAAGAAGCCAGAGGGCAGCAGGGGACCAGGGAGACAGGCTCGGGACGAAGAGCAGAGAAGGAAGGAAACGGGAGCGGGGACCAGGAGAGCAGGAGGAGGAGAGGAGAGGAAGGCAATGGGAGAGGGAAGGAGAGCGGGAAAGGGGAAAGGGGAGGAAGGTGGAAGAAGAAAAGGGCCGAAGAGATGGGAAGAGACAGGACAAGAGGGACAGAGAAGGGCCAGAGAGGCGGAAGGGTGAAGAGAAATCAGGAGAGGCAAAAGGGAGAGGTGTGTAGGAAGGGAGAGAGCAGAGCGCGGGAGAACCGAGCCGGTACGGCTCGCAGCCAGAGCGCACCGCAAGCTGCGGGCCCCCGCTGCCCCCGCGAGGATTCCCGACCCGGGCAGGCGCCCTTACCTGGCACTGCCAAGGGGCTCGGGACTGCGATCAGCGCCCCGCCCGCCTCCGTCGCCGGCTCCCGGGGGCGCAGCCCCGAGCGGCTCCAAGCCGGCGCCGCGGCTCCGCTGCAGGTCTGAGCGGCCCCGGCGAGAACAAGGGAGCGAGACGGAGGGGGCGGGGGAAGGAGGCTCCGCCTGCGGAGGAGAGGCGGCTCGCGCGGGAGAGGAGAGCCCTGCCTCCGACCCTCCCCGGCCAGTCCCCGCCCCCGCGGCTCCGGGGCCGCCGGGCGCATACAGATGCGAGGCCCCTCCCGGGCCGGCCCGCAGCGCGGCAGGGTGCACGGGCAGGACGGCCGGCCGTTCGAGGGCCCCCGCAGGCCCCAAGCACGCACGGCCAGCACGGCACCTGCGGAGGCACACCGTGAGGTGGGGCCCCGGGAGGGAGCACTGCGGAGACCCCGCTTCGCGCTTTGGGGCTGGGGTACGGCTGCGAGGCTGAGCACAACAGCGAGTTGAGTCGGCTAGGGTGAGCTTAAGGGGGGCAGGGGAAGCGGGGGTCTAGGGAGCTCGCCAGAGACAGGGGCACGACATCGGTGGGGAGAGAATCTTTTAGGGAAGCTCTTTGCAAGGATCTATTCTAGAGTGCTTGCGCCCCCTGGTGGCAGTTGTGGGATGAATCTTGTGGGTGCCCAAATGCCTAATTGGGCAAGGGACTGGGAGGCCGACCCTGCCAGCTGTTGGGGTTCTACAAAGTAAGACAGGACACACTATTTCCCAGAGTGAAGAAGACATCCAGCTTTGGGTTGGTTAGAGCCAAGTGGGGATGAGGATCCCTGAGGGAGGCGGCTGCTCCAGAAGAATGCAGAGGCCCACCATGCTCATGGCCATTCAACTTGTCCCTTTCACCCCAAACCCTTCCCAAAGAAAGGCACTCAAATACTAGTTAAAACTAAGTCAGATTTTTATTTTTTTCCATAGACCACATCATTTAATAATAAAAAAAATAAAAATAAAAATTGAACAAAAGGAAAAGGTGGATATAAAGTGGAACCAGAGGGCAAGAGGCCGCAGGACAGAAGAGGCTGGGAACTGCAGGGGCCCTGGGACTCAGGAGGAGAGGCTGATTCAGCTCATAGGTGACCCAGTCCCGGCCCCGGCTGTTCCCAAAAGGCTGTGTGTGAGTACCCAAGGGAGGTGGAAAGCAGGATGGAGGGGAAATGAGAGGTCTGGGGCACTTGGCTATTCCTTCCCACGTCTGGCCAAACCTTCCCTCCATAACCTAGCTCTTCCCCCTCAGACTGAATAGGAAGAAAGGAGGAGGGCTAAGTTCCAAGAGTTAGGTTGGGGGGAGATCGCCACTGCTCCATTTGGTATGTGGGGTGGGTGGCAGTTACAGTTCAGCAATGGTTCCAGGGCGGTGGTGATTGTACCTATCCCTCTGTGGCCTTTAACCTCCCGGGGCAGAGTGGCAGGTCCCTGCAGCTCTCCCAGGGCTCTCCTCTGTGCTAGCGGCGCCCACCCCGGTCCCGTACAGGTGTGCTTCGACTCCGGCTTCTGCTGTGGCGCTTGGCGTCTCTGCGATCCCTCTCCCTGCCCCGGTCTCGGTCTCGCTCCCTCTCGCGGTCTCGGTCCCCCCTCTCCCTGTCCCTCTCCCTGTCCCTCTCCCTGTCCCTGCTATGATTCTCTCTCCGCTTCTCCCGTTCCAGCTGTCGGTTGCGTTCCCGCTCAGCCTCCTTCTCCCGCTCCTTCTGCTCTTCCTCTTCTCGTTCCTTCCTCCTCTTCTCCCGCTCCTTGGCCCGTTCAGCCTGCTCTGCCTCCTTCTGCACAATCTGCAGAGGGCAGAGAGAGAAAGCCCATCAGTCCATACCCGGAACGCCTAGCTCACAAGGAAAGGGCAGGCAGGGGGGAGGGGTTGTGCCTTTTATACACGGCAGGGGCTGCCACCATCCATGTGCAGCCTCTTCGGTATCTCCCTACCTTTCACCACTCTAGATGCAAACAGATCTGAGTAGCATTAAGCCCAAAATCCCCCCAAATTTTAATTCCCAAAATTTAAGGGGCCAGCAAGATGGCGGACTGTATGAAAGCCCTTGCTGCAAAAGCCTGACAACTTTCACCCCGGAAATCCACAGGACTGCCCCGACCTCCACAGGAGCACCATGGCAAGCACACCCCTTCCAACAGCTACACTAAGAAAATGCTTTAACATTCCCCCGAAAGAGCAATTCTAGACTTAAGAAGCAGAGAAGACTTGTATAAAGACTTTGTAAAACATGCATTTCTTAGCTAATAAGTCAAGTTTCAAGAATATCCTTCGGCCAAGGCCAGGGCCCACTCACTTCCACAGTCACATTCATCTGGGTGCAGTGAGCACTTCTGTAGTAGTGCTGTGCCACTGCTCAGCAAAGGACAGTACTCACCTGGCTCTCGGTCAGTGGGAGCCAGTAGATGCAGGGAGCTGCCTTAGTCTTTCGGAAAAGGTCATCCAGCAGTTTAGCAGGAGGCTCCTCCTGAGCCTTTTCTGTGGTGGGAGGAAATCACCATCAGATGCACCAAGCCCCGACCAGGAGGCCCGAACACCCTCCCTCCTCCACACAGCTGGGTACCTTTCTTCTCACTCTTCTTCTCTTTAGACTTGGCACGCTCTCTGCGGCGGCGGTCCCGGGACCGGGAGCGGGAGCGGGGCCCCTCTCGAACTTTGTCCCGGTCCCACTCCCGCTCAGACCGCGTTCTCTCCCGCCGCTCCATCTCTCGCTCCCGCTCTGCCCACTGCTCCCGGACAGCGCGTTCCTGCTCCCGCTGCTCTGCCCGGGGGTGGGGTGGGGGCTGGACTGGGGGGGGGGGGGGGGGGTGCAGGGGCCTTGGTGCTCCCGGGTCCTCTGTCTTAGTCTCAGAGGGCCGATCAACCAAGAGTCCCCGGTGATAGTCGAGCTGTGGGCAGAGGGACAAGGACAGTCACGACAGGGAGGACCCCATCCCCAATGCAGCAGCCCAGGTACAATCTTAGTGACTGAGTGTGGGGACCGGCTCCGAACCCACCCCTCCTTTCCCTTAGCTTCCTCACCTCGTCTTGCTCAGCATAGTCAGCACAGAGGAATTTGGGGTTGGACTGGGGCCACTTGACTCCGTGGAGAGCTGTCCGGGTGGCCACGGCTTCCTCTACTGTCGAGTACTGGCGAGGAAGAAGCAGAGGCACAGGTACCTTTAGTGGTCTCCACTCCTACAGTGCTCTCCCACCTGCCACACACCAGACAGTGCTCGGCCTCACCGTTACAAAGCAATGAGATTTGATCTTGTCAATCCAGAAGGCCTCTTCTACCAAGGTTCCTGTCCGCCCCAGTAACTCCTTCAGTTGGCCTAACGTGAAGGGACGCACCTGCCAATGGAAATGAACTTTCAGGGTCTTGAAGGTTAGCACCACCTAGACATCTAGCATTGAGATTTCCCAAACGGGGCTGGAGAGATGGTTCAGTGGTCATGAACACTAGTCTTTTCCAGAGGACCCAGGCTTGAGTCCCAGCATTCACACGCAGCGGCCGAGAACTGAACTCAAGCCCTCTGGAGAGCACTACACTCTTAAGTGCCGAGATCTCTCTCTAGCTCCCACCCAAAGTGTAAACCCTAAAGAAAAGGAGCCCACACTATGGGAACCATGACTTACCAAGTTGGAGATATGGACAATGTTACTGATCTTGCCCCTGGGTGGGGAGGGCACCTGTGCGGTCCGGACTGGGTCATCAATTGTAATGGAAACTCCAGACTTCTGCTGGCTAATGGACCTCCGGGTTAAGGTATCTCCTAATGTTACTGGAGAGAGAGCACAAGAGCAGCTTTCGGAAGGCAGCCCTGCTGGCTCACTGCCCAGGGATCTCATGGCTCCCTTCCCGATATCCTCTACTCAGCAGCCCCTCTCCCATTGAGCCGTGCCAAGGTGCAAGGGCAGACTAGTCTCCTCATCGTGGAGATTTGAACACTCTAAGACTCAAACCCAGTCCAAAGCAGTACCAGGAGATGTCAGGCCCAGAAAAACATTTGCCAGGTAAGGCAGAGGGCATCAAGTGCCCAAATGGTCCACATGTGGTTGGTCCTTAGACAATTCAGACGGCAGTTACACCTCACCCACCTTTCTTTACTTCATGCTCCACAGGTGGGGGCAAGGCCACCTCTACTGACACCTGGGGAGGTCCAGGGGGTTCTGCTTCAGGCTCCTTCTCTTCTTCCTCTTCCCTCTGCCCATTCTCCTGGCCCTCTGCAGGTACCACCTGTCAAGACAGCAGGAAACAGAGGTGGTCTGTCACCACGCTGGCATATTCTCTTCAGACTCTGGCTCCCAAAGAGACAGTAGTAGTATCAACCTCACACATTCCTTCCATTGAGGGAGGTTATTCTCGGTAACTCTCAACTCTTGTTTTATGTGTGTTCTGAGACAGGGTCTAAGGAGTCCTAGAGAGGCGTATGTAGACCAGACTGGTCTTGAATTCAGAGAGCTCCTTGCCTCTGCCTCCCTGGAATTAAAGCTGTGTGCCACCATGCCTGGCTAAAACACTTTCACTGAAAACAAAAATAAACATTGAATTATTTGTGTGCCTAAATACACAATAGCCTCTGTGGAAGTCAGGACAACTTTAGGAGCTGGATCTCTCACATGGGTCCTGCAGAGGGCTGTTAAGGCCCCTTTACCCACTGAACAATCCCGCTGGCCTGGACTTTTTTTTTCTGCATGAGGCAAGAAGTTCAACTATTTTAGTCTTTAGTTTTAGAGTAAATGAATTGGTGTGGTTGTGTTCTAATAAAATGTTCTTTGGGCCGGGCAGTCGTGGTGCACACCTTTAATCCCAGCACTCGGGAGGCAGAAGCAGGTGGATCTCTGTGAGTTCGAGGCCAGCCTGGTCTCCAGGAAAGGCGCAAAGCTACACAGAGAAACCCTGTCTCGAAAAACCAAAACCAAAACCAAACAAAAACGTTCTTTGCAACTGGCAATGTCTGGCATAGCCCTAGCCCAGAATGTGTATCAATTAACCCAGGCCTCAGCACAGGAGTCACCTTCTAGGACTTTACCTTAGCTCCTCAGTGGTGCTTTTACCTACTGCCTCACTCCTGATGCTGGGGTGCAGTACTTTTACCTGAGTGACTGTCCGGCATATTTTCAGTCCTTTGTCGTGCGTTCCATCATCACCATTACGCTCTGTCTCATCCTCAGAGATTCGGGAGTCGTCAGCATGAAGATCCACAACAGCCTCCTGCCCCGCCAGGGGTTTGATGTCGGGGATGAGGCTCTGGGACACAGACATCCCCGCCACCCCGTTACACTGGGCCCGTGTCTACTCCCATCTCCAGGTCTTCTCCTCCCTTCCCTGGCCCCTCCCACCTCACCTTGAGTGACTCAGTTGTGATGCTGATGGAAGGCTTCTTCTGGGTGGTGGCTGTGCTGGCTCCCCAACGTCGTTTTCGACCAGGCTGGCCCCCCTCTGTGTCACTGTTTCCAGCTTGCACCCCCTTGGTAGCTGCTGTCCCCAAGAAATAGGACCCAACAGTTAAGTTAGATGGCCTCAGGCTCCCTGCTAGCTCAAACCATAACACTTATTGCTTTTGGCTGGAGTTTTAGTAAAAGGTTAAGAAAATATTTTTTCTTGGGGGCTAGGGGCCTAAGGCTAAAGAGTAAATAAAAATGTTTCTTCCTTATAGATGAAAAGGATTTGTCTGTAAAAGAGAAGGGGGTAACTAGTTGGATGAACACTCAGACAAGAGCACATTGTAAAACTAGGAGCTTCTATGACCGTCTAATAAACTTTTGCAATAGAGTTCCTTAGGGGGTGAGAGGTGGAGAGTGGGGGCTTGGGTTGGGTATGGTGACAAACACCTTTAATCCCACCACTTGAAAATAGAGAGGAATATCTGAATTCAATCAAGACTAGCCTAGTCTATACAGCAACTCTCAGGCCAACCAGAAAACACTACCTACTTACCACCACCACTCGGGGCAGTCATTCCCTAGATGCGTGTTAGAATAAAGTATAAAACGGTAAGCATTACCCGGGAGAGCCTGACAAATTCAAGACCAGAACCCGAAAGAACAACAGTCCTCTAAGAGTCGGGAATAGAAGCAGATACCAGTAATCCCAGCTCCTTGAGAGGATGTGGCTGGCCCAGTCTGCAGCCGGCCTGGTCTACAGAGCAAAGACCTTGTCTCAAACCTAAGTAGCAGAAGAGGATAGACTACAGCTGGTCTGAGGCACAGCACTTTCCTTAAATGTGGTCGGAGCTGAGGAAACTGCTGTGGTATTGCTTGCCTAGCATGTGCAAGGTCCTGGATTCGATCCTCGGTAACACACACACCTACACACGCACAAGCGCACACACAGGTAGCTGGGGAAACAACAGGATTGGTTCAAGGGGAAGAGGAGCCTACATGTGTAGGGAAGGCTTGGTAGGTGGAGGGCAGGGGAGAACTGCCCCCACCAAGAACACTACAGGGTAGAAATGGGATTCTATCTGTCTGTGAACAGTTTGTATAACTCTTGCCAGGGATTTGGGGCCAGACTTACAGACAACGGAGATTTTCCTCTTGAATGATTTGGGCATCGAACTCTGTATGGAGAAGATAAGGAGAAAGAGAGAGAGACACCCCACAGAGAGGGGGAAGGAGGTTAAATGGGGCAATCTTAGCATAAATGCCAAAGACACACAGAGACAGAGAGAGAGACACCAACAGATAGAGACCAAAACAGAAGCAGCAAACGGCAAAAAACGAAGCAGAGTCAATGCAAGTTAGAGGGAAAAATGAAAACCAAACACCATAGGGAGCTTGTCTATTCCATTTCACATCAGAGTATTAGCTTTACCAGAAATAAGCCGGAAGAGGAACTCCACAACCTCCCAGCTATTTAATTTTGGGGTTCTTCTTTTTTGAGACAGGGTCTCACTCTGTAGCCTAGGCTGGCTTCAAACTCACAGAGATCCTCCTGTCTCAGCCTCCCAAGAGCTGGGATTATAGGCATGAGCCACCATGCCCGGCTCCCTCGCAGCCCTTTAAAGCTGCTGATTATGCCCCCTTCAACTGTATCTAAGGGATGAGGCACCAAACCCAACGAGCTATGCTCAGACAGAAAATCAACTCCTGAAATGGCAACTTCAACAACTTTCCTTTACTCCATGCCCAGTTTGACATCTTGACAGGATCTGGGATGCTTGAAGGCCACTCAGACCACCACCACCATGGAAAAGACTTTATTAGGTTTACTAAAGATGAAATTCCTGAGCCAACAGCTAGCAGAGAACTGAAAAGAACCTCCTGTGTAAGGAGGTTCTGGTCAAGGCAGGCAACCTCAGCGAAAGCTTCAGCACCTCCAGCTACCATCCTCCTCACTACAGCACAGCCTAATGTTATCCTTCCTATAAGACTCAAACCCCGGGGCTCAGACCAAGGACCAAAACCAAAACCGACCCCAGGAGACAGATTTGGGCAAACCTCTTCTCAGACACTCAGTGGGGGCAATATTACAGACAGAGCAAAAGTGTGTGGGTGTGGGGGCGGGGAGGCACACTTTTAGAGTTAGGTGCTTATTTCTGGAAAAACTAAGACCTTCCTACTCCCACCCTTCTAAAGGGCAGGGCAGAATCCTCTTAACCGTTCCCACCCACCCCAGCCCCGCCTGTGTCATCTAACCAAGTCTCCTTGGTTTGTTAAGGGCCAGCCTGATCCCTAGCTGGGCTGCTCATGATGGGTAAGTTAGTGAGAAAAGGGGGAAAAAAAAAGTCTTAATTAAAACAAGAAAAACACGAACCAAATAAATAAACCCAACAAAGAAATCAGAAAAATAAAGAAAAAATTAAAATAATAGATTAAAGAAGAAGTAGAAAATAAAGAATAAACTAGGAATATGACAAATGTTCCAGGTACCATCTCACACCTGGGATCTTCAGTTCAGCCAATCGCACCTCACTGTGTACTGTATCTAGTCAACCGCCGGTCCAATCAGAATGAGCCCTCCCTGCTAGGCGTTGTGCAATTGGTGGGGGGTTGGGTTGGCAAAAAAGGTGGGCGCACAGGCGTGGTAGTCAGCGCGGCACTGCCAGAGTCCTCCCAGGGGCGCAGGGGGGGCGGGAGGGAAACGTGTGGGGGGAC
Source organism: Onychomys torridus (assembly GCF_903995425.1). Classification (NCBI taxonomy): domain Eukaryota; kingdom Metazoa; phylum Chordata; class Mammalia; order Rodentia; family Cricetidae; genus Onychomys; species Onychomys torridus. Next base: position 43,198,749 of record NC_050451.1, read on the forward strand.
GCTGCCCAGTTTCCAAGATGTCAAGACAGTTCACTGGCGATGGCCAGCCTCAGCGAGGGGCAGAGGGGGATGGGGGCAGAACATCAGTCCTGGCCCTGTGGGGCATCGTCTTGTAGTCCCTGATGACATGGCCTGAGTAGCAGGAATGCTCCTTGCCTTTTATGAGGCAGGCAGGACCCTAGTCCACCAGTGGCAAGCTGCAGCAATACCACCACCCAATACTTGGAATCCAGGTGATGACTCCAGTCCCTTCCTCCTCTGAATGTAACTGGGGAGGGGTCCTTTCACCGAGAAGGATCATGGAGCCTCTGATGAAGGTAGCCTGGGGCAGTAGTAGATGAACTTCCCCAGCACCTGGCACACATTCAGCAGCAAGATCAGAATATGTGTCTTCTGGGTTGTGGTTGGCATCTCCTCAGGGACTCCAGCTGAGACAGTGGTTCCAGTCAGGTGGATGGATGAATGAGTCCCTGCCTCCAGGGATGGAGGAGAAGTTGGAGCAACCAACGTGCTGCTGCCCTTCACCATGGACAACAGGGACCAAAATAAAGTCCATCTGATGAGCAGTAGTGACACATGGGTTGGGCTGTCATCAGCTTTAAATCCCTGGGGTACAGAGCCTAGACTTCTCTGCAGGGTTCCTAGTCGGCACAGCTTAAGCCATGGGTCCCACTCAGTGTTTACAGCATGGCACTGTTATCACAAACACTGACCCTCTTAGGTTTCTTGGTCCCTAGATGGGGATCCCAACAGTTTGTAGCAAACAAGGCAACCCAGTCTTTGACAGGTAAGGGCATGTGGGCAGGCGCCCCAGCACTGGCACAAACTCTTCTTGGGGTGTCCCAAGTAGGGAGATGATTCAAGTCCACCCCCTTCCACATGCTTTTGTTTTCTCAGTATGAGTCTCTCCAGAACAGTGCTCTTCTTAGCCCCCTGATGTAAGCAAGACAGGGAGGCAAAGGGGCCCATCACAGGAGCCCATACACATGCCCCCTCTGGCCAAGACACCTGGATAGCAGACTCGGCTCTGATTGGGCGGCTCAGTAGCAGCGGGTGGGTCCAGAGGTAGAGGCGGCATCAGCGATTGGCCAGTTGGGCAGGGTTATATTTTACGGGCGGATTACCGTACATGAGGTACTTGGACAAAGTTTTACGGGGAAGAAGGACCTTGTAATAAATAATATTCTGCACATCAAATCACTTTCACCGGCCCCCACCCCCGCAACACACACCAGAGAAAGGCTACACACACAACAGCCCCTCCCACCCTGTAATAATACCGCTCCCAAACCCAGCTATTCTATTTCTTCAAGAGCCAAGAAGACTTCGCTGGCTCCAATGGGGGACACCTCTTGAACTGGGTACAGGAAAAAAGGTAAAATACACGCCAAAAAAGGAGACGGGCCTTCTGGATCGCCCCAGTGCTGGCTTATGACAAGTGTACCCCTGCCATGAGGCCACTGGGGGCAGAAGAGCAACAAAAATTCCTCAGCGCGGCTGATCTGGTAAGAGCCTCCAAAGCCCACTAGGTGGCGTGGAGTGCCATCAGGCCTTTTTAAAAGGAGGGAAAGCTCAAGTAGTTAGTTAGCTTCTTCACACAGGCAGGCTTCAGAGAAAGGACCTTTAACAGACTTCCAAATTAGGAGCCTGGTCTGCCTGGAAATCCTAGGGCCCTGTCCCCATCATAAGGGGTATCCCTTGCTAAACCAGCGACTTCTCCTGCTCCAAGGCCCTGCCTTGTCCCCTTGTAAGTCATCCCACTATGTAAGAGGGATCACCAGGATGGTCTAGTCTCCCTAGGCCCACGTGCTGCCCACCCACCCATGCCATCAGGTGGCTTGGCTAGTTACCTCTTTCTTCTCCTCTTCTTCAGCATTGCCCTCTGGGCGGTCATCATTGCTGCCGTGGTCTGCGATGGGCACAGGAGGCTCTGGAACCTCATTGTCAGGTCTGTTCTCACTTGTGTCCATGGTCACTTCCTCCTTCTCTTCACTGACAGTTTGGAAGAGGTTGAAGGAAAGGGCAGGAGAGAATGAAGGGGAGAGAGAGCAAGATGTCAGCTTCGGGGCCATAAGATCCCACTGTCTCCTTACTTGGGTGGGATTATAATAGCTACCTTTTAGATCAGACTAGAACTCTGTCACCACAGGAAAGTGGGAATGTTTTCCTTGGGGAAAAAGCATGGATTACAGTGATCATGGCCACCGAGTACCTAGACAGGGCAACATTGCTCTGTCCATGTGGGCACCCAGAACTGACAAGAGTTCTTAGGTGCTAACTCCACAGTTCCCTTTCAGGAAGCAAACATCCTCCTCTAAAAAGGCTTTCAAAAGTGACCTCGAGTTGTCCATCAGTCTGTGGCCTCCCTATCCCCTGGCTGCAGGTACCTTTACTTTACATCAGAATCTAAAGGAGGCGGCTTCCTTTATTAAACACAAGACAAGACAAGAGGGCATGCTGTAACAGACGATCCCAACCTTGTGTTTAATCAACTGTTTAATAAGCAAGGGCCCAATGAGCCCCCCCCCCCCAATCTGGGGACAGCAGAATAGGGGAGAGTGAGGGCTCAGGGAGAGTCTAGGGTTGGTGAGCATGCCCACTTCTAACACTGCTCCAGTAGGAAAGCTTAAAGGGTCAGGCCACTTTCACCTGCTCAGTCAACCTTCTTACATTCGACTCTTACCCAGTCTCTCCCACTCCCTCATCCCAACTTTTAAGAGATAGAGAGCAGTCCTCCCAAGTCAGTACATACCCTCCCCCACACCACACAACTCCCCCCAAACATGGAACCCACTCTCCCACAAGTTAGCACCCACTTCAGACAAAGAAATCCAGAGATTCCACTAGATAAAATATCTTCCTACCTTTTTGTCACCATCCCTAACTTCTAATCCCACCCCACCCCCATACTAGGTTTTAAAAAAAATAAAATCAAGATGGTCAGGGCCCGAGTGACAGAGAAGGGAACCAAGCCTCCCCAGGCCAACCAGCACCAGAAAATCCGGCCTTCCCAACAGGCTGTCTGACCCACAAGGGGTCAGAAAAGCCTCCCTAGGGAGCAAGGGCAGATGCAAAACTGAGGGGGAGGGGAATCAGGACGGGGCCCCCAGCTCACAGGCCCCCACACGAACACGTGATTTGTCTGCTTAAATCGTGAGAAAGGCTTATCAAAAACCAAACCCAAACAAACGACCTATTTCTCAGACAGGGCAACTGGGGCCAATTAGGAACCGAGCAGGAAGGACAAAGGGAGAAAGCGGAATGCCTGCAAACAGCAAAATGAAAGACAGTGAAAGCCATGAGGAAGCTGGGAAAGACGACGAGGCGGGCTAGAGGTGGGAAGGGACACATGGAAATGTGTGCTCTCACCCTTCTTTGCTGTCTGATAACATCATTTTTTTCTCCCCCTGGAAGTGCTGTTTATCCCTTTCTGGAATGGAAGAAATAACAAAAACCAAACAAAAAAATCCTAAAAAAATCAAAACAAAAAACCAAAACCCCAAACCAAACAAACCACCTTCCTTGTCCCGAGATCCCACCACCTCCTCCCAGCCACCCGATCCAGAGAGAGAAAATCAAGATGCAGCAACTGGGGATCCAAAAAAAATGGTAAATGGAAGGGGAGGTGGTGGTGGAGCGGGGAGGCTAAAATAGATCTGGCTTTTAAGAGATAAGCGTTTAAGTCCTCACGGCAAACCCTGAGTTCGGCTGGATTGGTCTCTCTGGAGGAAGAGGAGGAAGAAGGCCAGGCTGCTGGTAATAGCTGGCTCTATTGTATTGGCGAAGCGGCAGCGATCAGCCGGAGACATGCAGGGGAGCCATCTTGCCACTTACCCAGCAGCCCGTGTGTGCGGATGGGGGAGGGCCCTGATGCAGCAGGGGAGGGGAAAGAGGGAGGGAGCTGAGTGAGCAAGGTTCTTATCCTCTGGCAGGCCACAGGGAGTCAACTGGCTCCAGAAGCTAGGCCTTTTCCCTTCTTTTCTCAGGTTACAACAGCTACAGAGAGAGGGCTAGAGCCACAGGGCCAGGGTGCTTTCTCCCAGACTTCCCAGGGGGCAAAGAAGGGGCCGGGTGGGGAGAACACACAGTTAGAACTGCCTAACTGGAAGACATAAATTTAGTGAAGTAAACAGCAGAGCTGGGAATGAGAAATGATTAAAAGTCAAAGTGGGAAGATTTTAAAGATGGCCAGTTTCTACTCTACCTTCAGAACACCGAGACACAAACACATTTTTTATGTGCCCACCACTCTCCAACCCAAGAGAACTCCCCTGCTGCTCACCCCTGGCAATGGCCACATGTAACCTGTGTCTCCAATGAATGGTGCAGGGGAGTGGATCAGCCTGGGACAGAGCTCCTCTCCAAAAGAGAAAAGGTGGGTGTCTCTGGAGGGTTAACAGATGAGTGCGCCCAGTCTTCAACAAGGCCACTCAGCCCCCGGTTGCCTACAACTCGTAAGGGAAAGGCCAGGAGGCCTTGCAGAGCCTCGGAGGCAGACAAGACACTGGAGGTGAGAGGTGTCACTTGAGGCAAGGAAGAATGACTGAGCAAAATGAGACTGGGAGATGAGCAAAACAGTAATTATGGGCATCTTCACGAGATTAAATATGGAGTCGGAAACAGACCTGAACAAAAGGTGCATTCCTGCCAGACATGGTGGCTCATGACTACAACCCCAGTACTAGAAAGACTGAGGCAAGACGATTGTTATAGATTTGAGAACAGCCTGTCAACAACAACAAAACAACAAAATACCCCTCCCCCCCAGTAACAGCACACAACACTGAAGAGACTCAACAAGCTCATCTGCCGATTAAAATGTACTCAACTCCTTTCCCTAACAGCAAACCCAACTGTAACACCAGGACAAGCCTCAAAACTTGTCTGCAAGTTTACACTCTGGAGGAAAGGGGGGGGGGGGGCAGGCAAACTGGCCTTGAACTCAAGACATCAGTCTGCCTCTGATTGCAGAGTGCTGGGATAAAAGGTGTGTGCTACCACACCCAATCTCAGTATTTCATTTTGATCAGAGCTTTTAGATAGGAATGGAATTTTCTACATGCTGTTTAAAAATCCCAAACTTACATGCTAAAAAAATGCATGCTAAAGTGATGCTTATACATTTCTTTAAATGTTTCCTTTTACATAGTGATCCTTGTCTGCTCAGAAGGTAAGGCAAGATCCTGTATGGGGTCTGAACCCAGGAATCAGACTGGCCCTACCTTTAACAAATTGTGTGATAGCGGCCAAATTTCTGAACTTCTCCTATTATCCTCTAGGTGTTGCTAATAATAATACCCAGCTCAGTGTGAGCTCTGTGGGCTCTGTCTTGGCAGCTGCAAGCAAATCTAGATAGAAGTATATAGGAAACATAGGCCGAGGTGGCGAAGTCACTGGAGGGGCCCCATCTGAAGCTTTATTTTTTATTTTATTTTTTAAATTCAAAGGGTGGATACTTTCTCTGATGCTAAACATTCAGTGATGGGGATGACAAGTTTTGACACTCTGAACAATAACTAATCATTAGGTCCCTGGCCACCTAACCCCACCCTGCGAGGCTCCTCAGGGGATGGACTGTGTGCTTTGGCCCCTAGCTCAGAGCCTAACACAAACACCCAGATAAGTACTTCTTAATTACAGTGTAAAGATGGGTAACAAGTGAATAGACACACCTCACAAGCATATGTTGATCTAAAAGTTTTTTTCTCTTTGTTTCATGTATATGTGAGGTGTGGGTCCCATGTATGTACTTGTTTGAGCCTGCATGTGGAGACAAGAGTTAGTTGGGAATCATTTTCCTCTTTACATTAGTCATTAAAACAGGGCCTCTGTGAGTTCAAGGCCAGCCTGGTCTACAAACTGTCTCAAAACAAAACAAAAAACACATACACACACAAAAACCCAAACAAAAACAGGGGTCTTTCACTGGGCAGTGGTGGCGCACACCTTTGATCCTAACACTGGAACTGACTATGTAGTCCTTGAACTCACAGAAAAAGGACAGAATTACTTAAATATTAACATCACATTACAATATCAATAACCCAAGAGAAACTAATGGAAAAGGCCAATTCTATAAGCATGTATGTTTAACTTTAGTTATAGAAAATCCTAAGATGCTAAGGACCTGATATGAAAACTTAATAATACTGAAACCTGATCGTATAATTGGAAGGTTTATGCTTTATATAATGAACTTCTCAGTAAGTAAGCACACGCTGATAACAAATTATGCTATTTTGTTTTGAAAAATGTACTATTTGGGACACTGGCACTCTAAGTCTCCTGAGGAGCACCAGACGGTCACACTGGTTTCAAGTACAAGTATCCCCTTCCTTTTCTCAGGGCACAAGGTCCTCGCACAGCACCACCAGTCTGAGGCTGCTACAGCTACGGAAGGCTGTATTTAGAAAAGGTCCGTGGATGGACTCACTGCTACCCAACCTTTTATTGTACCCTCTGAAAAATGGTTTTCTCTTTAGACTTGGTCTCAGTTATGAGCCAGGGCCAGCTTTCAATGCAAGATCTGGGATGGCAGGTGTGCATCCCCCCCCCCCCCCCCCCCCCCCCCCGCCATCCCCTTTCTCTCTCAAACGAGTGCGCACACTAACCCTCTACTGTTTAATATAAAAGGAGAGCATTATTTTTTGCTCTATGAGGAGATTTTTGTTCTATCTACTGCAGGCAGAGGACTAGACTTGTAACACAGCTTGACCGAATTTGAAGTGAGGATTCACAAATTCTTGCCCTGGGAAGGAAAAAAAAGACACTCTACCACTCTACCACTACTCTGTCTCCTTAGACAGTCTCCCTCTACAGCCCTGGATGACCAGGCTGTGCTCACATTCACAGAAGAACATCTGCCCCCCACTCTGTGGGCTGGGATTAAAGGGATGTACCACAGCACCTGGCTCACTTCTTACATTTCAAGCACCTCACATACAATCAAAACAACCAATAGAGAATGGTCTTTAAAGCTGATGGCACAGGCCTTTAATCCCAGCACTCGGGAGGCAGAAGCAGGCAGATCTCTCTGAGTTTGAGGCCAGCCTGGTCTTCAAAGCGAGTTATAGGAAAGGCACAAAGCTACACGGAGAAACCCTGTCTCGAAAAACCAAACAAAAAGAATGGTCCTTGAAGTAAATTCTAATGTTGGCCTAACACTTTACTGCTGTTTTGTGGTCAGATGATACCCAAGAGTTAAGCCATCAATGTTCTTTGCTATTTAGTATTTTTAAATGCTCCCACTTTTTAAGTTGGCAAGGACTCTAGAAGATCAAGCTGCTAGACCAGGAGTGCTGTCAATCAATCAGTTGAAATATAGGAAACACACAAAATTTATGTACCAAATTCTATGTCAGAACAGTTATATGGGCTTCAGCCTGTGAAACATCTTAGGTTGCTGAACAGACTGCCTACCACAGATCAAGACAATGGACAACTTCTTTTGCCCAAGCTATCACCTTCTCAGAATTAACAGGACTGGATTATCTTAGCCATAAAATGAAGGTCAAAATCACCTCTAGCACAGTGAAAACTCTGTATATAACCCTAAGCTTCACAGGCCCTGGAAGTGAATGGAAAAATCCAGAAACAAAGGCATTTCAACAACAAAACAGCTCCTCTTGTTCTTGCTCCAGTCTTAGGCTGACCACCCAACGGGGTGCAAGGAGCGCTGCACACCACTCCTTCTCAAGGTGCACAGCGGGCACTTCCTCAAGGTGTGCACAGCCACTTCCAAACTGCCGGTGTGCAAGAGCACGCTGCACCATCGCCTGGGAAGACCACGTTATGTTTGAGTGACATACAAAGGGGGACTCCGCCCCACTTTGTCACAGATGGTGTGAACTAGAGTTCTGAATGCCTTCCAGAGTCCTAAAAGAAAAAAAACCCTTTTCCCACAGGATAATGAATCCTGTCTTACAATAGAAAAACTAAACCTTTCCAAAAGGAGCAAGCTTCTGGTTTCTGAGTCAAAAAAATAATGGCCACAAGATGGCAGCAGAGGCAAGAGTGTGAGCAAAAAGAGCAGAGCACAAAACCCATTAATCACAGAAAAGAAGATTCTCACACCGATTGCCCACCACCCTCCAAATTAGAGCTAACAGACAGCTGGAAGCTCTCCTAAGTGTGTAAATGATCAGACTACTATGTATAAAGATAATATTGGTAGCAGAATTAAAAACACAAATATGGAACAATAGGACATTTTACTATTTTAAAACTACATTTTTCAGGAGATGTTGAAATCAGGAATTCTGAGTAAATAAACACATAAAAATTTAAAGACAGGATTTCTCACCGTAGCAGGTTGACATCCGATCTTCCTGCCTCCACCTCCAGAGTGTGCTCCACCATGCCCTTTTCTTTCCTTTTCTTTTGTGAGGCAGAGTCTTGGTACTTATCCCAGGCTAGCCTTGAGCTTTCAATTGTTCTGCCTCAGCCTCCCCAAAACTGACTGGGATTGTAGGAGAGCACTGGGGTTACGGGTATGTGCATGATACCTGTCTCACTTCAATAACTTAATTTACAATACAAAGCTCAGAATAATGAACATCTATTCAACTACAAAATTACACATGAATATTTCTTTTACAATTTAAGTACTAAAAAAAAAAGCTCACATTAGCTGTAAGAACGAAGTGTCTAGAGAGGGCCTCCTGTCTGCTGTGCTGTACTTTTAAGGAACCAACTGGTACAGGCTGCTTACTAGTTAGTGACAGGCAGAGATCAGGGAATGCCATGCTCCTATGTGGTTAATCTGCTTTTTGTTTATGAGTCAGGGTATTGCTATGTAGTCAAGGTTGGCCCTAACCTCACAATCTTCCTGCTCCAGTCTCCAAATGTCCAGGTTTGTGTGGCACTCCTTTTTTTTTTTTTTTGAGAAAAGATCTTTCTATGCTGCTCTAGCTGTCCTGTAATTTGTTATATAGACCAGACCAACCTCCAACTCAGTAATCTGCCTATCTCTGCCTCCCTCGTCTGAGATTAAAGGTGTGTGCCATTATGCCCAGCCTAGACATGGGCCTGATATGCAGTACTGGCCTGGAACTTGCTAAATCGACTAGTCTGACCTGGAACTCGTGGTTCCCCGTCTCATGCTTCTGAGCACTCTGTGTACTTATTTATTTCTTTTGCAACAGAGTTTCATCTAAGCGCCTGTCAAATTTGCCATAGGTCCATGAGTTTAACCCTCTTTTGCCTACCTCAGAAATGGGATTACAGGTACAAACCACGACACCTACCTTTTAGACCTTTCTTTATTACACCAAGTTCTTAGGCTCAGATATAGGAGCCTAGTGAATGTGATTAGAACACTGAGTTAGGATTCCTTAATTCCCTTACTCTGTCTTAACCAGAGGGTTACTTACAATCAGGTGTTTATTGCTTAAAGGAGTTGCCTATTTCAGCTCAGAGATCCCAGATGTTTTTCTAATGCCCTGATCACTATTTTCCAAACCACGTTAGTGTTTTGGGAGTTGAGGCCCTACCATAGTGTCTGGCCTTTGTCCATTAAAACTCTGCTTTTATGTTTTAAAAGGAATCCAGAACCGCCGAGTCAAAGAAACCCTAGTAAGTAAAGAATGATCCCACACTTGTCGTTCCTTGTTATATCCTTACTTACACAATGTGATGAATCCTTTCTGATTCTGGTAGATGAGAGATCTGAGTCTCTGAGGTTTGAGGCTGTGTGGCAGCTGGTGGCTCTGCCTCTCCAGCTTCACACTTCTTTGGGCTCCCCTGTTAATGGAAAGCAAAAACAAACAAAATAAAGGATTTTATCCTGCCTGGTTCCTTTTCTTTAACCTAGAGCTAGTAAGACAGGGCAGGACATATATAGTACAGGCAGGACAGACATTCACATATGGCTGTCTTTGTTATTTTAGAATGTGGAATGGGGCTTAAAGACAGGTACTTAAATTTTTGTGGGGTAGGGAGGTTCTACTGCACAAATTGTAAATGGTATTATCGTACAAGCCCTGAGCCAGATTATCAGGGTGAAAGTTGAAAGATCAGAGAAGCAGGGCAAGCCACAGCTACCAACTCTTACCTCACCAACTCCTCAGCCTGACAGAGCCTCTGCAAGAGAGCAAATTCCTGTCTCCTCCCTCCTTATATTCCTTTCTCTGCCCAGCCATATCACTTCCTGTCTCAATCTTCCTAGTGCTAGGATTAAAGGTGAGTGATCCTAAGTGCAGAATTAAAGGTGTGTTGTAGTGGGTAGCCATTCCAGCTTTAATCTGGAAGTTCCAACCCCCACTGAGGCTTTGGTAACTGTCACGCCTACAAGGCAGGGCTGAGAGAGGACCCTGAAGACCCGAGATCCAGATGGGCCGGGCTCTCTTGGTTCCTGGACCCTGGAGGTAGACCAAGCGGAGTTCTCCACAGAACACCACTGGACTGCGCTACACCTTTCCCAGACCCTGCAACCTACCTATCCCTTCACCTGTAAGTTACCCCACAGAATAAACTTCCCTTTTAACTACGTGGAGTGGCCTTAATAATTTCATCAACAGTGTGTACCATCACTGCCTGACCTCTGTGGCTAACTCTGGCTGGTTCTGTCCTCTGATTTTCAGGCAAATAAAAAAAAAATTTTTATTTGGTGCAGGTTCTCATTTTGTAGCTCTGGATGGCTTGGAACTCACCATGTAGACTAGCTTTGCAACTCACAGATACCCACATGCTTCTGAGTGCTGGGATTGAAAATGTGAGCCTCTATGCCTGGCTAAAGGTAGGTACTTAAAGACTTTCCAACTGGGCCAGTGGCTGAGGCCTGGAGCCTCAACACTCAGAAGGCTAAGGCATGAGGACTGCAAGGTATGGACTACATAGGAAGACTCCGTCTCAAAATAAAAAGTAAAAAGAAGTCTGAGGGATATGCAATACTACTACTTTCCTAGTATGTGTATGGCCAGGAGCACTATCTTTAATACTAGGGAAGGCTTTCTACTGGGGCTGGAGAAATAGCTGACATGTACAAGGCCCCAAGCCTCAACACTGCAACAACAACAGAGTGTGAGTGACAAACAGACAGACATTCTGCTCTAGCAATTGTTTTATTATATTAGGGGTGAGGTGCTGCTGTTTGGGGTTTTTTTTTTTTGGTTCTTTTAGAGGCCTGCCACCCAGCTCCCAAATAAATCACACACAGAGGCGTACTCTCAATTATGAATGCCTGGCTCAATTATGAATGCCTGGCCTCAGCTTGGCTTAGTTTCTAGCCAGCTTTTTTATTTTAGATTACCCTGTCTACCTTTTGCCTCTGGGCTTTTTCTGTTTTCCTACTTCTGTAAATCTTACTCTTACTCTGTGGCTTGCTGTGTAGCTCCATCTTTTCTTCCTCTCTTTCCCAGAGTTTTCCTATATATCCTCTCTGCCCGTCCATCAGTCCTACTTATCCTTTCTCCTGCCTTGCTATTGGCCATTTAGCTTGTTATTAGACCGTCAGGTGTTTTAAGACAGGCACAGTAACACAGCTTCACAGAGTTAAACAAATGCAATGTAAACAAAAGTAACACAGCTTAAAATAATATTCTACTATAGTGAGGTACTTAGGATTAAACCTAAGGAAGTATGCACTCAACCACTGAGTAAACACTTCCAAACTTCTGTAGCCCACAGCCCCTTTTTTGAGACAGGGTCTCACTATGTAGCTCAGATTGGATATGAATTGAAAACAATCCTCCTTAGTACTAAGACTATAGATCTGTACCATTATGCCTGGCTCTAGTCTAGAATCTTCGTTGTTGTTGAGACAGGGTCTCTCAGTCAGCAGCGGTGGTGCACATTTTTATTCTCAGCACTTGGGAGGCAAAGGCAGGTGGACCTCTGAGTTTGAGACCAGCCAGGGCTACACAGAGAAGTTCTGTTTTGGGGAAAACGCGCGCGCATGCGCGCGCGCATACACACACACACACACACACACACACACACAGCCTCCTATTGTAGAACACTATTTTAAGATGTATTACATCTGTTTATTCTATGGAACATTTGTTTAATGATGCAAGGATATGTTGCATTCGTTTATGTTGCATTTGTTTAACTCTGTGAAGCTGTGTGGCTTTGCCTGTCTAAAACACCTGATGGTTTAATAAAGAACTGAATGTCAATAGCGAGGCAGGAGGAAGGACAGGTGGGACTGGCAGGCAGAGAGGATAAATAGGAGGAGAAATCTGGGAGAAGAAAGAGGAAGAGAACAAGGAAAGGAGGACGCCAGGGGCCAGTCACCCAGCCAGCCAGAGTAAGAAGTAAAGAAAGGTATACAGAAATAGAGAAAAGGAAAAAGTCCAGAAGCAAAAGGTAGACAAGATAATTTAAGAAAAGCTGGTTAAAAACAAGCCAAGCTAAGGCCAGGCATTTATAAGTAAGAATAAGCCTCTGTGTGATTTATTTGGGAGCTGGGTGGTGCCCTACAACCCTCCCAAAAGAGTAAGAATAAAAAAACAGACAAAGCCGGGCGGTGGTGGCTCATGCCTGTAATCCCAGCACTCGGGAGGCAGAGTCAGGCAGATCTCTGTGAGTTCCAGGCTAGCCTGGTCTCCAAAGTGAGTTTCAGGAAAGGAGCAAAGCTACACAGAGAAACCCTGTCTCGAAAAGCAAAAAACCCAAAACCAAAACCAACAATAGCCTCTTTTGGGGAAGCTATCTAGAGATTAAAATTGCTGTTCAACTTTACACAGAGCTTTGACTAACCATGGAGGTTAAGAAGGTGTATATGCACACTATGGTGTGTACACCTATATACACAAAAAACAAGTATGTTACGAAGAAAGGGCAAAGCAAGATGGAGGGAGCTGAAGAGATAAAAAAAAAAAAAAAAAGTGGTTAAAAACACTTGCTGCTCTTGCAGAGGGTGAGCGTTCAGTTCCCAGCACCCACATGCAGCTCACAATCATCCTTAGTTGCAGTTCCAGAGGATTGGATGCCCTCATTTATTTGCTTTCAGTCTGAATACATTCATGCAGGCAAAATACACACACACATAAAACAAATCTTAGAAAAGGTCAGCAAGATGACTCAGTTGCTGATGACCTGAGCTCTGTCCCTGAAAACCACAGTGGAAGCACCAAAACTTGTCCTCTGACTTTCACATGTATGCCATGGCACACATGCAAACCCCTAATCAATCAATCAGTAAATGGTTTGAAACAAAAAAACCCAAACCAAAAAAAAAAAAAAAAAAAAAAAAAACCCCACAATTAAGAAGTGTCCTCAATGCTCTGCATTTCTTGACTCTTGTTTAGAGAGAATTTAAAAGTTTTTTTTTTCTTTTTTTGGTTTTTTGAGACAGGGTTTCTCTGTAGCTTTGGAGGCTGTCCTGGAACTCGCTTTGTAGATCAGGCTGGCCTCGAACTCATAGAGATCCACCTGCCAAGTGCTGGGATTACAGGTGTGTGCCACCACTGCCCGGCGAGAATTTTAAATTTTATAGTGAAGACAAATGTGCTGGGTACAATGAATGGCACACACCTGTAATCCTAACACTTGGGAGGCCAAGGCAGGACCTTGAATTTGAGGCTGGCCTGGGCTATAAATTGGGATGCTGTGTCAAACACCAAACAATGGGAACTGAAGCCTAAAGGACTGTAGCAGCCTACCTGCTCAGGCTGTAACCTCTGGATCACATGCTTCTGCTCTGGCTCCGTTTGGCTCAGCTGCCTTCCCCGGATAGAGGCTGAGGACGTGGGAGTCTTCTCCTTTGGTTCAAGGACCTGCAGCTGTGGCACTGGTGGAGCTGCAGCTTCCTGACCACAGGAGGGATCTTTGGTTTCAGTGTAGCTGGTGTTGCTGTCTCTGGAGACTCCAGGGCTCAGAGACTATAAACACAAGATAAAACATAAAGGAAAGTCACTTTCTATGGCAAATACTTGGGAGGGATATGAATGAATGACGGATATTCAGGAGACCACTGACTTTTCTAGCTTTTGCTCACCCAATACTCTGGTCTTTTTTATTTTTTTGATAAAGAGACTTAAGTCGCCAAAACAGGCATTGAATTTGATATGTAGCCTAGGATGACCTCTACCTCCCAAGTGCTAGCATAGTCATGGATACTTAACTTTCCTCTAGATCATTTTGTCTTGTGTCTACTCCTATTTAAGTGAATGATATCCAATTACTTATCCAAAAAATTTACTTAGTTTCATCCAGGGGCCTATGCTCTTCTCAAGTAGCTTGTGTTAATGAAAGAGACATGTATTCAACATGCTTTGTACTCAAAGGGTTTAGAATGGACAGGGATCCCAGTGACTCATGCACCGACTCTGTAATGAAGGGAGGGGACAGTGGTGACTAAAGGAGGACTTTTCCATCCCTGTTAGAAATCATTACAGGTTAATTCTGGGTTTCAAACCCGTTAGAGACAGGATTCTCCATACTCACTTTTCTGCTGCTGCTTGAAGCTGAACGGGAACGGGATCGGGACCGTGACCTGGACTCTGATGTTGACCTGGAGTCCATCTTGGGTCTACCATGAGGGTTGGCATGTACTCGCGCTTGGGCTACATCTCTCTGTTTGGATCTTGGTGAGGACTGTGGGTGGGAGGCTGAACTATCAGGAGATCTGGATCTGGATCTGGAGCTGGAGCTGGAGGAGGGTGAGGAGGACCCGCTCGAGGAAGAGCCGGCTGACCGCTTCAAACTACGGTCTGGGAGAAGAGTGTGGGACACTCTTCTGCCCCCCTGGTCTAAGGACTGCTGGTTCACAGGTTCCTCAGGGGTCCCTGTGGGGGGTGCTAATTCCTCTACTGCTGGAGGGAGGGAGGGAGCAGATTTTTCAGGCTCAGTTTCAAGACCCTTCTGGGCTGAGGATTCAAACAGTGCCCTTTTCTGAGCCAGAGGCAGGACACTTTCATCTGACACTTTCTCTGCTGGAGATTCTGCTTTGGTGTCTGGAGTACTGGGCAAAGGAGACAGGCCTCTCACCAACTGGACAGGATGGGGAGACATGACCAGCTCCCTACTCACAGGATCTGTATTACGAGGCGATAACTGAATGAGGACGGGGGGTGCCGGGCCTTCCACTGGCTCTATCTCTCCCTCGTCCTGGAGTTGCATATGAGTTGGAGGAGATGATGCTTCCTTAGTAAGTAAAGGTGGGGGAGTTTCCTCTTCACTGACTGTTTGCTCAGGCTGCAGCACAACAAGGGCCTTCCCTAGGTCTTCAGTGAGTGGAGGTGGGGAAGGAGACTGTGATCTTTCTTCCAAGCCTTGTGAAGACTTTACTTCATTAGCTTCCTGAAGAACAGAAACGACTTGTGTGTCTTTTTCTTGCTGCTGTCTGGCCAGGTGACTTCTTCTAGCTTCTTCCTGGGATCTTGTAACTCGCCCTCCTTTCTCTAACCCATCCCCTTCCTGGGACGTTATGATATGGGGCTTCTCATCTACCACCTTTTCTGGTTTTGCTCTGGGCATCTCTTCTTCTCCCTCTTCATCCTTAAACTGTTTCAGGATTGGTGCCTCTGCCTCTCTAGATTTCTGTCCCTCATCTACCTCCTCATCTTCTTCCTCCTCCTCCTCCTCTTCTTCCTCTTCTTCTTCTTCCTCCTCTATTTTTAAATTTCGATCTACTCTGACTCTCAGGTTTCTAGATGGTGTTTCTTGATCTTCTTCCTCCTCAGCAGCCTGGCTGTATTCAGAGAGTTTAGCTGCTCTTGCCTGAAAGAAAAGATATACAATGACTTCAAATGTACTTGTTCACAAAGAACAGAGGAAAGAGAGCATCTCTTAAGGTACTGTCAGGAAGGAGAAACTGAGTGACACACTTTCAGCAACAACAGCTAACAGGGGCTCCTTAGGGAAATCAAAGTAGAGGAAACAAAAGGAGCTCCACAAAGAAGCTGCTTCTGGTTTGGTTTTTTAGTTCTTGATCTCTTTTTATGTATTTTAAAAAGATTACTTTATTATTTTTTTATGTAAGTGTACATTAACTGCGTGAGCACAAGTGCTCCAGAGGCCCACAGAGGGATTGGGAACTAGAGCTTCAGATGGTTGTGAGTTCCTACATGGTGCTGGCACCACAACTCCAATCCTCGGGAGAGCAGACAAGGGCTCTTCACTGCTGAGCCATCTCTCCACCGCCAGCTTCAACTTTTTGTTGTTGTTTTGAGACAGGTTTCTAAGTGTAGCTTTGGCTGTCCTGGAACTCACTCTGTAGACCAGGCTGGCCTCAAACTCACAGAGATCTACCTGATTCTGCCTCCCAAGTGCTGGGATCAAAGGCATGCGCCACCACTGCCCATTCCTAGCTTTAAAATTTTAAAGGTTTATTTTATGTGTATGAATATTTTGCTCACATGTATATAGTTACACCATGTATGTGCCCAGTACCTGAGGAGGTCAGAAGAGGGTGTCTGATCCCCTAGAACTGGAGTTAAGGATGGTGGTGAGCTACCATTCGTGTGCTGGGACGTGAACTCAGGTCCTCCACAAGAATAACCAGCGCTCTTAACCACTGAAGCAGTTCTCTTCAGACCTGACTTTTTAACTTCTAAATCTGGACAGAATATCTTAGAAAGCAGAGGGGAGAACTAACGTACTGTTATTTAGTAGTATTTATCACTTTGACATTTTTTTTTCCTTTCTTTTCTCTCTGAGATACAATACCACATCCTGCTTCTCACCTTCCTTCTCTTTCTCTCTAGCTTTTTTTTTTTAAGGTGTGGAGGCCAGAGTCTGGCCTTCTTTTTTTAAAAATAATTTATTTGTATTTTGTGTACATTGATGTTTGCCTACATATATGTCTGTGTAAGACATACAGAAATTACAGACAGTTGTGAGCTGCCATGTAGGTGCTGGGAATTGAACCTAGGTCCTCTGGAAGAGCAGCCAGTGCTCTTAACCTCTGAGCCATCTCTCCAGCCCTCTCTCGCTTTTGAGACAGGTCTCATTATGTTACCCAGGGTGGCCTCAAACTCAGAGCAACTGTTTGTCTCGCAAGTGTTAAAAATACAAGTGATTACTGCCCTCCACTGTCATATCTTTGCACAGTCAATTACATTATGCCTACACTTCCCCACTATTCTTCCTTAACATTACTTCATATATTTTTCAACCGTTCTATGTATTTATTAGCTACAGTTAATACCGTAATATAGTTTTAATTGAATAATTATACCATATCTTGCCTTAAGTATACATTTAAGAATATAGTCTAGCCTATTAACTTTAAATATTTAATTTTTTTATTTTTAAAAATTACATTATTTATGTGTGTGGAGCTAAAGAGGACAACTGGATGGGAATTGGTATTCTCTTTCTATTATAAGGCTCTCAGAGACTAAAGTCAGGTTAGTTACTCACTGAGCCCTCACATTTAAGGTTTTTTTTTTCTGAGACAGGGTTTCTCTGTGTAGCTTTGCGCCTTTCCTGGAACTTGCTTGATAGCCCAGGCTGGCCTCGAACTCACAGAGATCCGCCTGGCTCTGCCTCCCGAGTGCTGGGATAAAAGGCATTCGCCACCACTGCCCGGTATTTTTTTTTTTTTTTTTTTAAAGAATCATTTACTTATTATGTATACAGTGTTCTGCTTGCATGCCAGAAGAAGGCACCAAATCTCATTATAGATGGTTGTGAGCCACCATGTGGTTGCTGGGAATTGAACTCAGGACCTCTGCAGCCAGTGCTCTTAACCTCTGAGCCATCTCTCTAGCCCCACATTTAAGTTTTTAAAAACCACATATTAGTATGTTCACGTCAAGCACAGTAGTAACATGTCTCTAACTCCAGCACTTGGGAAAATCAGATAGCAGGTTCCAGGCAGACTCTATCTCAAAAAAGAAAAAAGTTGAGCCACCGGGCATTGGTGGCGCATGCCTTTAATCCTAGCACTCAGGAGGCAGAGGCAAGCGGATCTCTGTGAGTTCGAGGCCAGCCTGGTCTACAGAGTGAGATCCAGGAAAGGCGCAAAAGCTACATAGAGAAACCCTGTGTTGAAAAACCAAAAAAAAAGTTAAAAATGTACATATTTGCTCAGAAGTCAGAAGGCCAGAGCACATCTAAATCATGAAACACCAGGAGTAACATTAGATGGCTACACAGCCGTCTAGAGACATCAACTCTAGAATCACCTGTGATGGCCAAGGATCCAAAGCACTGTGGGAGCAGCAACTGTGATATAGGGCCTGGATTACCTGTCTGACCCTGGATGAACGCCTTTCTCCTTTCCTTGGTTTCTCATCATCTGATTCACCTTTTTCTTCAGAAAAAGAGGAGCTCTTTCCTATCAAATGAAAGAAAATCAAGTCACATTCATGATATTTCTAGAATCACGACTTTCTAAAATCCAACCAATCATCACCTACAAGCTGTTTAGTAATATATTTCCACACTTCTTTCACATATACGCTTATGACTACACAAGTCCCGAGGGTTCTTTTAATAGTGGATGTTTAGGAATATTTCAACACCTCAAATAACTCTAAAGTAACTTCCAGGAATTTTAAACTGCCCAGCAGGGGTACAGAAACACACATTTTTTAAATGTCTTTTGGTATTCTGAAGCAGAACTTGAGACTTTACCATTCTGAAGCCTAGAATAGTCACTCACACCTACAATGTCAGCCCTTCAGACATTGAGGCAGGAGAAATGCCCTGAGTTCAAGGCCAGCATGAGCTGCTACATGTTGAGTTCCAGGTCAGCCTGGACTACAATGTGAGACTCTGTCTCAAAAACATAAAGCCAAGAAGTCTTCATTGCTTTGTATCCACTTTAAAAATTAATTTATGTGTGTAGGTGTTTTGCCTGCATGTACATGTGTGCAGGTTTTCATCTTGTGTCTTCAGAGGCCAGAAGAGTGCATCAGATACCCTGAAACCAGAGTTAGAGATGGTTGTGACCACTCTGCAGGTGCTGGGTATCAAACCCAGGCCCTTTGGAAGAGCAGCCAGTGCCCTCTACTGCAGAGGTATCTTTCCAGCCCCTATCATCCGTCACTGTTGAAAAATGTGCCTGGTACTATTATTTGTTAGTACCTGCCCCCCTTTACCCCAAACACTGAGAATGAAGCTCAGGACTTTGAGTACCCTGAACAAGCACTCGAGGGGGCTGGAGAGATGCTCAGCAGTTAAGAGTGCTGGCTGCTCTTCCAGGGGTCCTGGGTTTGACTTCCTGCATCTGCATTGTGGCTCACAGCCATCTGTAACTCCATTTTCAGGAGGTCTGATACCCTCTTCTGGCCTTCCTGGGCACCAGGCATTCATGAAGTACACACACACACACACACACACACACACACACACACTCACTCACTCACTCACTCACGCTGGCAGGCAAAATATCTACACATATAAAAAGTGAAAACAAACACTCTACCTTTAAGTATACCCTCAACCCCTCCTTCTGGCTCAAGATGAGGTATTTCTGCGTAGCCTAAGCCAGTCTGGATCCTTCTGCCTTGGATTCCTGAATGCTAGATTTTATATGTGTGAGCCATGCTAGCGCTACTAAGTGTGACCAAAATATTACGAGTAAATATGTCAGTCAATCTGTACAAGCATAAACTCAAAAAATGAGTAAGACAGTTTTCTTTTCTAAAAAGAAGTTAGGGATACAGCTCAGTAGTATGGAGCGCTTACTTAGCCAAGTGTCAAAGACCTGGCCAAAGCTCCCAGGGATTAAAACAGAAAAGATGTCAACAGACAAATTAATTCCAGATAAATGAACAGGGCTTTAGAACTGGGTCCTCTTGACTACGTTTTACACATTGGAGTTCAAGGTAGAAATTTTTCTTTCTTGCTTTAAAAAAAAAAAGAAGTTTGAAAACTACCAATCTAGCCAGGTGGTGGTGGCACACTCCTTTAATCCCAGCACTCAGGAGGCAGGCGAACCTCAGTGAATTTGAGGTCAGCCTGGTCTACAAAGTGAGTTCCAGAGAAACCTTATTTTGAAAAACAAAACAAAACAAAAAGAGAGAAAGGAAGGAAGGAAGAAAATTACCAATTTAGACCATCCAAGGAAATCCACATAAAACTGAAAAAAAATTTTTTTCACATTCTACAAATGAAATTATGGAAAAATCACTTAAGTAATTAGAGTCTCAATATCTCGACTAAGAAAGAGAAAGGCGTGAACTGGACAGTTCTTATTTCTTACCAACATTGTAATACTATATGAGAAGCATAGCTCAGTGGAGAGTGAAAACTTATAGCTCACATGTGGTACTGGGTTGAATCCTCAATGTGAGGAAAGGAGGTATGGGTAAGAACTAGTTTAGAAAATAACATGGTGGCTGGAGAGATGGCTCAGCGGTTAAGAGTACTGGTTGCTCTTCCAGACAACCTGGGTTAGATTTCCAACTGTCAAATGGTAGGTAGCTCACAACCAGCAACTCCAGTTCCAGGTATCTGATGATGCCCTCTTCTGGCCTCCACAGGCACTGCAATGTGGTGCAGACACATAGGCAGACAAAATACCCATACAGACAAAATAAAATTCACAAAACAGTGTAAGGGGGTTGGGGACTTAGCTCAGTGGTAGAGCGCTTGCCTAGGGGGGAACCAGCGTAAGGACAGGGGTGGGAGTATGCATTAGAAGAGTGAGCGGTGTACGAGGAGAGTGTTCGTCCTGCTCAAAGACTGGGTCTGATGTCCAATAGGAAGGAGAGCAATGAGGGTAATCATATCCCAAATACTTAATTAGTTAACACGGGCTTAACTTCAGTTTTTGTGTTTTCTTTTTCTTCAACACAGGTTTCTCTGTAGCCCTGGCTCTCCTGGATCTCAATCTACAGACCAAGTTGGACTTGAACTCACAGAGATCCACCTGCCTCTGTGTCCAGAGTGCTGGGATTAAAGGTGTGCCCCACCACTGCCCAGCTTGGGTTTAACTTTAATATAGTATAAAAGGCATAATTTGGGCCAGAGATAAAGCTCAGCTGTTAAGCAGGCACAAGGCCCTAGGTTCAGTCCTGAGCACCAAGACACCTAAAAAAAGAAAGTTCAAACCACACACAAAGCATAACCTACATGAATAGTACTTAAACTAGGGTTAAAGGATCTCTGAAATGATACAATTTCATGCCTGAGTAAATAATCACTTGCATTAAGGTGTTTTTTGTTGTTGTTTTTACACGATCTATGTGACATACAGTGATAGTCTAGACTCTTGCAAACATTTGAGGCATCCTAAGATGCTATTGGCTGGACTATATAATTCATAATTCAATGATCTCGAATAGGTTAATTTATAAAGTAGACAAAGCTAAAAGAAGAGATGACTGTTTTTCATGCATGTCAAAGCAAACCTCTCACTGGGTGTGGTGCTAATGTCCTTAATCTCAGCACTAAAAGGCAGAGACAGGTGGGTCTGTGGATTTAAGGCCAGTCAGGGCTACAGAATGAGTTCAGGACAGGTGGAATCACTTAATAAAGAGATCCTGTCTCAAAAAGAAAAAGAAAAAAGAGAAGAAAGAAAAAAAGCAAAGCTCCTTTGACAGAAGAAAAGAAACTAATTTATCTTTTAAGCAAAAACAAGGCCAGGTATGGTAATACATGTTTATTATCCATACATGAGAAAAGGAAGGAGGATAAAGAATTCAAGGCCACCCTGGACTTCATGGTGACTTAAGGTCATCTGAGATGGTAAGATAACATCTAAAAAACACAAGGACCTAAGCACTTGTGTGACGTGGCACAGGCTCTGGGCTCAATCCCCAGCACTGTTAGAAACACCAAAGCAAAACAAACCACCACTAACAACAGCAAAGAAAGGCAATAAAGTTGTGTATAAAGTTGGCCAGAGATAAAATGTCTTCAGAGCCAAAGGCAAGTTTTATTAAGTTGTAATTTACAAATTAAACATACACAAGTTTAACAAATTCATTCTCCACCTACTGTAAACTGTAGGTTGGTCTACTGTACATTATTTTGGATACCATACCATAAAACCTCAGTAACAGGATTCTGGTTTTTTTTTTAATCTCTTTGGAAGTACTAAGGGGTCAAAGAGATCTGGGAAAATAGGTAAGCTGATCGGTTCTGACCATCACTGTTTTATAAAGTCATGAAAACTGGAAGGGCCTCAGAATGAAACAAGGAATCACTAACAATACGAAGCACTGTACGGAGATGAAGGCTAGCTTCCTGATTAATGGAAGGTGTTACCATGTGATGCATGCCTGGGACAGGTGATATCTTTCATTATCAATACCTGATCACATGAATGTTTAAAGTCAGATGTTAATACATGTAGACATTGAGCACTCTCCCTAAAGGCAAACCCAATGCTACCAAGAGGCTAATAATGGAAATTCAGGGCTTGAAAAAAAGCTTTTCATTTCCAAGATGTCCAATGCCAGAAACCTTCAGAAGAAAGGGAAAGGTGGCTGCTAGACAGTGAAGGAGGCATTAAAATGAAGACTACATAAGGGCATTTAGGAGAGTAGTTTGGGGACTTTTTTGGATACAGAGATTGGCTATGTATCTCAGGCTGACTCCAAACTCTCCAAATTCCTGTTTTAGCCTCCTAAGTGCTGGGATTATAGAAATGTGCTACCCCACTTAGCTGCAAATTAGTTTGTTTTTATCATCATCATCATCATCATCATCATCATCATCATCATTTAAACTCAGACAACAAATCCCTGGAGAGGATTTACAGGACCCAAATTAGTTACCTATGGCTCACAAAAAATACTACCAAGGTGCCCTTATACATACATAAGCAGCAACAACAGAGACCAAGCAACGATACCAAACCTAAATATTACTCAGCCTTCTAAGGAAATCTGTTGGCCAAATCCCCTCAATTCTCAGCATCCAGAGTGAGAAAAAGGAGCAGGGCTACAAATTCTCTAAGACAAAGACTGGGTGAGAGCACTGGGGCTCTGTTAGAGATGTATGATGGAGGGTGGAGGGAAAACACCAACATTCTCAGCATACATTTGAAGAGGTTTTCACCAGGCGGTGGCGGTGGCGGTGGTGGTGGTGGTGCCACACGCCTTTAATCCCAGCACTCAGGAAGCCGAGGCAGGCGGATCTCTGTGAATTTGAGGCCAGCCTGGTTTACAAAGCAAGTTCCAGGACAGTCAGAACTGTTACACAGAGAAATCCTGTCTTGAAAAATCAAAAAAATAAATGTTTTTCTATTTTTTCCTAGACTGAGTTCTTTAAAAAAAAAACCAAACATCTAATGGGGCTGGAGAGATGGCTCATCAGTGAAGAGCACTTGTTCTTCCAGAGGACCCTGGTTTAGTTCCCAGCACCTACATGGTGGCTCACAACCATCTGTAACTCCAGTTCTAGGAGATCTGATGCCCTCTTCTGACCTCCACAGGCACCAGGCACACATGGACAAATACATGCATGCAGACAAAACACATACCCTTATAAATCTTAAAAACACAACAATCTTTCTGTAGGGTTTTCTTTACAGCATATAAGGAAGAGTTTACTAGGCTACAAGAAGCCACAGGTCCCAATAAAACACAACACCAGGAAACTACTCTTCTGGTTAAGTCATTCATCATACATCAGATTAGTCAAGGAAATTAATTGGGAGATTAAGAAGAAGAAGAAGGAAAAAAAAAAAAAAAAAAAAAAAGCAGAGTCCCAGGACTCACACTCCCCAAGATTCACAGAGCAGGACCGGAATTCATGGTCTTAAACATTTCACAAAAACAAGTAAGTGCCGGGCAGTGGAGGCATAATCCCAGTACTCAAGAGGCAGGCGGGTGGGTGGATCTCTCAGTTAAAGGCTAGCCTGGTCTACAGAGCAAATTCCAGGACAACCAAGACTATTACAAGAGAACCCTGTCTTGAAAAACCAAACAAATGAGCAAACAAAACACATTTAAGTGTTACTAGTGATTAACCAAATGTGTTACTAGAGAACTTATTTCAACCAAAATCTTACTACTATAGAGTAAAATAGAAGAGGTCTGTGGCATTTCTTCAGGTACCTATTAGGTGAGGTGGTACAGCTGAGCTCTCTCAGCCCTAACTCCTGGTGTTCATTGTTTTGGGGATAGAGCATGTCCATCTATCATAGGCCAGTAGACCATGACAGCTTGCTGTTGACCAGAGCCTACTGCCCTGCTACTTAGCACACAGTACAGGGTGGCCTGGAACTTAGGCAATCCTCCTCTGCCCAGCCTTCCTAGCATGAAGTTACAGACCATCACCACTATGTGTCCTGACTTCTTACATGTATTTGTGTGGGTGTGAGCATGCACATAATGGCAGGTGTGTGGAGATCAGAGGACAGCTTATGGGAGTTGGCTCTCCTTCCATCATCTGGGTTCTAGGGACTTAACTTAGTGAACTCAAGGCCTGGCAGCAAGTGTTCTCCCACACTGAGCTCATCGTCTCCCTCCCTTACCCCCACATCTTCTTTGCAATGTTTGTGACTGAACCCAGGACCTGATGATACTAGACAAGTGCTCTGTTGCTGAGCTACATCCCCAGCCCTTACCATATTTTCATCTTTTTTTAATTGTTGAAAATTAGATTTTACTGGCCAGCCTTGTCTAGATAGCAAGTTCCAGTTCAGCTAGGAATTATGTTTTACTTTTTGTGTGTATGTTTAAGTATGTGGGCATGTATATGCCACATGAATGTAGAGGTCAGAAAACAACCTTTGGACATTCTTTCCTTCCATTTCACGGGGTTCAGGAAATTGAACTCAGGTTATCAAGTTTGGTAACAATCCTCTTTACCCACTGAGCGATCCCATGGGCATCACTGAGACTGAGGCTCTCTACTAGCCCTGGTTGTTCTCAAACGTGCTGTGTAGATCACATTGGCCCTGCACTAAAGAGACCATCCTGCCTCTATCCCCTAGGTACTGGGATTAAAGGTGTGAGCTACCACACCCAACCTTATGTTTTGTAATATGAGGTCTTGATAAAGTGGCCAAACCGGCCACAACTCAAGAGTCCTCCTGAGTAGTTGGGATTGATAAGTGCCAACATAACTGGCTGTATCACATCTCCAAGATTAGGAGAAAAGTCTCTGGCATAAACACAGTGAAGAACACTGAAGGCAACTGTTGGCTGTCCTATACTCAGTTCCTGGTTTTTGACTGACTCTTCACCTCTCCCTTCCCTCTGGGTATTCTTTTCCTCTATCAATTATAATCACAGGTAAAGTCCTGCTGAGGATCTAAAACACCCGAACCCGTTATCCTCTCAAAATATTTGCTTTTGAAGCCTCTTCTATTTAAGGATACACTGTTTATTTTTCATTTCAAATTACATTTAGAATGGAGAAGATGTATGTGTGTGTGTGCGGCTGTTTGAGTGCTATCCATTTTGTTTTTCAAGAAAGGATTACTAACTGGCCAAGAGCTTGCTGAGCAGGCTGCTCTGGTTGGCCAATGAGCCTCAGGGATACCAGTCTGCACTCTCTAGTGCTGGGATCACAAGTACACCATGCATTCAACTTTTTTCAGCTGAGTTCTGGGACCCAACCTCGGGTTCTCAAGCACTTTATTGACTGAGCTGTCTCCTAGTACCCCAGAAGATCTTCCGCATAAAACACAGTGAGAAATTTCAGAAGTTCCCTACTTACCTAGATAATTTTGAAAGTTCATATTTACTGGCTTGGCACTTGGAAGACTTTTGTAATATTATTTCAATCTTTTAAAAATTGGTTTTCTAAGTATCTTTGAAAACTAATAACTTTACTCTGGTGGTATTAGTCTAAGTCTGTTGTCCCTCCTTTGAAAATATCACAGGGTGGGGGGAGGGGGAACAAGAGAGGGAGGGCTGGAAACATGGGTCAGCCGTTCAGACCACTAGCTACTCTTCCGAGGACCTGAGTTTGGTTCCCAGCATGCACACTGGGAGGCTCATAATCACCTACAGTTCCAGAATATGACTCCCTCTTCTGGCTTTCTCAGAAACCCAAACACATCTGGAATATACTCACACACACACTAAAAAATTGCAGTACTCCTATCTTTATGTTTTTATACCATCTTAAAAACAATTCTCTTGTCTCTGGGCCAATTTAAACTGTACTGATTTCTAAGGATCGTCTCAAATCTAGACCTCTGCCATGAGGCAATCTCTAATTACTCCAGTCCTGAAATTGCTCCTTTCTTTCTTTAAAGATCTATTTAAAAAAAAAAGATTTATTTATTTATTTATGTATACAGTATTCTGCCTGCATGTGTCCCTGCCAACCAGAAGAGAGCACCAGATCTCATTTCAGGTGGTTGTCAGCCACCATGTGGTTGCTGGGAACTGAACTCAGGACCTTTGGAAGAGCAGACAGTGCTCTTAACCGCTGGGCCATCTCTCCAGCCCCCTCACTTTTTTTTTTTTTTTTAATTTTATGTATATAAATATTTTTGCCTGCATGTATGTCTGTATGCCTGATGCCTGCGGAGGTCAGAAGAAGGTATCAGATCCCCTGGAAAAGCAGCCCCATATCTCTCACTCTTATGATGCGGTTGTATATACCTAAAATATTAAAACTTGAGAGACAGCTGGGCGGTGGTGGTGCACGCCTTTAATCCCAGCACTCGGGAGGCAGAGGCAGGCAGATCTCTGTGAGTTCAAGGCCAGCCTGGTCTACAGAGCAAGTTCCAGGACAGCCAAGGCTACAGAGAGAAACCTTGTCTCAAAAAACAAACAAAGAACAGAATGAACCAAGTGACAGTCAGCTATTTCCCTATTTGGGGGAAAAAGAGGTCCCTGGAGAACTTTTCAATCACTCCAAAATTGTCAGTGTTAAATTTATTAAAAAATTTCCAGGGGCTGCAACACACACATACACATGCATGCATACACACAGGAAGAGAAGTGACTGGCCAGCAAGGTGACGAAAGGTAAAGGCACTGAGACTAAGCCTAATGACTTGAGTTCCATTTCCAGAATCCACACGGTAGAGAGAACAAACTTCTACAAGCTGTCCTATGACCTCCACACATGTTCTGTGGCATGTCCCCCAACTCCCACATACCCCAAATGTAGCAAGGGAGGGGTGGACTACAGAGATGGTTGAGCTGTTAAGAGCACTGGCTACTCTTCTGGGTTCAATTCCAACACCCATACTGGTAGCTCACAACTGTCTATAACTCCAGTTCCACGGGATCTGATCCCCTCTTCTGGCCTTGTGGAGCACAGACATACACAAAAGCAAAACACTCATACACATATTTCAAAGCGACAGAACACTTGCCTAGCATATGCTAGGCTCTAGATTTGGTCCATAAACAAAGTGGGGGGGGGATAAAAAATACATTATCAGAATTTTCAGCTAGGGCTATAGCTCAGTTGGTAGAGTACTTACCCATCATGCACCAAGCCCTGGTTTGATCTTTAGCACTGAATAAAGCAGGATGTGATGGAGCACACCATAACCCACATCTTGGGCAGCTGATGTCCAAGGGTAACTCTTGGCTACTAGTGAACTGGAAGCCAGACTAGACTACATGAGGCTCAAAAAAGGGGCAAGAGGGGGAGTTGGGAGGTGGTGGCGCATGCCTTTAATCACAGCACTCGGGAGGCAGAGCAGGTGGATCTCTGTGAGTTCGAGGCCAGCTGGTCTACAGAGTGAGATCCAGGACAGGCACCAAAACTACACAGAGAAACTCTGTCTCGGGGGTGAAAAACTGAAAACAAAACAGGCATTGTGGTGGCTCAGTGGTTAAGAACACTGACTACTCTTGCAGAGGAGCCAGGTTCAGTTCCTGGCACTCACACGAGCTCACAACTACCTATCACTCCAATTCCAGGGCATCTAATGCCCTCTTCTAGCTCCCCTGGGTACCAGGCATACATGTGATGCACATAAACACATGCAGACAAACTACTACTCATACACATAAAATAAAATAATTTCCAAGATTTCCCTCAAGCACTCAGACTAGGATCAAGAAATATATGGGTTGGGGATTTAGCTCAGTGGTAGAGAGCTTGCCTAGTAAGCACAAGGCCCTGGGTTCGATCCTCAGCTCAAAAAAAAAAAAAAAAAGAAAAAGAAAAAAAGAAATATAGACATTAAGACCTTACTTAAAATTAGCCTCAAAGGTCCTTCATTTTCTTTTAAAAACCTTACATGAAATTTCTCTAATAAATATTTCCGAAAAAATTTATCCTTTTCAAGGAATTCTATGCTAATCAGAAGAGCTGAAAACACATATATCCTAACAGTGTTAAATATGGAGGGACTGTCCATATTTAACAATCCTGATAACCATTAACTGTACTAAGAGCTGAAATATTTGTTCATTTATGCATTGGCTTACTACACCTATCTAACGTCCACCATCACACATACACACTGCCTTGAAAATCCTAATTTTTGCTGGGCCCTCAGGAGGCTAAGGTAGGTGGATACGTGTTTGAGGCCAGCCTTGTCTATATTAATTAGTAAGTTTCAGGACAGCTAGGGCTACATATCAAGACCTATCATAAACAAACAAAATAAAATTAAAATCTTTCCAAAAGACAAAGGTTGTATTTATAGTCTTTTTTACATGAGATAATAGGAAAAATTAGGTACCTAATATTACTATCATGTGAAAAAAATTAATCTTGCTCGAACCAATTACACAAATTAGGTTAAGCTCTTTATAATATGTTCACAAAACAGTGCTTTGCCTTTAATAGCATTTAGCATAACTGTGATTACATAATGATTTTATCAATACCCATCTACTTACTAGACTATAAATTTCCTTAGAGCAGACATCTTTTCCTCTATTATATCCTGGGGTCTAGCACATGCCTGGGATATAACAGGCAGGTAATAAAAAAGTGTTGAATAATAACCAGTAGATGTCAAATCTGAGAGTGGGGGTGACTAGATGTATACATACAACAAAGAGATGAAAGTCAGTTTTGACTGTTGCTACATTTGGAGATATATAAAAGACTGAAAAGGTACAGAGAAAAATCATACTAACTGATAAGACACCGAGTAGTTAACATGTAGGCAAAAATCACATTTCAAAAAAGACATCATTTCTCTCAAAACAGACGTCAAATATCAGCTTTACAGAACTCTCCTCAGGCTTTCATGGAGGCTTTTCATGAAAGGAGGCATCACTACCTCCCCCACCAACTACGCAGGATGGACAAACAGCGCAGTGGGGAGGGAGATACGTACTGGGCGAATGTCTGCTGAGCTCCAGCTCTGGTCTCTCCAGGCTGCTCTGAAAGTCAGGAGGCAGCAGGGAAGCCACTCCCTCAGGATGGATCATCTCGTCCTCCGACTCAGCTGAAGCTTCTGCAAAGTACACAGTGGGTCGGGGCAGGGAGGGAGTGAAGGGCTCAGCATGTGGGATATGTAGGCGTGAAGGACGGCAGGCAAAGTCATAGATACAGACACACACACCAAAAAAAGAAAGAGCACTGAACAAAGAGAAAACACCTTCCTGGTGCTAAGCTCCACCTCACTGATATGGTGCATGACTTCTTTCCACCTCCTCTTCTACTCAGTCCAACTGAGCATCTCTTTCCCTAACACAGTCCAACTGTAACTCATCTGGCATCACAAAACACTGAAAGCAGATGAGCAGCAGTCTCATCTGACTTACTCCTGCCATTAGTTAGACCCATCTACCTGGTGACAGAGACCAAAGACCTTGTTAGAAGTGACAGCGGGCTTACCTTCAAGCTCTGCAGCCTCTCGAGCTTCCCGTTCTAGACGCTGCCTCAGAAGCTCCTGCTGCTTTTCCAGGTACTGCTTTATGAAACTGTTCTGGCTCATTTCCTCCCCAATCTGTGTAGAGATGGGATAAGAGTGTCTAAGGGAAGCGGCTATTAAGTGACTAGGAAGGTCTGAGTGCAGGTAACAGTTACCTGAGTCATGAAGTAAGAGGCAAAGCTAACTGTTTTTCTAGTTCCAACCCTGCCATAGGTTCTTAGTTGTATTCTTTTGTTCTTGTCATGGATAAGTACATAAAAATATATTTAGACAGACAAAGCCTAAGTCCAATGTGGAGCTCCATAGCTTCAGAATGGCTATTCTAACTGCAGAGAATCATGTGCTCATGGCGATGTACATACTTTTGAGTCTGGTTAATTTAGGGTTTCTCTGTAGCTTTGGAGCCTGTCCTAGACTAGGTCTGTAGACCAGGCTGGCCTCGAACTCACAGAGATCTGCCTGCCTCTGCCTCCCGAGTGCTGGAATTACAGGTGTGCGCCACCACCACCTGGAGCTTCATAATATTTTTATAATGAATTCTGTTCTAATGAATGAAAACTTTTAAAAATTTACTTTATGTGTTTTGGCTGTTTGTGTACAGTCTGTACAGCACATGTGTGAAGTGCCCAGGGAGTTCAGAAGAAGGAATCGATGCCCTAGGACTGGCTACAAACATCTAACTCTGAGCTGTCACACGGATTCTGAGAATTAAACCTGGGACTTCTAGAAGAATAGCTAACACTCTTAATTACTGAACCACTGCTCTAACCGAACCTGCCCCCCACCCTAAAAAAAAGAACGCTTTAAAATGCTTATCACAAATTTAAGTTTGATATGTTAAAATGTTTTAAAGTAATTATGGGGATGGGAGAGATGGCTAAGTGGATAAGAACACTGACTAACCTTCCAGAGGACTTGGATTCAATTCCAGCATCCATATGGCAGCTTTAAAAGGTCTGCAACTCTAGTCCCAGGGGATCCCACACCCTCACAAAGCCACATTCAGTCAAAACACCAATGCACATAAAATAAAATTAAATCACTAAAAAAATAAAGATAATTATGAAACATTTTACTAAAAGTAACAAAGGCAAATTACCTTATAAAGAAACATGAATTTAAATAATTTCTATAAGCAATAAAATCTGATGGTTTCTAAACATGTAAGAACTTTTTTAATCTTATGTGCACTGGTGTTTTGCCTGCATGTTTATGTCTGTGTGAGGGTGTCACATCTGGGAGTTACAGGCAGTTGTGAGTTGCCATGTGGGTGCTGGGAATTAAACTGAGGTCCTCTGGCAGAACAGCCAGTGCTCTTAACTGCTGAGTCATCTCTCCAGCCCCCAAGACTTTTTTCTTTTAGTTACATTTAAAAAAAAGAAAACAGGGTGCTAGAGAGATGGCTCAGCAGTTAAGAAACTGATTACTCTTCCAGAGGACCTGGGTTCAATTCCCAGCACCCACATGGCAGCTAACAACTGTCTATAACTCCAAGATCTGACACCCTCATATAGACATAAATGCAGGCAAACACCAATGCTAATAAAAAAAAAAAAAAAAAAAAAGTCTAAGAAAGTATACCAGGGAAATGCAAAGAAACTCCACAGAGCAAGTCTACTCTATGTATCTGGGATCCAAGAAATAGAACTCTCAGAAGGCTCTCATCTCCTTCTTCTTTTAGATTTTTTCAATACAGAGTTTCTCTGTGTAGCCCTGGCTGTCCTCTAATTCACTATGTAGCTCAGGCTGGCCTCGAACTCACAGAGATCCACCTGCCTCTGCCTCCCGAGTGCTGGGACTAAAGATGTGCACCGCCACCACCCAGCTGGAAGGCTTTTTCTATTAAAGATAAGAATAAACAGCACTATGGCAAAAAAAGAAAACTATGTTAACATTTTATTTAAAAATTTCAGTCCAAAGAGTGACGTTAATGCACAAATAACTTAAAAAGAAATAAGAATTCTAGGACTATGCTCCTTCTGGAAACAAGGTCTCACTACACAGTCCAGACTGGCTTTAAACGTGAAATGCTTAGGCATCAGCACCCTCAGTTTACGTAGTATAGGTGCGCTACCACAATGTAGCTGTTGTTGGTGCTTCCCCCCACCCCGTGTGTGTGTATGTGTGTGTATATGTGTGTGTGTGTGTGTGTGTGTGTGTGTGTGTGTGTGTTAGGGATCATACCTAGAGCTCTACCAGTAATCTATATCCTTAGCCTGAATTATGCCTTTTCATCTAAACTTTTATGTAAACTAGAATTTATCTAAAAACAATCTACTATTTATCTTCAAACTGAGAAGAATAGGCATGATGCATGTCTTTAATCCCAGCACTCGAAAGGCAGAAGCAGGCCGATCTCTGGGAGTTCCAGGCCAGTCTGGTCTACGCAGTGAGTTCTCATCTCAAAAAGATAAATGCCAGGCTGGAGAGATGGCTCAGCAGTTAGAAGCAACTGGTGTCCTTGCAGAGCACTCAGGTTTGGTTCCCAGAACCCACACTGCAGCTCACAACCATCTGTAATTCCAGTTCCAGGGAACCTGACTCTCTCTTCCGACCTCTACAAACACCAGGCACAGATAATGCACATGCACAGAAACAAAACAAAATAAATAAACTTTCTACAGAGTGAGTTCCAGGAAGTCAGGGCTGTTACACAGAGAAACCTTGTCTTGAAAAACCAAAATAAATAAATAAATCTCAAACAAATTAAAAAAAAAAAAAAAAAGTAAATCTGAGAAGAAAAAAAGTCCTAGTCCAAAAGATCAAGCTCCACCAACCCAGGAAAACATTTTGTCATATATCTCAAAAGTTCAAGTGCAGGGCTAGAGAGATGGCTCAGCAGTTTGCACTAGCTGCTCTTGTAGAGGACCTGGGTTCAAATCCTAGTGCATGGTGGCTCACAATCATCTGTTAACTACAGTTCCAGTCTCCAATGTCCTCTTCTGACCCCCAACAGCACCAGGCATGGACATGGTATACATACACAAATGGAGGCATAACACCCATACACACAAAATATAAAAAAAATATAGTGTTTAAATGAGTGAAATTAAGAGACGGGGAAAGGAATATACATTCAATCCTTGAGACGCTTGTACTCCACTTCCATTAAAAGACAAAATAAACCACAGAAAGGGGAGTGCAATCATACCTACTACGAGAAGCCGAGGCTGGAGAACTGCCAGTTTGAGGCCAGTCTGACCTACAGAGTAAGTCCCTGCCTCAAAAACTCCAACCCAACCAACAGCTTTGTTTTGAGTAAAAAGAAGTCTTTGGCACACCATGCATTGTGGCGCACACCTTTAATCCCAGCACTAGAGGGGCAGAGGCAGATGGATCTTTGGGAATTCCAGAGTAACCAAGGTTATGTAGAGAGACCTTGTTTCAAAACAAAAAATATCCATGCCCCCCCTCCCAAAAAAAGGGCTAGCAAGCCCAGGGTTAATCCCTTTCCCCCTTTCTGTAACACTCCCAATCATTCTTTCTGTCCTCCAGTCCTTCTTACCTGTTTACAGACCTCCAAAAAACCAAGTCAACCCCAATACTTCCTTGTTTTCTGTCATATTTTCTAACACTAAATACTTATTTTCACCTAAGGTAAAGGAGTCTCTTAGTACTCAATGGACATCGAAGAACTGTGGATTCCAAGTATAAGAAAACAATGTTTGCTGCAAAACCTTTGTTAATAAAAGTAAGGCTTCAAAGTCTAAAATGCAATGATTCAAAATTACAACTGTAATTTGACTTTTTAGTTTCTTTTTTAAATTTTCTTAAAGATTTATTTATTCTCATATATTTAACATCTATGACTTTTAACTGCATAGATGTATGTGCATATGTGTGCTTGGTGTTCAAAGCCAGAAGAGGATATGGGATGCCCTGGAACTGGAGTTATGGATGAGCCCCCATGTGGGTGCAGGGAATAGAACCTGGGTCCTCTAAAAAGCAACAAGTACAGCCGGGAGGTGGTGGCGCACGCCTGTAATCCCAGCACTCTGGAGGCAGAGGCAAGTGGATCTCTGTGAGTTCAAGGCTGGCCTGGTCTACAAAGCGAGTTCCAGGACAGCCTCCAAAGCTACAGAGAAACCCTGTTTCAAAAAAAAAAAAAAAAAAAAAAAAAAAAAAAAAAAAAAACCAAACAAACAAATAAAAAAAAAAAGAGAGAGCAACAAGTACTCTTAACTACTGAGCCATCGATCTCTTCAGTTTTCATTTATGTGTGTATGTACACGTACCTTAAAAAAAAAAAGATTTATTTATTAATTATGTATACAATGTTCTGTCTGCATGAATCCCTGCACGCCAGAAGAGGGCACCAGATCTCATTACAGATGGTTGTGAGCCACCATATGGTTGCTGGGAATTGAACTCAGGACCTCTGGAAAAGCAGTCAGTGCTCTTAACCTCTGAGCCATCTCTCCAGCCCAGCCCTGTGTGTACATGTACCTCTGTGTGTGTGTGTGTGTGTGTGTGTGTGTGTGTGTGTGTGTATGTGTGTGTGTGTCCTTGGAGGCCAGAAGAGGGCATTAGATCCCTTGGAACTGGAGTTACAGATGTTTGCAAGCCGCCTAACATAGGTGCTGGGATCTACTCCAGTTTGAATCAATGAGTGACCACCACTCTTGACTGGTGAGCTACCTCTCCAGCCCCTTAGGTAGTTGTTTTTTGTTTGTTTGTTTGTTTTTTAACGCTTGTTAACCTCAGAAAGCTTAGTATTAACAAGGGAACAGAAAGATTTTCCACAGTATCCTGGGACTTCATCTACTCCTGGGCCCAGACACTACTGCATTTTCCTTCACGTGTATAACACATTAAATGAAGGGATTTTTAAAAAAAGTTGAAAAGCACCCTAAGAGATGATATGGTCAAAATTTATATTTTGTTTTTAATGACAAAATAATGTCTTCAAAATAAAGCACATGCTGAAAGCTAGGGGCAGGAGTACAAGCCTGTGATCCCAGCACTAAGGAAGATGGGCAGTAGTATTCCCCTGACAGTACAGGTTACATCATGAGCTCCAAGCCATCATGGCTACACGGAGAGATTCTGTCTCAATCCTCAAAAAAAGTCTTCTCTGAGCTATCCCAGAAGAACAGCTACATAACTAGGAGCTGAGTCCAAGCACCTTTCTATTGAAGGTGAGGGACTACGGCCTCAAATGTGAAGTGCCTTGTCCTAAGTAGCAAAGGCTCCAGGGCTATTCGAGAGCCCCTGAATATAGCTAAGCAGCCAGTACTAGGAATAAGGGTTATTAATAAAGGATCAGATTCTTAAACAATCTGTGTCAATGAAAGAGTTGTTGGTAAACAATTATTTTATTTCACATCTATATTCAATCCAACTTTCCCCCAAACTAATGGCAAATAATTGACTTCAGATCCTTGTGGCACGCTTAATCAGAGCCATACCTTTTGGCACACTCCACTGCAAGGATCCAAAATTAACTTAGAGCTCCTCTGATATGTTTTTTTAACTCCAGGTCTTTATGCAAAATTAGTCTTGATTAGAATTCAGCTGTCTGAGAGCTGCAGCAATAGCTCAGCAGTTAAGAGGACTGTCTGCTCTTGTAGAGGACCCAGGTTCAAGTCAATACCCATATGGTGGCTCACAGCTGTCTATAACTCCAGTTCCAGAGGATTCAACATCCTCTTCTGGCCTCTGTGGGCACCAGGCACACACATGATACACAGATAGATATGCAGGCAAATCATACCTACACATAAAATAAAAATGAACCTTTAAAAACAAAGACAGCAACTGTCTAATGTGAGAACACTTGTAATAAAAATAATTTAAGAAAATACTGCCTTTGATAAGCACGGAAGACACAACACCAAGTCCTTCCATTTACATTTTCTCCAAACAGCACATTCTATCTAAACAAATCTTTTTTCTTACCTGTGAATTTGGCTGGAATGCAGCATGGGGTGTTGAGTGTTTCTGTAAATTTTCTAGCATTAGAGCCTGGTATAAAGAAGAGCAAAAATCAGAAACCAGGAGGGGAAACCAAAAAGCAGGCCAGATCTCTACCTCTCCCACAGCCTTATCATTAAATTAAACTACTCAAATATACATCTATACCATACTCCTTTCATGGAGCTTAAAAGCCCTTTTATGAATACTGTTCTCATTCAACTTCAGGAGACCCTTAAAGGTAGCCATGGTTACTGCTCCCAAATATACAGATATAAAATACAGGCACACAAAGAATCAGTGACCTGGCTATGTCATAAAAATCTGCAAAAGTGACAGAATCAGTACTAGAGTCCCGACTGCAATTTTGACTAGGAGCCACTTTTAAATCTGGTAATGGGGGGGGGGCACTTTTAAATCTGGTAATGGGGCGCGGGGGGGGGGGGTCCTCCAAATACTCAAGCAAGCTTTAAATTACACAAAACTGCTGATTAGGATCTGACTATTACTTGGTTAGTTATTCAGAACCAAAACTAAGCGAACTGGCACAATTTTCAGCAGAGTGTCATCCAGACTAATCAAATGTATTAAAATTTCCAAGAGAAACTGACCACAGACCTTGTAATCCGTGGTTTGACTTAATCCACACCCACCCACAAACTGTCAGCTCCGGGATAAGCGACGGTCTGTCAACTCAAACCCTGAACTAACCTACTCCCAGCCCGCACTATCAGCCACATACCCTAATGAACTCTTAATTAACTAGCCCATCTCACCTTCCCACACAGTATGTACACCTCAGGACGAACCCATTCTCATCTACTCAGGCCGACACGAAATGCCCCGCCTAAAGTCACCTGTCTCACCTCTCGCACTCGTTAGTATTCACCAAATTCTTATCCAGGCTGCTTCTCGACTCCCTATAAATTAGACACCCGTCTTTCACCGAGTCCTGCTCCTACCACGGTTTCCCTTCATCTAAGGTCTTCATCTAATCAAGCGGACATGTTGCCCTAACCCAAATGTACTACTGCAGCCAGAGACACCCACCCCATCCGCCCCACTGTACCCCTAACTCGGACCCTGCCCTACTCGCCCCCCGTAAGGCCAGCCACACCGGTGGTTGTAGAGGGATTTAACTCCTTCTGCAGCGCATGCGCCGAAAACACAGACACAAACAAGGAGGGGGTGGGGGAAGAAGGAAGGAGCTTAAGACACTCCGGGAGAGTAGCGCGCACCCTCCCATTTTGGGCTCGCGCCGCTGCCGTTAAGGCGGGAACCGGCGTTATCTCCACTCCAGCGCAAGCCACACCAACCACCGTGCGCGTGGGTCCGCAGGCTCGCGCTGGCGGCCTGCGAGAGCTCGCGCCGAGCCCGGACACTGCGCCTGCGCCGCGGCGGAGACTCGTCTCTACCGGGTCCGCTCCCCTCCGACACCTCGGCAACGCTGACTTCTCACCCCTTTGAGCCGCTTGACCAGGGCACTCTTCTGCCCGCTCTTGGCTAGGCCTCGCTGCTCCAGTGCGGCCTTCAGGTCGGTCACCCGCAGAGCCTGAAGAGGCTTCCCGTCCAGAGTCACCTCCTCCAGCTCCGCCATCTTGCGTGAGGTACTCGGGTCCGTCCCGACGGCTTCGGGCATCTTCGGTAATTTCCGCTAACGCCCTTCGAACGTACCGAGTTGGCCCCGCCCCCTGCCATAGTCTGCCCCTCTATTACTGCTCAGAATTCCCCGGGTTCCTCCGGAACTGTTCGGTCGTTTCCGTCTCCACATCGGTACCAATCGGCTCTTTCCATTTGCCCAGCCGCCGCCCCCTCCCTGTTTGCGTTCAGACTCGTTTGTTTTCGTCTTGCCGAGGCTTTGAATCGAATCTATTCGGAAGCCCTCGAATCGGGCATAACCATAATCGGAATTACTCGGCTATCTTCGGACCTGGGGCTGAGGCGCTGGGGCACTTGGGTGTTTGGGGCTGGTTTAGGGCCGGAAGTGCGTGGGTTATTGGGCTTGCTCTGCTTAGGGTTTTCAGGAAACATGGAAGAGACTACGGGAGCTGGAGCTGGAGGACTCTTGTGATCTCTGGGCGCCCTTTGAGAGGAAAGGGGAGGTAACAGGTAAAGAAGCCCCTCCTTGTCCAGATAAGATGTGGTGTCTGCAGGTTTCCTTTTGGGAAACCCTCCTGCTCCCGTGGTGAAACCTCTGTGGTCCCCAACCTTCTACATCCTGGTCACTGGATCTGAGGAATGCTTGGGGGGCTTAAGACTCGTGCGGCTTCCAAACGTGGGGGAAAAAGAGCTTCTTGTCTTTGATCCTAGGCAGTCAGTTTTGTCAGTGACATTGAGTTTAAGTTTACCGTTGAA
The DNA here is from genome assembly GCF_903995425.1 of Onychomys torridus. Taxonomy (NCBI): domain Eukaryota; kingdom Metazoa; phylum Chordata; class Mammalia; order Rodentia; family Cricetidae; genus Onychomys; species Onychomys torridus. The sequence goes on from NC_050451.1 coordinate 43,236,618, forward strand.
GCCGTGTGGCGAGACCCTGTGGGAAAAGTCCCTTTCCCCGAAAAAGAAGTTTTAGGAGGAACTTCTCCATGTATTGTTACTCTGAAAATGGCAGTCACCCTGAACCGGAACTCGAACTGATCTTAATGATCAGTTCAAATACAAATACAAATCTTCAACATGGAGCAGAAGGAACAGACGTAGTGATTTAAGTCCTAGAGGGTTGAACCTAACCTGAAGTAGGTTAGATAAGTAGATAAGGAGAGATAGAACAAACATTTTTGTTTGTTTTGGTTTTTCAAAACAGGGTTTTATCTGTGTAGTCCTGGCTGTCCTGGAACTCACTCTGTAGACCAGGCTGGCAGGGAACTCAGAGATCCGCCTGCCGGTGCCTCTCAGGTACTGGGATTAAAGGCGTGCTCCACCACCGCCCGGCTTGCTTTTATTATTTTTAATTGTGTATCTGGGTGCCTGTCTGTGGGTATGTGCATGTCCTACAGACAGTATAGGCAGTGCTCTGGAAGTACAGGAAGTGACCTTCGATACCGAGCAGTCTTTCCCCAGCCCCTCAGTTGGTTGTTTTAAGATCGTTTATAGAGGTGGCCGAGGACACAGCTCGACCAGTGGAGCGCTCTTTTAGTTCTGCCCTTAGAGGCACAAAAAGTATGGTGGCATGTCACCGTTCAAGGCCGTCCTCAGCTACATGTCCAACCTAGGATTCATGAAAATTAAAAGGAATGTGAGGAAAGAGGCTAAGTGTGGTGATATCTTGTTTGTACTCTAACAAATAAAATTTGCCTGAAGATCAGAGGACAGAGATTAAACGCTAGTTTAAACATAGAGGCCAGGCAGTGGTGACACATACCATTAATAGTTCAGAGCCACCCTGGACTACACGAGATGAATCCAGTCTAAAAGAGAAACAGAGCCAGGCAGTGGTGGCACACACCTTTAATCCCAGCACTAGGAAGGTTGAGACAGGAAGTGATATGGCTGGGCAGAGAAAAGAATGTAAGGCAGGGGCTAGAGAGATGGCTCAGAGGTTAAGAGCACTGGCTGTTCTTCCAGAGGTCCTGAGTTCAATTCCCAGCAACCACATGGTGGCTCACAACCATCTGTAATGAGATCTGGCGCCCTCTTCTGGCTTGCAGGGATACATGCAAACAGAACACTGTATACATGATAAATAAATAAATCTTTAAAAAAAAAAAAGAACGTAAGGCAGGAGGAGACAGGAGTTTCGTCACATTTTGGCAGAGGACTCAGAGGCATTCAGTCTGAGGATTTGAGGAGACAGGATCTTCTCTTTTTCGCTGAGGAGTTGGTGAGGTGAGAAGTAGCTGTGGCTTATTTCCTCTGATCCTTCAGCATTTACCCCAATATCTGGCTCTGGGTTTTTGTTATAAGACCGAATAGGATTCGTGCAACAGCCAAGGGTGGATATGTAATCTTTAACACCGACACTTGGAAGGCTGAGGCAGGAGGCTCTTGAATTTGAGGCCAGCAAGATTTTTTCTAAGACTTGAGGTAACCTGTGAGTACGATTACTCTCCTTTTGACCCAGATACCTCTCCCTCCAAATCATTTAAACCAAGAGGTTCAGATGTCTGTGTTCACTTTAGAACATGTGTGAAATTGCCCAGGCTATCAAGGCTTTATGTACCTGAAGAGCCACCCAGTATCTGAAAGGTGTCCCCTTAAAGAAACAGTGTGTGCTTTTAGGCGGTATTCAGTAGTGTTGGTAAGTGTGCTGACGACAGACATTGTGGCTACTGTGTGATCAGTGGTCCCAGAAGAGCTGGACTTTTGCTGTACGTGCTTGAAAAGTTCTGAAGCTGTGATCACTGACAGTATCCAGAACAATGCACCCAAAATACCATCAGATTAACCCATAGGTGCGCTTGCCTGTCGAATTGAAGTGATCCTCACTGAAAAGGAACTGTTCCTAAGCCGGAAGAGAACATTATAAAGAACAAAAAACATCTCACGAGAAACTGACACCAACAGAAACTTCCAGCATGTGAATAAATTTAGCAGCAATAAAATGTTAATGAAATACAATGAAGGCAGTAAGAGACAGTGGTTAGATAGGTTGTTTCCTTTTTATTGTTTGTTTGTGTGACCCAGAGTTTCTTGTAGTTTAGGCTGGTCTGGAACTCCCATGTAACTGAGGATCCTCTTTTAACTTGTAATCTTCCTGCCTCTACCATGTGAGCCCTGTGTGCCACCATGCCTGGTATGTGTTGTTCTTTTATTGTTGTTTTGAGATAGGGCCTCACTCTGTAGGTTAAACTGACTGGAACTTACTATGTACCTATGTAGTCCAAGCTGGCCATTGATTCCAGGCAGTCCCCAACTCTGCTTTCTAAGTGCTGGGATTGTAGGTGTGAGCCACTGCGCCTGGCTTAGGTCAGTGGGAAGGAAAGAAGGTGGCACACACCAAGTGGAGTTGTTCTTGTGTGCCTTCTCCAAGGTAATTGTAGAAACATAAAAATAAAGGTTCTTGTTGCCTGTGGAATAGCTATGTGCATTTGTAATCCCAGTACTCAAGAAGCTGAGGCAGGAGGATCAAATTCCTGGCCGTTCTGGAGCTACACGTATACGGTGAAGACCTACCATAAGAAAGGACCTGTTGTTTTCCTCCTGATTGAATTGGTGGATATTGATGTGGTGCAGTAGGGTTTGTTGCACAGGAGGTTATGTTTAGGTTGCTCTCTGCCAACGACGGTATTAACAGAGCTTTGTTTGTTTCAGGATGCCACTGGAATCACCTTCCTCGTCAATGCCACCATCCTGCCCTTCCCTGTTCCCTTCAGTGCCAGATGACACTGCCAGCTCCTCCCCACCTCCAGTGTCTTACATCACCTCCCAGGAGATGAAGTGTATTCTCCACTGGTTTGCCGGCTGGTCAGGTCCCCAGCGGGAACGTTTCCTACAAGACCTGGTTGCTAAGGCGGTGCCTGGGAAGCTCCAGCCGCTGCTGGATGGTCTGGGGCAGCTCAGTGTGTCTGGGACTAGCCGACCACCTTGCATCTTTGAGTGTCAGCTACGTCTTTGGGATCAGTGGTTTCGAGGTTGGGCCGAGCAGGAGCGCAATGAATTCGTCAGACAGCTGGAGGTCAGTGAACCAGACTTCGTGGCAAAGTTTTACCAAGCAGTGGCTGCCACTGCTGGGAAAGACTGATAGGCATTTAGATGGAGAAGATAACTACATGTGATCTAGCCAAAGACCATGACTGTAGAGAAGATTCGGTGCAGCTGCTGGGGTAGTGGTGTGCCTTTTCTCCCAGCACCTGGAGGCAGAGGCAGCCTGGTCTACATATCAAGTTCCAGGCCAGTCAGTGCTACAAAATGAGACCCTACCTTAGGGGAGAAAATTGCTTGAACTTTGTGATGAGTGCCAGCACTGTTTTTAACTTTGTAATATGTCACCTGAACGCTGTGAATGTGATCCGTTTAAACAAATCTGATTATGTCAGGCACCTGCTTTATTTACAGGAGATGTCTAAATCTCAAGAATTTAATGACTTGTTACTGTAACTAAAAAGAACTTATGTCTCATCGCCAGGCAGTGGTGGTGTACTCCTTTAATCCTAGCACTTGGGAGGTAGAGGCAGGCAGATCTCAGTGAGTTCGAGGCCAGCCTGGTCTACAAAGCAAATTCTAGGACAGCCAGGACTGTTACACAGAGAAACCCTGTCTCAAAAAAGAAAAAAAAAAAAAAGATTTTGGTTTTCTCTGTCTACTTTGTGGCTCCTCAGGAATCAAAAATAAATGACCTTACCCATTGGAGCCATCTTGTTGGCTGACATCACACTTGTCTTATTTTAAAGTGATCTCCTGTGCCATACATGTATCTCTCATGATAGTTAAGTGGTGGATGGTCCCACTTGGAGTGTAGCTCGTTTCTGATAAGCCAAAGTTCCCAATGCTCCCAGCAGAATTAGCAACAGTAGACAAAATCCCATGGATAGAAGTCGGTCAGTCAGAGAGAGGTTATGGTCCGAGGAAGTCAGGAGCCTAGGAACATGAAAGGCGGATGTTTGTTATGCAGTAGTGTTAGCTGTTAGTGGGATAAAAACCTGTTTGGGTCAGGTACTAGGGCAAACAGCCAATAAAAGCCAATGTTGAACCCAAAATGTGGGGATGAAACCAAGGTCCAAGTCTCCAGCAGCTTCAAGTATGGAAAGGAGACCCAGTGGTAAGGACCACTAGCTTATGGGAAGACACTGTTGATAGTTAGATTTACAGACACTACTTAAGAGAGGTGTGGTGTGATGGCACATGTTTACAGATGACCCCAGTACTCCTGAGGCAGGAAGATCAGAGTTCAGGATCATCCTTAGTCATATAGTAAGTTTGAGGCCACCCTGATGCTAAATGAGACTTTGTTCCTCTCCCCCCAAAAAAAGAAAGAAAGAAAAAAGAAAAGAAAGACACCAAATCTACAGCTGGGGAAGCAGAAGCAGATGGATCTGTGAGTTCAAGGCTACCCCACAAAGACCAGCCAGGGCTTCACAGTGAAACCCGCCTCACCCTCTCCTGTCCCCATCCCGCCCCCCCCCAAAAAAAACAAAGAAGACAACTGAAATCCCTAAGTTCTAGGGATGGGGCCCTATTGCTGTTTTGGTTTTTTTTTTTTTTTTTTTTGGTTTTTTTCCAGATAGGGTTTCTCTGTGTAGCTTTGCGCCTTTCCTGGAACTCGCTTTGGAGACCAGGCTGGCCTCAAACTCACAGAGATCCGCCTGCCTCTGCCTCCCCAGTGCTGGGATTAAAGGCGTGCGCTACCACCGCCCGGCTCCTATTACTGTTTGATGGGCCAAAGTTGATGTTGGGCATCTTTTTACTGATCTACATAACCTTGTTTAGAAAAAGGTACACATGAATACATGTTTAACAAATGTAATTTCAGGGGCTGGAGAGATGGCTCAGATGTTAAGAGCACTGCTTGCTCTTCCAGAGGTCTTCAGTTCAATTCCCAGCAACCACATAGTGGCTCCCAACCACCTGTAGTGGGATCAGATTGCCCTCTTCTGGCATAAAATTGCACATGCAGATAGAGCACTCATACATAAAAATAAATAAATCTTAAAACAAATGTGGTTTCAAGTGTCTGACAGCAGGGATGCAGAGCTTACTACCGGGGACACAATTTTACTTGCTGTCTTGTGTGGTAAAAGTGGCTTCTCCATGGTGTACTTGGAGGGGTTTCTCCTGAAAAGTCAGAGGCAGGGTCCTGTGCAGTGTAGCAGTGGAAGACCCTCGGCAGCCTGGAGACTTCCGAATACTCACAGTGAACACTAAACTTGTGATAGATGGGCTGTGGAAATAGCACCTGAACAGACAGGGAGAGCTCTTTATGGAGGAAGAGTGCTTGAGAGAAGATCTAAAGAGGTTAGTAGGTTTCAAAGTGTGATGAACAGCGTAGCGGGAGCGTGAAAGAGAGGACCTGGGCACTCTATGGTCCATTGTCAAATAGGTAGAACCGTCTCTTTACCTGTTAGTGCCAGCTCTTGTCACCACAGCCTGCAGAAGTAGCTCAGCCAGCTCTTCTCTCTGTTCTTTCCCCAGAGAGTGGCCTGGGGTCCCAGTTAATCCTAAAGACAGCTGGAATAGCTGGTCTTGGGTTGAGAACCTCATCGGTGGAGAAGTGACGGCATTGGTACCTTTGTTGCTCAGGCATAGCCGGTCTTGGGGACAGTAGAGGAGACCGTAGTATCCAGGTATCTGCAAAGACATAGCAGGGTCTAAGTTACAGCTTCAGTTAGTTGTGTAGGGATGTCTGGTAAGGAAAACAGCACATTATAGATCAGTCATGGGCTAAGGGAGTATTTAGGGGGGAAGAAAAAGGTAGGTTGGCCAGGGGCTGAGGGTGAAGCTCAGTAAGTGCATTGCCCCAGATTTAACCCCCAGCACTGCTAAGTAAATGCAGAAATAAAGTAGAAATTCAAAATTTCAAAAAATCAAGCTGAACTTTAGGCTTGGTGGCTCATGTCTGTAATCTCAGTCTATGAGAGGCTAAGGCAGGAGGATTGTCACAAGTTTGAGGTTAGCCTGGGCAATATAGCTAGTTCTGGGCCAGCCTGGACTCTTAAGAAGCTGGACAGTAATGCCAGTGAAGCATTTCCCAAAATTTCTGCCTGTGTGCTCTGACTACTCCCCACTAATTATCTCCTAGGCTGGGGGTGGTGGTGGTGGTGGTGGTGGTGGTGGTAGTGGAGGAGGAGGTGGAGGTGGTAGTGGAAACCCTGTCTCAAAAACAAACAAAACAAAAACAAAACAAAAAAGAAAAGAAAAAATTCTCACCTGAACAGCCTTTCCCGGAGGGCAGGGGACCCACGGTGACCCCTCAGCTTGCACCTCATATGCTCCCCTGTGTGTGCACTGGTGTAAATAGCAACGGCCTGTGGGAGTGATGGAGGGTTGGCTGACCTTGTCTGTGGCAAGCACTTGGGAGGTAAGGTTGGCAAGGAAGCAACGGCTATGCAGATGGTAGATCTCCCCATGGGGGTTCTCTGCTCTGGTGGGGAGCCCATTTTCCTCCTTCCAGCATTCACTCTACAGGGGAGGGAAATGGTAGACTAGTGTAATGGGGCAGAGGTCGACTCCTCCAGGGCCTGCTTCCTGTTTTGTAGTCCACTCACCCCACTGGCTAGGGGTTTGTACATGCGGCAGCCTTCTAGCCTTGGGTCCGAGGAGCAGCTCCCCTTGTCCAGGTGCAGGTAGTGGCAGCCCAGCCCACTGTGTGGAGGGGAGAGCAGAGAGATGATGCTGGGATCACGGACAGTTGTATAGTCCCCTGCCCACTCGGCACACACCTGTGGGTGCAGAAGAAGTCTGAGGATCCATTCCTGCATGTGCTCACCAGGCCAAATTCTAGCCCAGAGCCTGCTTGTGCCATAAGAAAAGAAAGTACTCAAAGATGAAGCCTCAGGCTGGGCATAGTGACTGACGGACGACCTTGATCCTAGCACTTGAGAGTAAGAGCCAGGAGGGACTCTGTGAGTTGGAGGCCAGCCTGGTCTACATAGTGAGTTCCAGGACCAGAGCTACAGAGCCAGACCCTGTCTTGTCCCCTCCCCCCAAAAAAGAAAAGAAACCCCAGACATCCCTCAGTACCAACTCTACTTACAGTTTGAATTACACCTTAGTAGCAACTCACTCCAAACTAAAGCCTCCCACAAAGCCCTGCAGATCTTTCTTACCCTGACCCCACAATAGCTCCTCGGCAGCACTGTAGTTGACTTGATACCAGCCTGAATCTTCAAAGGCAGCAAGAGTTACCGGGTCAAGTCGCGTGTACCGGGCACCATCAAAGGTAGCAGCCATTATGGAGCCCTGGAACAATCTGGACTCCCAGTGTGAAGACAAAGACCCCTGTTGGATAAGGCAGCAAATAGTTGGTTGCTATCTGGCAGACTCCCTGTCTCTTTCATCGTCCCAAGGTGTTATTCTCACCTCCTCTTCCAAAGGAACACCCTGCAAAGGCCCTGGCACACCCAAGTGTCTGGCTAGACGGTGGCTAGCTGCTGGAGTGGTGAGGAGCAGCTGTCCCCACTCATCCCGATTCATCACTTGTTCCCTCCTGGAACAATTCTCTCTAGTGGCTTCAAAGGGAAGAAGTCAGAAAGGGCGAAATAGAAGGTGGTAGACTCCCTCTGGCTGACATTCTAGGAAGCCCACTCCCCCACCCCTTCCGTTTACCACTGAGTCCCGAGGGGCAGTCCCGCCATCTCTTGAAGAGCTGTCCGGAAAAACCCAGGGCATGGAGCAGTTCATGCAGTGTGGCCTAAGAGCAAACGGCTGCGGAGTGAGGGCTGGCTCCAGAGTCCAGCCCCTTTGCATAACCAGCTCTCCGTAGAGCTTCAGGTACCCCCTGACCCTTCCCCAGTCGGTTCTTCCGCTTCCTGGGAGACTGCCGGCCCCCAGCCCCAGCCCACATCCATCATGCAGTCGTCACCATGACGATATCGCTGTGGCTGAGTCTGGGGCTGGTGAGATGTTGGGCACAGTAGACAATGGTACCAGCGAGGGGTCTGTCTTCTGAATCCAGCTGGCAGCAGGCAGCATAAGCTATGGCAGCCGGCTGCACACAGGCCAAGAGAAGGTAGGGTAGAAAGGAGGGAAGTGAGGTAATAGAGACAGATGGAGTCTTTCCTGAGAAGAGAGGAAGCCGGGGCTCTGTAGAGCTCTGCTGGGGTGGTGCCCATAGCTACCCTGGAAGGTTCTTAGCCCCTACACAATTCAAGCTTTATCAGCACACTCCAAACTGCCCCCGAAGAAGCACAACTCAATAAAACAGTTTCTATGTCCATACCCCTCCTTACAAAGTTTCAGACCAAGAGAGGCAGCAGGGAAAAGGGGTGGGCTTTGAACCTCTCACCTCTTGGTGACACTTGGAAGTGTGGGCAACCCGCACATACAGGAGAAAATCAGTGTTTGGGACTCCAGCGCCATCTGGTTGGATTAGTTGGGGCAGACCGTGTTCTGGCCACAAGGAATAACCACGTAGGTGGGCATCAGGCATCTGTCAGGGAAGGAAATGGAGGCTAAGCCTAGCAGCTGGATGGAACTGGATGCTAGAAGGAAGGAGCTATCTTCGGGCTGTCTCAATACCATCCAGGTAGCCAGTTGGAATCGGATTCCTAGCTGAGCATATATAACTTCACAGCATGTGCAAGGCCTAGGTTCAAATTGAGGCGTGTGTGTGTGTGTGTGTGTGTGTGTGTGTGTGTGTGTGTTTAAAGCAGAGTTGTACCCCCAGCTACCCAGATCTCTGCTTTAACATATGTGAGGAGCATGGGTGGAAAGAGACACTAAGGAATGTACATTGTTATGAAGACTGAGACAAGAGGACAATTTCACACACCTGAGATCAGGTCCTTGTAAGTAAGTGCTGAAGTATTAGGGAAGTCTAAATAGGTTAGAGAACTTCAGATACCTGAGGCTGGTGACTTGCTCTCACCTTTACCCCAAGGCAACTCTCTCCTTTGTATGTGGGGTTCAAGAGGCTACACCTGTCAAAAAATGTGAAGTGAGCTGGAGGCATTTTCTAGACGTCTTTGGAGAAGACATTAACAGTGGCAGACTCACCTGTGGTAGTTTGGGGACTCTGGGTCTCCCCAGACAGCACGGCAGTATTGTGTAGGGTCTCGACTCAGAAGCAGAGGTCCTTGTTCTGGGGTGACTTAAGGCAAGGGGACAATTTCACCTCACCATCTGCGTTCAATTCTTTTTCTGTGATGGCCTCTTTCTCTTAGACCTCCTGTGCCCCTGTCTGTTCGTGATAATTCCTGTCTTTGCACTTACCTGCTAGGATACCCTGAATTCTTCGGGTGGTCTCTCTCAGTGCAGCCAGGGCTCGAGATTCCCCTCTCTTTCTGTCTTCATCAGGATCCCAAGCTTCGTTGGCTACAGGATCTCTTGTATAGTAGGTCTGGATTCTAAGGGGTTGAGGATCATGGGAGCCAGGGAGAGGAAGGATTGAGGAGCGGAAGCGTGCAGGCATTTGGGAGAAATGGGGCCTGAGAAGGCGCACAGACTTCTGGGTCTCGTCATGCAGACATCTGCTTGTGGCCACCGCAAGGACCAGTAGCAGCCACATCTTCACTCTGTGTCTCCCACAGGCTGCCCTGGGTCCTGTCCGCTGTGGCCAGGTCACTTATTCCTGCCCTTTCTGTAGTCTCTCTCCACACCCCTGGCACCTTCTTGCCCGTTCTTAGAAGAGTTGAAAGCTGTTGACTAAATCTAGTTTCCTACTAGGAGGTAGGATATGAACCACAGGGCTGGAGCCACCTGCTCTAGGGTGCCAGAGGCTGGGGAGGGGTGTGATTCTGAGCCTTCAGTTTACTTTTCCAGAGAGGGGCTACCCCACATTCCTGCCCCCTCTTTCTCAGTGGGAAGCCTGGAAGTCTCCCCCAAAACAACAACGGAAAAGTGGAGGCAATGTGGTGGAGGAGGAATGTGAGGGGGCAGTCGTTTTTGGTTTTGTTTGGTTTTGTTGTTTTTCATGGCTGCCTGCCCATCTCCTTGGAGGTGAGCAAACAGGTCCTGCCCTTTGCTGGGCCAGCCTCTAACTAAGCTGTGAGACTTTTCAGGAATGTTCTGCACCTGTGTGTCAGCTGGTACACAACAAACACACTTGAGTTGACCGATCTCTCCTTCGAGAGGCTGTGGGCTAGGCCCGGGACGCTTCACAGCCCCTGCTCACTGGCTGGCAGGAAAGGGGAAATAAACTTTAAAGAGGGGTGTAACAGAAGTTCAAAGATGCTCTTTGGGAACCGCTGGGGCCCTTTGTTTTCCTTGCTCCTACTGTGCTTTGCTGAACTGTTTCCCGCTTGGCCACCCGCCCTTCCTCCCCAGCCAGGCTAACTCCCACCTTTCCTGTAGTTACTCTGGGAAGCCTTTCTTAACATCCCCAGCCCAAATTTCACACCCATCAGAGGTGGGAGGGAACCTTTACAGGAGGTCCCTGACCTTGCTGCTCCTCACCTGCTTTTCTCCGAGATAAAGTACAGGCTCAGGCTCTTCCGGCTCTCGCAAACTCCTAGAAGAAGCCTACTTCCTGTCAGGTCTTCAGTGTGGGGACGAATCCCTAGCTATTATTTTCACTTCTTGTCTCTTGTTCTGTAGCTCAGGCCTTGAACTTGTGACCCTCTCGCCTCTGCTTCCCAAGTGCTGAGATTACAGCCATGCACTGTCTGTCTGCTCCACTAATTTACTTGAAGGCAAGGGATAAAGGCCCACGTGTTAAAGCAGAGTATCTAGTTAATGACAGGTAAGGACTAGAGTCTATTCTTCTTTTTAGTTTTTGAGGGGGCAGGATCTCACTGTGTAGCTTTGCCTGGCCTGAAACTCTCCGTGCACACCAGGCTAGCCTGGAGCTCACTGAGATACCTGCTTCTACCTCCTGAGTACTGGAGTACTGAGATCAAAGGTGTGAACCATCACAACTAGCTCAGGACAAGAGTATAAAGGGACCTTCTGGCTTCTCGGGGGAAAAAAAAAAAAAATATATATATATATATATATATACAGTTTTTTTCGAGGCAGGGTTTCTCTGTGTAGCCCAGGCTGTCCTAGAACTTGAGCTGTAGACCAGCCTGGCCTTGAACTCAGAGATTCTCTTGCTTCTGCCTCCCAAATGCTGGGATTAAAGGTGTGTGCCACCTCCCAGCAACAACTCTGTTTTTACACATGACAAGGGAAACACTCCACTCTGGAGCCAAACCACTCTGGCGTTTTCTATTTATGTCATCTTGACCAAGTGCTATGGGCTTTCCCATTTTAAAGGATTGCTGTGAGGAGTGAGTATTTGTAAAGCGCTAACTGCCCAGAGCATGGAGAGACAGCTCAGCAGTTAAGACAGTGATTCTCAACCTTCCTAATACTGAGACCCTTTAATACAGCCCCTCATGCTGTGGTGACCGCCACCATGAAATTATTTCATTGCTACTTCACAACTGTGATTTTGCCACTGTTATGAACTGTAATATCCACTTCTGGTAGGCAGGATTTCTGATATGTGATCCCGAGCTGCATTCCTGCCACTCATGACCATCTGGAACCCCAGCTCTAAGGGAATCCGGTGTCTCTGGCCTCCACTGGCACTCATGTGCAAGAAAAGAATATGTATTATGAGGCGAGGCAATGGTTGGGATGTAAAATAAAAAATTAATTAATTAATTTTAAAAAAAGAATGCATATGCCAGGTGGTGGTGGCACACGCCTTTAATCCCAGCACTCAGGAGGCAGAGGCAGGCAGATCTCTGTGAGTTCGAGGCCAGCCTGGTCTACAGAGCAAGTTCCAGGACAGGCACCAAAGCTACACAGAGAAACCCTGTCTCGGGGAAAACAAAACAAAACAAAACAAAACAAAAACCAAAAAACCCAAAGAACCCCCAAGAATATATATTATACAGGCTGGGGCAAGGTCTTGTTTTCACTTTCACCAGAAGAAAAAAAAAAACCACACACACTGTAGTTAGAGAATTTAGAATTAAAAATTTTGCCGGGCAGAGGTGGCGCACACCTGTAATCCCAGCACTCGGGAGGCAGAAGCAGGTGGATCTCTGTGAGTTCAAGGCCAGCCTGGTCTACAGAGCTAGTCTAGGACAGGCCCCAAAGCTACAGAGAAACCCTGTCTCAAAAAACAAAACAAAACAAAAAAATTATTATTATCAGGTGTACGAGCTCGAAGGGGACTCTTGTTCTTTCTCTAAGCTCTATAGCTGTCTGAACACCTTTTTTCCTGGGAAAGAAAAAAGGCCCAATAAGTACGTACTATTTATGTGATGAGTTCGGCGGGCCTGGCTCTCCCGGTTTCTGGCCCTCTCTGCAGCCGCTCCTGTCCTTTGCTGCCCCCGTGTGGCCATGCTGAAGAGCCCTGACCCTGCTGGAGTAGGGGCTGTTCGTAACAAGGGTTGTGGGAGTGCAGGGTGGAAATGCCCCACACCAGCAGGAGAAACGCAGGGACACCACTGCTTGCCTGGAAGTAGTTTCTATGACACCTCTTAGAACAGACACAGCCTGCTGCAGGAAGTCACAGTCAACTAAAGCGTATTTGTTTAGGACCTGCTGTCAGCTCTGCACAGGAAACGCCTGGAAGAAATAAATACCTTGCCCCTGCTTTGTTCCAGATCCAAGTTATCTGCCCATTCTTTATTCCACAGATAGAAGAGAACATTCATTTGTATATACTGTCCTCCAACAGCAATTTTTTCTCATCTTTAAAACATTTTGTTTGTTTGTTTGTTTTTTCAAGACAAGGCTTCTCTGTATAACAGTCCTGGATGTCCTGGAATTCCCTTTGTAGACCACGCTGGTCTTGAACTCACAGAGATAGATCTGCCTGCCACTGCCTCCCAAATGCTGGGATTAAAGACGTTCACCACCACTGCCCTGCCTCAGTTTGTTGTTGTTGTTGTTTGTTTGTTTATTTATTTATTTATTTATTTTTTTTAAAGAAGGTTTCACTTGAACTCAGGATCCTCCTGACCCCTTTCCTCTACTGAAATCCAGTGCTGAGATCATGGAAATGTATTACTATGCCCAATTCTATCTTTAAAACAATTTTTTTTTTTTTTTACTTATTTAGTCTTTATGTGTAAGCTTTATTTATATTATATGTGTAAGTGTTTTACCTGCATGTGTGATACATGTGTGCCTGGCATCCGATCTCCTGGGACTGGAGTTACAGGTAGTTGTAAGCCATCATGTGAGTGTGGAGAACCGAACTCGGGTTCCCCCCCAAGAGGTACAAATGCTCTTCACCCCTGGACCTCTCCCCATTGCCCCCAGCTCCATGTTGACTTGTGTGACTGTGGTTCTCTACCAGACTTCAGACAGAGATTGTCTTACTCATCTCTTTAAGATGTATGAAAAAGGGCTGGAGAGATGGCTCAGAGGTTAAGAGCACTGACTGCTCTTCTAGAGGTCCTGAGTTCAATTCCCAGCACCCACATGGTGGCTCACAACCATCTGTAATGAGATCTGGTGCCCTCTCCTGGCCTGCAAGCATACATTCTATATAATAGATAAATAAATCTTTAAAAAAAAAAAGAAAAAAAAGATGTGTGAAGTAACTATGAAAGGGTGGTGGTGGGAAATGGAGATGAAGGAGATGAGGAGTCATATTAATAGCCATTGTCATATCCAGCATGCTTTTGTGTCCTGACACTGTTCCAAACATTTTATACTCCTAGGAGCCTTCCAGAAACCTTGGGAGACTTAGGTATTATTGTTATTATCCCAATTTTTACGACTGAGGCACAGCAAAATTAGGCAATAAAATATTGTGTAGGATTTCAACCCTCATAGATTCCTCATCACACCCACTATATGGTGTGGCTTCTCAAATTCACCCAGGGATGCGGAAGTTACGTTAGGATGAAACGAGAAACTGGAGAGATGGAGGGCATAGGAGGTGAGGAGAGAGCATGTGGATAAAGACGGGGCTGAGAAACCGGAGAAGTGGAGGATTACTCTGTGGAGACCCGAAGTTGGAGGAGAATGAGTGAAAATAGGAGGAAGGGTGGCCTGAGGTCCAGTCACCCCAGGTGGTGGCATTGCAGCTTTGATGACATCACTGTCTGCTCTGTCCAGCATGCTCCTCTCTCAGGCCCTTAGCCCTTCCACCTCTAACACTCTCGTCCTCCATTCCACTCAAGTGAGATAGTCCCAGGGCTGTGCCCAGAGCCTTATCATCACTAGACACTGAAACATCTATGAAATAACGGAATCCAACACCCCTCTCTGATATGATCTCTTTTCCTTATGGTTCGTTGCTAGGCTGGCTCACTGCAGCTGTTGGACAAGGGGGCTGAGGAACTGTGACCCTTCTTTACCTAGTCTTCCCTTCTCTGCTTTAGGCTGTAGACTCCCAGATGAAATTCTTTCCTGAATCCCTTCAGCTCCCCTTCACTATCTATCCTTTCCACCTGACCTCCCTAGTTAAGCACCACCCTTAGACTGATGCAGCATTTGCCTGCATTTGTAGGTGAGCAGCTAAGGACCAACAGAGTTCCAGAAGACAGGCTACCACCACTCTAAAACGCTTATTTATCATCAACTCCGACTGTATGCTCCCAAGTCAGAAATCTCAACAACCAGCTCTCTTCCCACACTTAGCAACTGGGATTTTTTGTTGGTTTTTGTTTGTCTTTTTGACACAGGGTTTCTCTGTGTAGTCCTGGCTGTCCTGGAACTCACTCTGTAGACCAGGCTTCCTGGGTGCTGGGATTAAAGACATGCATACCACTGCCTGGCTGCAACTGGGATTTTATACCTTCAAGGCTAAAGCCTCCCCTGCAGCTCAGCCACTTTCAGGAGCCTCTTCTTTCACAGTGAAAAATAAAAGCTTTGTAAGATGGGAACAGACGCTGTCTGCTACAAACCTTTTTATTAGTTGAAGATGGGATCTTGCTCTGTAGCCAAGGCTGACAGACTGGCCTCAAACTTATTATTGTCCTCTCTTAGCCCACTGAGTGTTAGGATGGCAAGGCTGCTTCACTAAGCCCAGCCAAACCTATTAAAACATTATCACTATTTTTGGTGTTTTGAGACAAGGTCTCAACTATGCATCATCCCTGACCTTGAACTCACTATGCTGGCCTCAAACTCCGGGAGAGATCCTCCTACCTCTGCCTCTCAAATGCCGGGCTTAAAGGCATGTGTCACCATGCCCAATTCAACACTATGTATTTTAAATTCTTTGCTATATGTTATATGTTTAAAAAAAAAAAACATTTATTTTGAAGGCCAGAGAGTTGGCTCAGCAGTTAAGAGCACTTGCTACTCTTGCAGAGGACCTGGGTTCAATTCCCAACACCCACATAATGGCTCACAACCATCCAGGACTCCAGTTCTGGGGTAACTGATACCCTCTTTGGACCTCTTTGGGCACCAGGAATGCATGTGGTGCACACATATGTGCAAGCAAACAATCATACATCTAAAATACAATAAATAAATCAAAAATAAGATTTAAAAAATATTGTGTGTGTGTCTGTCTAACTAGCCATTTGTGCTGTGGTGCATACAGGAGTCTCTTCTCTCCCTTTACCACTAGGTTCTGGGGATCAAACGAGTGTCAGGTTTGACAGTGAGTGCCTTCACCCACTGAGCTGTCTTACCTACTCCCTATTTCTATTTTAATCTGTTCCTACCTTTCCCCTTTCTAAGGGAGAGGGGGGTTTCTCTTCTCTCCGTTATGCTCTAGATCCCACCTGAGGGAGCTTGGGAACTCCAGCCTCAGCCCTGCTGGGCCTCATCTCGGACATCCCTCTCTCCCTCCCAATCTAGCTTGTCCCATTCCGACCAGACTGTGCCTGTGAATGATACAGACTTGCTTCAGAACACTTGTCTCTATGTGGGAAACCCTGCTTTTTGCCAGACTTACCTCTTGAATTCTGCTTCTCTGTTATTCTCTCAAACAAGCCTTTCCTGGCCCTCGCATTTAAAACAGATGCTTTAATTGAAACCTACCACTGGTACCAGGTGTGGCGGTACACCCCTGTAATCCCAGTACCTGACAGGCTGAAGCCGGAGGATTACCAGTTCAAGTCCAGCCCGACGGTGGTGGTGGTGGTGGTGCACACCTTTAATCAAAGCACTTGGGAGGCAGAGGCAGGTGGATCTCTGAGTGCAAGGCCAGCTGGGTCTACAGAGTGAGTTCCAGGACAGCCAGGGCTACCCAGAGAAACCCTGTCTCAGAAAACAAAAAAAGACCAACTTACCAAACAAACAAACAGACAAACAGACAAACAGACAAAGAGTTCATGTCCAGGATGGACTACCACAGTGAGACCTTGTCTCACAACAATCGAAAATGATCACAGGTCATCTCTATTTCAGCCCACAGCAGTGCTCCCAATTTAGAGTTCTGTATTTGTGGTACTATGCTGGTCTGTCACCCTTATTAACTGTAAACTCTATGAGAGCAGAGACTACTCTCATGTAGCCTGCATTTCCTACAGTAAGTAACGTGCTTGGCCAAGGGTCCATGTTCCATAGGCCTTTCTAAAAACAAACAAAACGTTGAATGTGGCGTGAAGGGAGGTGAGGGAGGACAAAAGCTAGGGAAAGAAGTTGAGTGTGGCGGATTGTGCCTGAAATCTCAGCAGTCAGGAGACTGAGGCGGGAGATCTGCTTTGCATTCTAGGCTAGTCTGGGCTTCAGTACAAGACCCTGTCTCAACCAACAAAAACGAAACCAGAAAGGGAGGGCTTTGCACATCAAGGTACAGATTAGGAGCTCTCTGGGCTAGCCTGAGAAGGCTTCCAGATTCCGAGTGGGCTCCTAGGAGCACTTACTCTTGGGGCCATGATACTTTGGAGGTTTGAAGACAGGGCGGTGGGTGGAGCTAGCCTTTATCTTGGAGTGCAGCCCTAGCTAGCCTCAGATGTTGACAGCTGGAGCTAGCTGGGGTTTTGCAAACCTTCCCAGTTGCAGAAGGCCAGCCGTCTGTGGGACAGGTGGGTGGGGCCCTAGCTTATCTCCCAAGTACAGTCCTAACCTCAGATGGTAACTAAAGAGGAGCTGGTAGGAGTTTTGCAAACCGTCCCGATTGCAGCAGGGTTTGGATGCCTTGGCCAGGGTGCCCATGCCACTAGGTGTTGCGGGGATGATAGGGGTTTTGAATTTGAGCCTTTGGGGTGAAGCTTAGCCTTCAGGACACTGGGGTGGAGCCATGCTATAATGGCTGGCCTCGGCCTACATCATGACCTTGCTTTTTAGGACGAGTGAGAAGCCACAGTTCTGCAGGTGGGTCTTTTCCTGCAAGCAAGGCCTTCCCTTGCCAGGGCACAGGACCCTTCCCCTTGCTCCACCAAGCCACAGCTGATGACCATTTTGGTAAAGTCAAGTGGTCCCTTTCCTTCGAATACACCCACCTTCTCTCCCCATGGAGAGCATTTCTCACCTGCCATTGGTTTTCTGAGGTCAGGCTAGGAAGTACTGTCTGGGTTAGGCCACTGCCACTTTGGAGGAGGAGTTTTGGGGACTAGTGAATGTCCAAGGGGAGTACACAGGTCCTCGGCCCTGCTGTCTCATCCCTCTATACCAGAGTCTTCTCACAGACTTGGAGCAGGGCAAGGGGTGGAGGTGAAGAGGCCCCTTCCCACCACAACCCCAACGGGGCTCTTGCAACACCGGGATGGGGGCCCTGGGGGCCCGGGAGTGAGGCAATCTCTGGGGGTTGGGAGGTGTGTACCGAAGGGGGCAGCTTTCACAAGCACCCGCTGACTGACCTTGGCAGACTCACCTTGGGCAGCTTCCTTCCCTCGTGGTATCAGTATCTCCCCACAACCTTCCTCTCACAGGCTTCCCTACAGCCTGAGATCGAGTCTCAGTTCTTGTCCTTTCAAGAAGGAAAAGCAGTGGGAATGGAGGTGGCTGTGGGGGGGGGGGGGGGGTGGGGGCTTGATCTGCTGGTTTTCACAGGTTCTCAACCCTCCTCCCTCTTGGAGACTTTCCAGACTCTGGCAGGAGTTGGCTAGGTACCCCCTGCTTCCACTGTGTCCTTTCCCTATGGACATCCCTGAGAGGTCACTCTCAGGTCAAAGATAAGCCAGCTAGACTCCCAGCTGAGGCATCAGGGTGGAGGGAAGGCAGGAGAGTCATTTGTAGCTCCTTTCTGTAGAGAGGGTATTTTTTTGCAGGACTCAAGTTTGTCCATGCTGGTCATCCGTACTTGGCACTGGCGGTTTGCATTGCTCTTCCTGTGCCCATCATCCCCCTCCAAAGTTTTTACGTTTCAATTTATATGTCACTTTCTCCAAGAGGCCTTTAACTTTCCTGGCTTCGACAATATCTGTTGGTTTAATTCCCCCCAACAGGCACATTCAAATGGGATAATGATATTTAGCATTGATTTTTTTTTTCCCCCACTCTGGAGCTGAGGACTGAACCCAGGGCCTTGCGCTTGCTAGGCAAGCATTCCACCACTAAGCTAAATCCCCAACCCCTTACAAATGGGATAATGAGAATGAAAGCACTTTATATAGCTGTTCCAGGAGGGTCTCGGGAAGCCACAGGAATGGCAAGTACCAGGTTCAATAGCAGGGGGGGTCACTGCCACCCCAGGGCCCTAAGGGCATGCTAAGAGAGGGGCCAGCAGAGAGGTTCTGCCTCCCTCTCCTCCAGCCCGCCCTCTTACACCAGTCCTCCTCACTCCGGGAACGTGCAGATGAAGGAAGGCAGCTCCTTGAGGGCAGAACAGCTAACAGGGACAGAGAATGGAGGGGTGGGTGGAAGGGCCATGGAGACGGGAGACATGTTTGTTTATTAACTTCCCTTCCTATTCCTGCAGCTGAGACATCGTCTCTTTCTCAGCAAAGATGCTTGGCAATATCCGCTGAATAAATTACTTTGGTTGCAGCCAGCTAACATCAGATTGAGAGCCGCCTGCAAGGCGTCTCAGGATCGACTCGGACACGGAATGGAGTGGGGTGTGTGTGGCTGTGCCTGGTCATATCTCACTGGGATCTCTGTGGGGAGATGGCTCTTCTTTAGCTCCAGTGCCAATTAGAAAGATACTCTGCCATTGCAAAGGACCCAAGGTGAATTCTCAGCATGCACATGGAGGCTCACATATGCCTGTAACACCAGTTCCAGGGAATCTGATGCCGTCATCTGGTCTTCCCGACCACCAAGCACGAACATGGTGCACGTACATATAAGGAGGCAAAACACCTATACACATAAAGTAACAATAAAAGTAAACGGAAAAAAAAAAGAGAGAGAAAGAAAGACACTCTGAGGAGTGACAGGTCACTGGGGGGCTGGAAGGAGGCACAGCTCAGCCGTGGGAAAGAAGCTCAGGCAAAGCAGACTCTACCATCTAAGGCCTTCAAAAGGAGTCCAGGGGTGCGTGGGGTGGCCTTAAGCCAAATGGAGGGAATCAGGAGGCTGAGCCACCAGCTGCATTCTGTGCACACACACGCACACACACACACACACACACACACACACACACACACACACATGCATCCCAAGGGCTGAAGGCAAGAGGAGAAGATTTTTCCCAGATGCCATAGAGACGGGCACCTTCACCTCTTACTCAGGTGACATCCGAAGGTTCAAGTCTGTCCACCCTAATCAGAGCTTGGCCGAGGACCCGAGGACACAGGGTAAAGGGAGGGTGCTGGGACAGAAATGGGAAGAGTCTTGGCCAAGGTTAGCCTGGTGCACACAGACGCCTGGGGTGTGTGATAACTTCTACCACTGAGGTCTGAATCGGAAAGGGAAACAGACCTGTGATGATCCATATACACCATGCTCCCCCCCCCCCCCCCCCCCCACGCACACTGTCGTGCTTCCCGTCTAGTCTCTAACATTGTGGGACAAGTCACTGTTAACTTTTTTGTTTGTTGGTTTGTGGCGCTCGTGATGGGACCTAGGGTCTTGTGGGTATCAGGCGAGCACAGCTATCAGTTGATCAGGGGATCAGCTCGGTGCCATCCCCAGCTCTCATCATTCTTGACTGTGGCTCGTGGGCCCCAACTGTGCTGCCTTTCCCCGAGGGGAGGATTCCAGAGTAAAGACCTGCCTGGTGCTGAGGCAGCAAGGGACTGAGTGAGCTCTTATCCCCTTGGGCCCTCCCTGCTTTATCTACAAGATGTGGCTCACACTATCTTGCTTGTCTGAGGGCAAAGCTCACACAGATGATCTCTTGAGGTCTCTCCTAGAACCTCTCGAGATCTGTGATTTCATGGGGCTAATTTTGATTCTGCCTCCTCACAGCTGTGTGATTCTAGGTGTCTCTTCCTTTCTCTGAGGCCCCAGGCTCCTCACCTGCAAAAAGAGAAGTTCGGAGGAGGCGGGACATCTTTTTGTCTCTAAGCAAAATGGAACCAGGACGAGCATTCATGCTCACCACAGGTCAAACCCCATTTGTCTGTGAAAACAGCATGCGGGACAGGTGCTGAGATTCCTTCTGTGCGGATGAGGAGACCGCAGCACAGAAAGGAGAGTAACTGCTTCAAGGTCAGACAGCCTATGCGTAGCAGAGATGCAAACCGAGACTACATGATCAGATTGCTTTGCCTCCTGGCTGCAGTGCTACAGGAAAGAAAACACCCGGAACGTGGGGGTTCACATCCCAACTGATTTCTCCAGGTGTTCACCTTCTCCAGTGTTAGGGAGCCAGTGCCCTTGGAGATGAGAGCTAAAGATTGGAGTGAGGATGTGGAAGAAGAGAAAAGAGATGGCTTTTCTTGGTCCCATAGCTGGATCAAGAGCTATGGGATCACAAATAGGGCCGAGCCATTAGGAAGTGCCCTGGGAGAAGAGCTCCAGACCCTTAAAGTAAGACAGCAGGCCTAGGTCAGAGGGCCTGGCACTGGAGCTGTGTAGTGTTGGGAACCCCACTTTCTTCCAAGACAACCTGCAGAGGCTGCTCCAGGTGCTGGCATGCGCAGTGGTGGTCCCAAGCACCTTACAAAGGACCAGGTGGGTGGATGGAAGGACATGGAGTGAGTGATGGAAAGAGCTGTGGGCAGCGTTTACTAGAAGATGCTAGGTAGTGTTTACTAGATGTTTATCTGGACATGGAGACAAGAGTATGTGGACCTAGCCACATGCATTCCTGCCCTTGGGGGTCTTCCACGAGTATACACACAGCACTCCCGCCAGGCCCAGGCCCCAGACCCAGTGAACAGCTCCAGCATCAAGTCACAGTGCCGTTTATTCAGCCACAGAATCATTACGGTCCCGACCTTCCCAGCTACTGGCTGCCACCGTCCATGATCGCTGTTTCAGGCTTGGCCTGTTCAGGACTCTGGGGACCTAGGAGGGTGGGGGTCCTCAGGGTCTGGTGTCCACAGTCTGCCAGGCAGGCTCAGCTGCAGCCCCCGACCCCCTTGATAAGGCTGGCGGCCTCAGGGATCTGGCGGAAGAGGTTACGAAGGGTGTCTAGCTCCTGGGTGAGCTGCTCCACGCGGCTGCGCAGACGATCGTTTTCGGCCATGTACTCCAGCACCTTCTGCTGCGTCTCCATGATGCGCCGCTTGGCCTTGTCCCGGCTCTTGCGCACTGCAATGTTGTTGCGTTCCCGTCGCAGCCGGTACTCGAGACTGTCTTTGTTCACCGCCTTCTTGCCCTTGTGGGAGGGCCCAGCTGGCGAGGGTGCCTTGAGGAGGGGGCTGCACGGAGGGGCAGCCGCCACAGGGGCCTGGAGGGTAAGGCAGAGGGACAGAGAAGTGAGGGTCCACCAGGAGGCAGAGCAGAGGCTGAGCGGGAATCTCAGCAGCAAGGACATAGCTGGGGTCTCCAAAGACTAGAGGGCTCCCAGGCATCACCCTGTCTCTGCGAAGGACCGCAACCCAGATAGATGCACATGGTCCTTGGTCTGAGACCAAAGCTTGCTTGCTTTCTTTCTTTTTTTGAGACAGGGTTTCTCCATTTAGTTTTGGAGCCTGTCCTGGAACTCACTCTGTAGCCCAGGCTGGCCTCGAGCTCACAGAGATCCGCCTGCCTCTGTCTCCCCAGTGCTGGGATTAAAGGCGTGCGCCACCACCACCCGGCTCAAAGCTTTCTTTCATGCGCTCATATTCTCCGAGGACCCCTTCCCTTGGTTTATCTGTTGTAAGTCTCCTGTTCTACAATTCTACACCCAGCAGCATTTCCTCTTCCAGAAGCAGGCAGCAGAGAAACAAGAGAAGGGGTATAGTGGACAAGCAGAGAGGCTGGTCCAGCCCAAGATCAGAGCGGAGCAGCTATACAAGGTCTTCAGGACGCAGTGGAGTTTGGAGAAGTGAATTCGTAGAGTGGGGAAACACGGCCTTGAGGTGGGCCGTTTCCCCAGCAGCACCAAACACAGCCTCGTTAGGTAAGCCCCCTAAGTCCAACCGGGGGAGGACACAGGGAGAGTTGCCTTGGTCTGAGTCTTACCTTGAGGACGCGGAGGGGCTGGCCAGGTGCTGCCAGCGTCGGGGGAAGGTGCACCGCTGTCTGCCCACAGTGTGCCACTTGGTACTGGAGGGGATTGTAGCCTCCTCGGCTGGTGCCCCGGCTGCCCTCTGGCCCACGAGGCTCCTCCTTCACGGCCACGGCCCTGGGGTCGTAGCTCCCCGGGTTACCATAAATGCCAGGCCCCAAAGCCTTCCTATCTGGGCCAAATGTATGTGAGGGATAAGCAAATGGCCGAGGGTCAGCCGGCAGGTAGTGGGGAAATGAAGGGGTTCCTGGACCTTTGAGGCTTCGGGTTTCAGGCGCTGGCTTCATGGCAAAGAGGTCAGAGAGCAGCTGTTCTTCCCCGGACTCGATGTAGGCAGAGAGATCGATGGAGGCCTCATGCTCACACATGTCCCCCAGCTCCCCGGGTCCAGCTCGACCCCCTGAGAACTCGAGTGACTGCTGGCCACCCCGAGGCTCACACTCATAGTAGGTCCCGTGGGACATAGCCGGCCCGCCCCCTTGGCTCCCCGCCCCTGGGTCCTCTGCTGGGGCACTCCTTGGGATGCTCAGCCTGCCCTCTCTTGATCTCCCCCCGGCCCTAGAGTTGCCCTAGGTCTGACCTCTCTGGTCTTTTCTGTCACCCACTCCTACGTGGCTTCTCTCCTCCTCCTCTGCTTCCTTTTCCTTCCGTAGTCAGTGAGTGCCTCTCCTCTCTTCCCTTTTCCCCTCTCTCCTTGGGGTGAGTCAGGGAGGGGCAGGGCACACCCCAGAGGGAGGGGTGCTTAGCAGTTAGGGCGCTCTTTGGTGAGGCCCCAGCCACAGTCCAGAAGTTGCTGTTTGGGGGAAAAAACGTCCCCTCTTGTCCTGTGAGCTCAAGGGATTCCAACCCCTTGCCCAGGGCAGCTCCTCTGAATGTCCATCTTCCTCCGACTTCCAAAGAGATCTGTGCAGATGAGGCGCCAAGCCAGAACCCACAGAGAAAGCCCTCCTTTAGTGCCAACTTGGTCTAAACTCCTCCCTTAAGACATCTTCCTCCCTGTCCCCCCAAGTTCTGAACTCCACCTACCCTGGGGTAAGTCAGTTCCTTGTGTAGCCCCACCTCCCACAACATTCTCTTGGGTGTAGGCCATCATTGTTGGAAGGGTTTGGGAAGTGATAATAGGTTCTAGGACCAGGCCACACCTGGCCTAGCACAGGGTAAGCTCATGTGCTAGTTTTTAGATGGGGTCTCACTATGTAGATCAGGCTGACCTTGAACTCACAGAGTCCTGCCTGCCTTTGCCTCCGAGTGCTGCTTTATTAAAGGTCTTTGTCTAGGATTTTGCAAAGGGTTTGTGCACACGTTTCCCAACCTGGCTACCTCTAGCAGCCTGCCACAGGCTGCCTGGACATAGCTGAGGATTCTGTACCTCAGGCCCAGGCAGGCTGCTGCCCCAGAACCAACAGACAGGATCCGCTGAGGCCCTAGTTGCTGAAAGAGGCTGACCCCACCCCACACGGGCTGGAGGCTGAGCCTCCAACTTCCTGTGCCCCGGGGTGCATGCAGGCTCTGCAGCTCACTGTAGCTCGCTGCTCTCTTTCCTTCTACATGACTGTTTTCTGACCTCTAGTGTGTCTCTCGGGTCCACTTCCTCTTGTAAGCTAAAGAAGTCTTCTCTCTTGTCCTCACCTCTTCCTGGGGCTGTTTCTGGGTCCAGAGAAGTTCATAGCTGCCTGACTACACTTCTTGATTGCCTCCTAACCCCCAAACTTCACTTTCCCCTCTGAGAACGCCCTGCTCCCTCCAGTCAGAGGTATCTGATGTGGCTCCACTTTTGTCAAGCTTCAGGCAGGGCTCTAGGCTTAGTGGCAAGAAAGAACACGCAGAAATGAGAAATGTGTTACTTTTCTTTTTTTAGGCTGAGGCTCCCTGTTTGCCTAGGCTGGCCTTGAACTCTCAATCTTCCTGCTTCAGCCTCTACCTAGAGCTGAGTGGACAGGTATGTCATCATACGCTCCTGGCTTTTATCACTAACAGATGTTCTGGGGAGAGAGACAGAATTTTTTAAAAATGAATTTATTTTTATTATTTTAAATGGTGTGTTTGTGTGCGCACACGTGGTGTGGGGGTGGGGGTGCGCCTGTGGGTTTTGTGCACACTTCCGAGTGCCCAGAAGATATCAGAAAGATATCTGGCCTCTCACGGAAGCCAGAGATATTAGATCTTCTGGAGCTGAAATTACAGGCACCAATATGGGTGGCTGGAGCCAAACTCTGGTCC
Organism: Onychomys torridus; assembly: GCF_903995425.1. NCBI lineage: Eukaryota > Metazoa > Chordata > Mammalia > Rodentia > Cricetidae > Onychomys > Onychomys torridus. The sequence continues at coordinate 43,261,252 of NC_050451.1, forward strand.
TCTGGAAGAGCAGTCAGTGCTCTTAACTACTAAGCCACCTCTCCAGCCCTAAGAACCAGAACATTTTCTGAGTTGAGTATTCCAAGGACCAGGTGTGAGGGGCCACAGAGGGGGTGGGGTGTGGGGGTAGGGGTCAGCTTGGGGAGCATACATATGTCATTGAACATTAAAATAAAACTGCAAGTGTAACTTACCCACAAGTCAAACACTGTATCCTTGATAGAACTCTCCACCCCATACCCTCTAATGCCACAACTTGCCCCACATGCTCTGATCACGGCCTGAAGTATGGCCAGATATGCTTCCTCCAAAAGCCCTGGCCAAGCAAGGGGCCAGCCACCCGTATCCTGGACGCAGAGCACCGGAAGTAGTGGGGTAATTTCTGCTCTTCATTCTGCAGGTCCCCGCCAAATAGGTACCAAAGCCAAGAGATTTCCGTTTGGCGGCCTTCGCTTTCAGCCACTAGGTGGCGATATTGGTTCTTAAATTCTATACTTTCGGTACCGCAATGGTTTGGAACCAAGTGGACAGCAGGGGGCAGCCTTTCTCAACCCTGCCACCAGCCCTGACCGCTCAGCCCTGGAAAGCAGGAAGAGGAAGTTTAGGATTGGGGATTCGCTGTCAGGTGGCAGACAGTGTGGGAAGGCTAGGGGCTTGGTGCCTGGACCTGTCTCAAAAGAAAAATTCTTTCCCCTCCTTGACTGTGGAATTACGATAATGGGTGGGCCTTGTGTCATCCGACAAATTGATGCTTTCTTTCAGTCGATGGAACATGCACTTTTTCCATGCTGACCATTTTGCTATGAGCAAAGAAGTGGAGGCAAAGCAGCATTTTTATCCTAATGTTATCGACAGGGAAAATAAGGAGGAGAGGCTGAGCTGCACAAGAGCACCAGAGGACGTCTTGTTGACCTCTGAAAGGGCTGCAAGCTTGTTCTTGAACCGACCCTGGGGACGGAGGGATGGACTCCCCCCCGACCGTATGACTCAGGGAATCTCCTTCCGCCTAGCTGGCTGCCAAGAGTGAGGGGAGAGCTTCAGGAAAGCGCCGAATAACCCGCGGAGGTGCACAGATAAAGCCCGCAGGAAACGAGGAGGTCTGCAGCTCGCGTCCCAGCGAAATAAGCGATGCAGGTGTCTGGACCGCAGCCGGCAGGCTGATATTAGCGTCTCCGAGTCTCCTAGTAACCTAAGTACTAGGTAGGGGTCTAGATAGGGCTGCAGGAGAGGGGGTTGGGAAAGGAAGGAGCGAGGTGGGGAGGCAGTGCTACCTAGAGACTGGGAGGTCCTAGCTGGGGGAGGGGGCTTCCCAGCTCCGCGGGGTCCTTTTCCTGTTGCTACCGCGGTTGCTACCTGTTTGCATTAACTAAAACAATGGGTGTCTATTATCTCAGTGACTCGTGACAGGCGGCTCTCCAGGACTCCCTCCAGGGCTTCCCCGTAGGGCAGGGGCTGAATGGGCTCAAATCTGGCCTCCGTCACTCACCAGCTCTGACCCTGGTCAAGCTGCTTGATCGTGCGGTGGTAATGCCTGCCTCACAAGATTGTTTAAACTTTGAAAAATGTTAACGTGTGTAAAGCAACGGACTGAGTGAACGCCGTCTCCTTCCCCTTTCCTGACCTCTCCGCTGCTTTTACCCCTGTCCCCAGAGCAGACACTCCTGCTGCCTTGGAGGTTACATTGACAAGCATTTAAAAAATCCGGGGTTTAAATATCAGAAAACCCATGCGGGCGTGGTGGTGCATGCTTCTAATTCTAGCACTTGGAGAGGCCCAAGCAGGTGGATCTCTGAATTTGAGGCCAGCCTGGTTTACATAGTGAGTTCCAGGCCAGTCCAGGCTACATAGAGAGAAAACCCTGTCTCAAAAAGCCAAAACAACAGCAATAACAAAACCGAATAAATTTGTATTTTTTAGCTTATTATTTATTTATTATTATTTTGTCCATAAAGAGCATCCAGTGCTCTCTTTAGTTGTGTTTTTTTAAAGATGTATTTATCATGTGCCTGCATGTGCACCTACAGGCCAGAAGAGGGCGCCAGATCTCATTACAGATGGTTGTGAGCCACCATGTGGGTGCTGGGAATTGAACTCAGGACCTCTGGAAGAGCAGCCAGTGCTCTTAACCTCTGAGCCATCTCTCCAGCCCCCCCCCTTTAAAATTTTTCCCCACCTCTGGAGCTGAGGACCAAACCCAGGGCCTTGCACTTACTAAGCAAGCGCTCTACCACTGAGCTAAATCCCCAACCCAGTATTTTTTTAATAAATATTTTAATTTAAATTTAAAACTTTAAAATTTATTTATTTATTTTTTGTATTTTTAAATTTTTTTTTGGAATTTAAGGCATTTTTGAAAGAAGTTAATGTGCCATCTCAAGTTTTCCTCATAACTCAAAGCACTATCTTTGACTATAATGAGTATTTTTTTTTACAAACGAGTTACTGCAACTGCATTTGTCAAGTTAATTTCAGAGGCAGACAGCATATAAGTCACATAGATAATATTTCCTTTCAAAACAGGTGTACACTTGGTATTGCCTGCCTACAGGTCCACCATCTAGATCGAGGTGGTCTGTGGTATGCCAGTGTGCTACTCACCTCCTGTAAAACTATGTAAGGATAATGAGTTGAGATGGTACTACACTGGTAGATAATGAGATCCCCCCCTCATTTTTGTGAGACAGGGTTTCTCTTTGTAGCCCTGGAACTCACTCTGTAGCCCAGGCTGGCCTCGAACTCACAGAGATTCAACTGCCTCTGCCTCCCGAGTGCTGGGATTAAAGACTTATGCCACCACCACCTGGCTTACATCTCTCCTAAAAAAATTTTTTTTGAGATTATACTGGTATCATTTCCCTCCTTCCCCTTTCTCTCTCCTCCTTTCCCATACACCCTTCTCCTGTTGTCATTCACGGCCTCTTTTTCCTTAATTATTGATCTGTATATTCCTGAATGCATGACTGCGACCTACTTAGTCTGTATAATGTTGGTATGTATGTATTTTCAGGGCTGACCATGTGATATTAGATAACTATTGGTGTGCTCTTCCCCAGGGAAGACTGTTTCTCCAGTCTCAGAATTCCCGAGTTGCCTACAGTTCTTTGTCTAGGGTTGAAGCTTCATGAGCTCCCCCCAAACGTTACCATGTCTATTGGTGCCCTCATTGTTCAGGTCGTGTTTAGGCAGCCATGTTGGTGAGACTTCAAAGGTGCAGCCTCTCTGACGTTTCTAGGAGATACAGTCTCACAGCCAACTTCCTGGTCCTCTGGCTCTTGCCATCTTTTCTGTCCCACCATGATCCCTGAATCTCAGGTGCAGGAATTATATTGTAGATGTACCAGTCGGGAGTGGGCTCCAGAAGTCCTCATTTTGATTGGTTGTGGCTTTCTGGAATGCCTTATAAAAAGAAATTCCCCCGGTGGAGGGTGAGGTATAGGGAGACAAATATTTAGAATGTAGTTAGGGATTGTGCTGGCTTTGTAAGTGGTGGTTGTAGCTTCTCTCCCAAGATCTAGGTAGCTGGCTAGGTTTCCAGTACCAGGAATGATTTCTTTCTTGCTGAGTGGGAATTATTTTTTCATTTTAGATCTTAAAATTTGATCTTAGATGTCTAGGTATTTTGCCTGCATGTATGTTTGTGTACCATGTGTTTGCCTAGTGCTCATGAAGGTCAGAAGAGGGGTCTGATCCCTTGGAACTGGAGTGAGGGATGATTGAACCACCATGTGGGAGCTGGGAACTGAAGCTAGGTTCTCTGCAAGAGCAAGTGCTCCTCCACGGAGGCGTCTCTCCTGTCCCACGTTTATTTCAGAGGACAATTTGTGGGAGTCAGTTCTCCTTCAGTCGTGTGAATCTCAGGGAGTAAACATCAACTGCCAGGCTCGGAGGCAAGGACCTTTATCGATGGAGTCATCTCACTAGCTCTTGTTTTATCTTTAAAAAAAACAAAACAAAACAAAACAAAACAGGATCTCGGGCTGGAGAGCTGGCTCAGAGGTTAAGAGCTGCACTTCCAGAAGTCCTGACTTCAATTCCGAGCAACCACATGGTGGCTCACAACCATCTATATAGTAAGATCTAGCGCCCTCTTCTGGCCTGCAGGTAGAATACTGTATACATAATAAATAAATAAAAATCTTAAAACAAAGCAAAACAAAACAGGATCTCATGTAGCCTAGACTGGCCCCAAATTCACTATGTAGCTGAAAATGACTTTGAACTCATTGGGCCTCCTGCCTCTCTCTTCCAGGCAGGGATTATAAGCATGTGCCACCATGATTATAATCGGCTTGATAACTTTTCTCCTTTTTTTGGAGACAGGGTTTCTCTGTTTCGCCCTGGCTGTGCTGAAACTTGCTCAGTAGACCAGGCTGGCCTCGGACTCAGAGATCTCCCTGCCTCTGCCTCTGCCTCCCAAATGGTGGGATTAAAGGTGTGCACCATCTCCCCCTACCCTACCTCAGTAAGATTTATTTTTATTTCATGTGTATGGTGTCTTGCCTGCATTTATGTTTGTGTAACACACTCATGCCTTCTACTCTCAGAGACCGGAAGGAGGTGCCAGATCTCCTAGAATTGTGGATGGTTGTAAGTTTGCCATATGTGAGCTGGGAATTGAACTTATGGTGCCTTTAACTGCTGAGCCATCTCTCCAGCCTGGACTTAACTTTTGATTCACCTTCCAAATGCTGGGATTCAGCCACCATGACTTTCTTTCCTTCCTTTCTTTTCTTTTTCCCCATGGTGCTGCCAGGGATTGAACCCAGGACATCATGCATGCGTGGCAAGCATTTTACCAATGGGGCTACATCCCTAGCCCCATTTGCTCTTTGAGAACTGGCTGAAATACTTCTTTTTAATCTTTTCTATGATGGTGACTGTCTTAGTTTCTTGGTTTCTACTGCTGTGATGAAACATCATGACCAAAAGCAGTTGGGGAGGGAAGGGTTTATCTGGCTTACACTTCCAAATCTTAGTCCATCACTGAAGGAAGTCAGGACAAGAACTCAAGCAGGGCAGGAACCTGGAGGCGGGAGCGGATGCAGAGGCCATGGAGGGGAGCTGCTTACTGGCTTGCTCCTTATGACTTGCTCAGCCTGCTTTCTTATAGAGCCCAGAACCACCAGCCCAAGTGTGGCACCACCCATAATAGGTTGGGCCCTTTCCACCAATTACCAATTGAGAAATTGCCCTATAGGCTTGTTTATAGCCCCATCTTAAGGAGGCATTTTTAAAATTGAGGTTTCCTCCTCTCAAGTGACTTTAGCTTGCGCCAAGTTGACATAAATCTGTTCAGCACAATGACCATATCTCCTGAATTAAAATTAAGGATGAGCATATTGTCTCATACTTGTAATAGTATCGTACTCAGTCAGTATTTGAAAGGTTGAGGCAGGGGGATTGCTATGAGGTCAGCCTAAGTTACAGAGTGGGACTCTTTCTCAAAAACAAATCCATTAGCTGGATGTAGTGGTACATGCCTTTCTTCCCAGAACTTAGGGGGCAGAGGCAGGCAGATCTCCGTGCATTTGAAGGCAGACTGGTCTATAGAGAGAGTTATAGGTTGGCCATGGCTATCCCCTGTCTTAAAAAACAGAGAGAGAGACTGGAGAGATAAGGTTAAGAGTGTTTGTTGTTCTAGTGGAGGGCTTGGGTTTGATCCCTAGGCCTTCCACGGTGGTTCACAACCATCTGTAACTTCAGCCTCAGGGGATCCAATGCCCCCTTCTGAATTCTGTGACCACCAGGAACATACATGCTGTACTGTAGACACACATGCAGGCAAAAGACAGACATAAAATAAATGCATCGAAAAGCCCCAACCACAGCAGGAGAAGGATGCAAAGAGAACAATAAAAGGATTGACGAGTCTGAACACTCTGTTTTTTTGAGACAGGGTTTCACTATGCAGCACTTGGCTGGCCCAGAACTCACTTCATTATGTAGCCCTAGGCTGTCCTGGAACTCACTCTGTAGACCAGGCTGGCCTCACACTCAGAGATCTGCTGCCTCTGCTTCCTGAGTGCCTGGACTAAAGGCGTGCTGAAGGCATGAGCCACTACACATCTGAATACTCTTCAGGAGACAACGATTATTTGGAATCTGTGATAACTTGCAAAATTCAGTGATAAACTTGTTATTTCCACAACATATGGTGAGGCGTTTGGACACAAGAACTGCAAAGGCCTGTTGGGTGAGTATATTAATAAATGAAGGTGGGCTAGTGAGATGGCTAAGAGTACTTGCCACCACGTCTGTGGACTGGAAGTCTTGAGTCCCAAGAACAACTCCAGGAAAAGTGAGAAAAGACATCTGACTTTGATACCTATATGAGCACACAAACACACAGAATAAAGGCACAGGCAAAAAAATAAACACATAAGCAGCTGTGACTTGAGGACTTCTTAAAGGCTCCCAAAGCATCTAAAGAAGAAATAGTGTCTAACCTCAAAACATCGGGACGTCCTAGCACTAAAAGCCAGCACCAGGACTAAGACAGAAGGGCTCAGGCTGGGAAGAAATGTGTACTGCTCCAGAGACCCACAGCTGCCGTTGGACCAGGCTGAAGACCATCAGTGTCACTTTATATGGGGAGAGGCAATCCATTGACATTGTCTCCATTTACATAAGAGGGAGCTGGGGAGGACTGACCACACCAGAACAAGGGGTAACATGGAGGAGCGTTGGTGAGGCCAGAGAAGAGAAATGGGGGTTCAAAAGGGTGACGTGAGGTTTAGAGGGTGGCCACCTTTAGAGGACTGTCATCCTCTGCTTTTGAGATAACTAAGAGCTAGAAGATTGAGAAACTGAGATCAAGTCCAATCCTACCCAAATGCTAGTCCAAAAACATTAAACAGGTGAAGTGATTTGTCCAAGGGTACCCTCAGCCCAGCACCTGCACATCCTGGCTTCGTGCCTCTGAGGATGACAAACCTCCAGCCTGTCTGGAGGAAGGACAGCCGCAAGCAGGAGTGTTGATACCAGGCTAAAACTTGGAGTGGAGGTGCCTGTGCCTCAGTTTCCCGGGTGGTGAAGGGTAGGGTCTTGCTGTTCACTCTCCTCCTTCCTATAGCTCCTAAGTCTGCCAGCAGAGCTGGCTCTGGAATAATGATGGTGCCCCAGGAGAGGCTGCTGGAGGGCTGTCCAGAGATGAAGGGAAAAGCAAGGACTAGGTCTAGTCCAGTCAGCTTTCCAAAGCACCAGGAGATCCCTGGCTGTCCTGGAACTCCCAGAGATCAGCCAGCCTTTGCCTCCTGAGTGCTAGAATTAGAGGCATATGCCCCCATGACTGGCCAATGTGGTTTTTGTTTTTTGTTTGTTTGTTTTCTTAAACTAATTCTAAAAAAAAAATTTCTAGGGGCCAGCAAAATGGCACTTGGTGCCAACCCTAACTCAAGTTAGATCCCTCAGACCTGCATGGTGGAAAGAGAGAACCAACTCCTGTAAGTTGTTTGTTGACCTCCACACATGTGCTGTGTGGCGCATGCGCATACACACACACACACACACACACACACACACACACACACACACACGTAAAAACAAATTCCCAAGTAAGCACCCAAGGTGACCTTAACTCCTCCTTCCCGCCCCCCCTTGTTCCTGGCCCAATAGTCCTCCTCATCCTCCTCCTCACTCCTCCTCCTCATCCTCCTCCCAACAACTACTCTGGAAGGTGCTTCTGCTTAGCTGGTGAACAAGCCTCATCTTCCAAGAGACCCTTGGACCCCCGGGGTTCTCTCACCAGTGCACAAAGCCTTTACTGCCAGGCTTGGGGTCCGCCTCCATCACTGCCTGGTGCTGTTCCCCGGCCTGTGTCTGGACCACGGTGGAGAGTGACTACTTTCTACTTTGTCTGCAGGATTTCAGGATGGTACACAGAGAGGGATCTCGGCGCCCTTCAGGACTCCACAGAAGGGAATAGGAGGTAGTTCTTAGAAGGAACAGGCTCCACATCCCTGGGCCAGCTGAAAGGCCTAGCAATCAGGCTTTTAGGAACGAGGTCCGACTTCGGGATTAAGTAAAAATGTCCATTTGTGCTGATTCAGAAGTCATCTGATTTTTTTTTTTTTTTTTCTTTTTTGAGACAGGGTTTCTCTGTGTAGCCCTGGCTGTTCCTGGAACTCACTCTGTAGACCAGGCTGGCCTCGAACTCATAGAGATCTGCCTGACTCTGCCTACTGAGTGCTGGGATTACAGGCGTCACCAGATTATTAACATCATCGCTTCATTTCCATTTAAAATTTTATTACTTGAAAAGAAAACACTCCACAAAACAAACCAATAAAACTTAACCGAACCCAGTGACAGATTATTAAGGGTCTAGCTCTGCCCCCAAAACCACCATACATTAAAAAAATCCAAAAGAAATAGAAACGCCAGCTTCAAAAATATTTATCCAAAAAGTAAGGCATCCACTTTAAAAAAAAAAAAGATAATAATCCAAGGACAGGGTGCGTAGAGACCAGAGGAATGAGAAGAAAGGGGTAGAGGGATGGTCCCTGGTCCCCCAGAGGCCCCATAGCCTGCCTGAACTGCACTCTGAAGGGCCATAATTCAGCCCAAACCCAGCCTCTCACCTGTTAGGGGTTAGGTGAGGTAGGTGGGAAGTTGGGAGACCTGACAGGGGCCAGGAAAAGGCCCAGGGGTATTCCAGTTTAAGTAGATGGAATGGAGGTTGGGGTTCTGCTTTGTGACCTAAGGATCCTGTCCTTAGAGCAGGTACAGAGGCTTCCAGGACAAGGCAAACACTGTGACCTTCCTGTAGAGCACAGGTCAGCGGCTCTCACGGAAGGGGCTTTTCTGAGGTCTCCAAAGGGAGTGCCATCTGCCACTGTCTTTCCATCTTGTCTCAATGGGATGGCAGGACGGTGGTAGGATCATTTGAGTCAGGGGAGGGGAGAGGAACTAGCCTTCAACCCCCTCCCCCTCCTCAATATGGTCTCCCCAGGGTGAGGGCTGAACACCTCTGGGGCAGGGAAAACACCCTTCCTTCCGGGGAAAGCATTTAACACCTGGTCTGACCTGAAGGGTAGAACAAGGGAGCATTTTTAGGCCCAGTTCTTGGATGGGAGATGACTTAAGGCTAGTTTGACTCTTTATTTCAGGCCTGAAGGGCTTGGGGATCCTTCCTGCCTGGTTCTTGAGCCAAGGTCCAGGGGCGTCAAGGGGTGATGGTGGCTGGCAGTGTTGTGGGTGGGAAGAGCTGCTGGGATGATAAGAGGGCCACTGCTCTTTCACACAGTGGTTGGGGGAGTAGTTGAGTTGCTTTGCCCTTGAGAGAGAGAGAGAGAGAGAGAGAGAGAGAGAGAGAGAGAGAGAGAGAGAGGTGTCTATTATGTCTATTAGACTGAACATAAGAAGCCTTTCTGGCTGCAGGGAGCTTTGGCACCATGAGGGGACAGGATGCAGGAGCAGGAGCAGGGATAGCACTCTGAGCCTTCCCCTATGTATTCCACAAGCTTGGCTTAGAGCTGGGGGTGGGGTGGTCCTCCTTCTTGGTCCTTAGCTCAGCGGGGAGGAAGCATCCTGAAAGGGAAAGTTTCTGGGCAGGGGGCCTAGGCTGGGCAGTGGAGTGGTAGTGACACAGGATGGAGATGTGAACCCTCTGTCTTTTGGGTCCCGGTGAATGAGGAGGCATTTGAGCATCTCCAGCTGACGGTGGGTGGTGTTGTCCTGCCCAACCACCTCCCCGGGGCTGCTACCTCCTTCCTAGCTGAAGTTTCACCTGGGCTCAGAACTAGGGAGGAGAAGCGGCCGTGACCCCTAAAAGGGCATGAGTTTTGGTAGGGTACCCATGGCACCTCCACTCTCCTCAAACCCTTGGAGTGTGCGCGGGCCCCGGTGCCCTGTGGGTCTTGGTGTTAGAAGCAGGTTCTTTGGGTACAAAGGTCAGTGTTTAGAATTTGTCATCATGGACACCCGGGTCTCGCCGCTGCCTGGCAGGAGTATAGGCAGGTGTGTGTGTGTTGGAGGGACCTAGGCAGGGATGCAGGGCAGGAAGGATGGGGGAGGGAGGGAGTGGTCAGTGAAAGGGATGGCAGTCCTCAGGGCTAGGGCTGTTCCTCTGAGTCCTGGTCCTTGACAGGAATGGGCTGGAACATGGGCTTCTGCTGTTCCTCCTCCACGTCATCAGCGTCTTCCTCTGTCCCTGAGTCCCCCTCCATCTGGGGATACACGACCACACACATCTTCTGACTCACTAGGGTTAGCAACTCTGTGGAAGGAAACAATACAGAAATCAGGTCATTGCTTAGTGAGCCGCTGACCCCATCAGTTGGACCAGCTCTGGCCAGCTCTTCCACCTCCGCTTTTACCTCAGAATAACCAGTGACTTTTGGAGACCAGCTTGGTCAATCATGCCCTGCATTTTTTCATGGCTACCTCTCATTCACCAAGGCTCTAGCCTTTCACTAGACTCCCTGACTCCCACTGACTCCCTGCCCCCATTTCCAGGGTCTCTACTGGTCTCTAGTTAGCCTGTAGTGGAGCTGGAGGATGGCTGGTAGGCTCGCCCGGGTCTGTGTGGGGGTACCAGCTGGTCTTCTCTCCTTAGAGGTCTTTGGAAGACATCTGTCATTCTTGGCCCTGAATCAGGAGCCCTAGGGACTCAAGTGAAGTAAACCTTGGCTTCCTGTTCTGGTAGGGCTCCCCCATTAGACTGCTATGTATCTTCCCAAGAGGCCCTCTCCCTAGGCGCCACTTACCAATGAAATCATTGAAACACTTGGGTTTGTGCTGCCAGTAGACGCCCAGGAAGTAGACAGGTACTCCCGTCAACATGATAGCCAGGCCAATGCCACACACTACCGGCTCTGACCACAGGCTGAAGATCAGCAGGAAGGCCCAGAACAGCAAGTAGATGATGGGAAACAGCAGACTGATCTGTGGGACAGAAGGGCTCTTAGTGTCCCTCAGGATGAGGGTACCCTCTCTCTTTTTCATCCTCATCCTTGAGGGTAGTGGCTGAGCTTCATTCAGCCCGGTGTGCCACACTTCAGGCTCTTAGAGCTGCTGTATTAAGAGATGTTGGGCAGTGGAACAGGGAAGTAAGGATCTTTATTGTTCAGGTCCCTTCCAGGGGAGGTCAGATAAGACCTCATGACTCATCTAAGTGCCCATGGCCGCCAGAGAAGCCCAGGGGATGAGAAGCTGGTTAGGACGCGAGTGTGCACTTGCAGAGGTCTTCGGGAGGGGGAGAGGTGGAAAGAAAACGACCTGGATCTGGTTTTGGCCCCTATCTTCTCATCTGCTTCCAAGCCAGGCCTCATCTGGATGCACCATGGCCATGCTCATCCCTCACAGTAGGACCAGCCTCAATTTGTTTCTCAAGCAATCAGAGAAGAGAAAACTGCTTAGTCCCAGGAGATCAGGGAAGCCAACAGGGCACAAAGCAGGCTAGGACCTGGGCTGTATTTTGTTCAGAAGGAAGCATCAGCTCCTCAGGCTCGGCTTCTTGCTCATCACAGGTGAGGGGTACCTTGGTCTTCCTGATCTAGGGGCAGCTACTTCAGCTGCCTAACTCCCTGTGTGCTCCTCTCAGAATGGGGAGATGCCTTTCTCTCTCCATTCCGCTAGGAGGTTTTCTCATGTGAGTGAAAATGTCAGTGGGGAACTGAGAGATCCGGCGAGTCCTTCCTTCTCAGACAGAAGAATCTTCTAGAAGTATCTTGTCTGTTTTTAAACAGGGTTCTCAAATAGCTCCAGGTTCTAATCAGTTGCAAGAGAACTCTGCACTCGGTCTATCTTGTTCTGAGCAGTCTCAGAACAGACAATATGAGGGTTTCTTGGGTTTGTTTTCAGTAGCAATCACTAAGTTCATGGAGCCTACTACTGTGTGTGGTCTTGGGAGTTTGAAAAGCAAGGACTGTAGACATGGACTGGATAGCCTCAAGAAAGAGGAGGTGCTTGAGACCCGTTTGACAAGCTGACAGAGGAGGCCCACTTTGGGATAGAGACATAGTATAGTGAACCCTGATCCTGGAGGAGCAGGGCAGATAGGAGAAACCTGAAAACCACCCAGAAGCTAAGATTTAGGAGTGAAGAAAGAAAGGAAGTGACTGTCCCACGCACACATGGCCAAGAGCTACAAAGATCCAAACATCTGCATTGCCCTAGATGCAGGAGAAAAAGGGAAGGGACTCAAGGCAGATCCTCTCACCTTGATGGGGCGGGGGATGTCTGGCTTCTTCCAGCGAAGGACTATCTGTCCTGCAACTGTAACCCCATAGAAGAGATAGTTGATGAAGCCCACGTAGTTGATGAGGGTGTACATGTCACTGGTGACCAGCATCAGCAGCGTGGAGAGACACTAGGGAGGCGAGAGCAAAGGAAGGAGACTGGAGGGGATGTTCCCAGGTGAGGGGACGTTCTGCCCCTCCAGGCCAGGTGTGCTATTTTGTAGTGGACATTTCAAGAGGGGACTTCACAGCGACCTTGAGTAATCTAGGATGGGCAACACCTTTATTGCCAGGAACTTCTTTCTGGTTTTTTTTGAGATAAGGTCTCTCTATGTAGCCCTGGCTGTCCTAGAACTTGCTCTGTACACCAGGCTGGCCTCAAACTCAGAGATCTGCCTGCCTCTGCCTGCTGGGTGCTGGGATTAAAGGTGTGGGCCACCATGTCTGACTAAGAACGTCTTTCTTATTACCGGGCTAAAATCAAAGTATGTAAGCACTGTTATGGAGTGGGGAGTAATCATTCAGAATGGGTACCTGGGTTGGCAGGCTGTTACCACTCTGCTCTGGCCAGCCCATCATATCTCATCATATCTCATCATATCTCACTTTCCATTATGGCTCAAGCTATGTTTTTCTTTCCATTCTCTTGACCACCTAGAGAGATCATTAACTGCTAAGTTAAGGTTTGTTCTTCTTAATATCATTTTCTCTTGACTGAGTGATCTAATTAATTTTCCTCATTAAAAAATGATTAGACAGCTGGGTGGTGGTGTACACCTTCAGTTCTAGAATGCAGGAGGTAGAGGCAGAAGGATCTCTATAAATTCTGAGGCCAGCCTGGTCTATAGAGTGAGTTCCAGGACAGCTAGGGCTATACAGAGAAAACCCTGTCTTGAAAACCCGGGGTGGTGGGGTAGGGGGAGATTAAACAGTAACATACAGTAACAATAGCCAGATCCTTAGCATTCTACAAATAGAAATTCATTTAAATCTATAAGATCTCTATGAGATTTTCTTGATGGAAGTCATCTTGGTGTCTCTCTTGGAATGAACTGGTGGGGAGAGGCGCTGTGCATTCCTGGAGTGCACTTTGAGCACTCCACACACCTGACAGCTGATATGGCCGCAGATACCGTCAGCCTAGCGTCTGTCAGGCTGATGTGAGAACCACCCACTACTAATTATGCACTAGACTCCTACCCTCCGATACTCTGTGAAGGCCAATGAAAGGCTTACTTCTCCCCTGGGATCTGGTGGTGACAGGATTTCAGTAGGTAAACAGGCCAGAGTCTCACTGTACCTGCTTTGTAGGCACAGAACTGCAACTCACAGCTGAGAAAAAGCCATGGGACTTATGAAGGATGAATACTCTTCCATCTCTGCAACTGTCCAATCAAGATGACCCTCATCCTGCATCTGAACACTCTGGAATTCTCCCAGTGAGCTCTCTTACCTTGACTTCTTCTGACCCCCTCTCTTGGGGATCAAAATAAGTTTTTGTTTTGTTTTGTTGTTGTTTTGAGACAAGATCTCTCTACTTAACCCTGGTTGGCCTGTGGATCTGGCTTCAAACTCAGAAATCTGACTGCCTCTGCCTCCCGAGTGTTAGGGTTAAAGGTGTGTGCCACCATGTCTGGCTCAAAGTAATTCAGAATGTTTTTATCCAAGATTCAGAAGGAAAATACAATTAATTAAAAAAATCTAATGAGGACAAGTTTTTGTTTCTTCCTTTAAAGCTCTAGAGCAGTGGTTCTCAACCTTCCTAACGCTGCGCCCCTTTATACAGTTCCTCATGTTGTGGTGACCCCCCCCACCACTGCTACTTTATAACTGTAATTTTGTTACTGTTATGTATTGTAATGTAACTATCTGATATGCAGGATATCCCATATGTGACCGTATGGGGGTCACGACACATGGGGGTCACGACCCACAGGTTGAGAACTCCTGCTCTAAATGATTCTGTTCTTTTTTTTTTTTTGCTCCATTTCTTCCCCCATTCAAAGCTGTCTTCCCCCCACCTTCAATTCATGGGTTTCCCTCTGTCTTTTCTTATCGTATGTGCCCTGAACTAGATTTATTTTGATGGCGTCTTCCAAGAGGCTGACAGGGTACCCTAGGGCAGGAAGTGTTGGTGGGGGAGAAGGGTGCGCATGTGCAGTGAGCAGCTAATGGACAGGCTCAGCGCTGTACCCCTGTGGCAGCAGGTGCCAGGAAGACAGGAACAGAGGCACGATTTTGTGAGGCTGTGGCATCCCGAGTCTTTCCACTCTGACTCTATAGGACAGGAGAATAAAACTGAGCCAGCCTGAGAGTTGTGGGTGTTTTAGACTCCGGATCTTTTCTAATTATATCCCTTGACATTCACAAAGCCAATGGCCACATGCGCTAGCTTAGCTAGGGTCTACTGAAATGCAGAGCTAGACCGGAAGGGGGACAGGTATGTGTGCAGGTAGTGTGAATCCCAGTGAAGCAGACACAAAGTGAGGGAAGGATCTGAGCAAGGCCCGCAGCCGCAGGGGGTCCTTACTGTGAAGAGCAGTGCTGGGATTGGGGTGCAGCGCTTCACATGGATCATGGCCAACACGCTGGGAAGGTGGCCTTCTCTGGCTCCAGCAAAGAACAGCCTGGCAAGGAGAAAAGCAGGTCAGCCTGGGATAGCCTGTGAACCACTAAGCCAAGGCTCTCTCATCCATGCCCACCTTTGGCTCACAGAGTAGCACCCTCCACCAGCCAGGACCTGCCTTTGTGTGCACACTTTCCAGCCCACTAGTCCAGGACCTATGTTCACAAACGCGGGCACAGGCAGACCAGAGGCAGCCAATGGATAAGTGGATGGATACTGGGCACGTGGACACTGAGAGTATGATCTGGCTGGCTCAGGGCACTGTACTGCCACTGTACAAACCACTTCCATGTTTCAAGGCAATGGGAACAGCTTCTCTGCCCTTCTATTTTATTTTTGGTTCTTTGAGATACATTCTTGTGCAGCCTATGTGGCCCTGAACTTCTCTGTAGCTAAGACAGACCTTGAATTCCTGATCCCCCTGCCTCCATTTCCTGAATATTGGAATTAAAGTCTGTCCCTTTGCCTGGCTGCATTTGTCCTTTAAATAAGAACCTTCTCACCTGAAGAGGCTGCTGATTCCCTGGCACACAGCTCTGAGCTACCTGTGCAACGCTTTAAAAAGTATTCTCATTATATTCAGAGGAGCTGTTCCTGTGGGAATGGGGAGGGGCCGTGGACTGGGGAAGGACAGGTGGGGCCTGTGGGAGTCAGCAGAAGTTCTGAGCTCATCTTCTTTGCTGTCTATAACTGTCCCAGCTTAACAATCACACTTAAAGTTTGTGCATTCTACTGTTTATACACTGCCCATAGAACTACTCATTCGATTCCCAATAGAGAGGTGCTGAAAGGTCCATCCACAAAAAGCTTCTGGCAGTGAGTCAAACTGGAAATGTCCTGAATGCTTAAAATGTGAGATTGCCTAAAGAAATTAGGATATACCTGTTAGATGGAAAATTGTGAAGTAAAAATTTTAGATTTTTATTTATTTTGACTTCATGTGTCTGGGTGTTTGTCTGAATGTCTGTCTGTGTACCATGTGCATGCAGTGTTGGTGGGAGCCAGAGGAAGGAGGCAGATCGTTACAGATGGTTGAGCCGCCGTGTGGGTGCTGGGAGTTGAATCTGGGCCATCTCTTCAGCCCTCAAAATCACGTTTCTGAAGAAAATGATTCCATGAGAACATGCTCACAATATAACATCACACAAAAACGCAGACTACAAAAGTGTGCTCCTAAGCTGGCCACGGTGGCACAGGCCTGCAAACCAAGCCTGAGGGAGGGGACTTCCAGTTTGAGGCTAGCCTTATATGAGACCCTGTTTCACAAATGGGGAGGGAGCTGGAGGGCTGACCCTCGGTTAAGAGCACTTGTTGCTCTTTCAGAGGAACGGGGTTCAATCCCAGCACCCACATGGTGGCTCACAAACAACTGTAATTCCAGTTCCAAGGGGACCCAACACCCTCTTCTGACTCTGTAGGTGCCAGGCACGCACTCAGTGCACAGACACACATGCAGGTGAAAGTCATATACATTTAAAGGTAATTAAACAAATCTGAAAAATGAGAAGGGGGTTATACACCCTTGGGAGGGGAAGGACATAGTGGGGAAGACAGACAGAGAGACGCACAGACTCACGGAAAGAATAACATCAAAGCAGCCCCTTTCCTTTCTCTTTATGCCTCTTCCAAACAAAACAAAACAAAACACCACCAAAAAACAACCGTGTGACTGTCCGCAGTCCTTCACATCTTAGCATTCATAATCTGTTTTCTTTAAAAGTTAAAATTAAAATTTCGATTATTTACTCGTGTGTGTGTGTGTGTGTGTGTGTGTGTGTATGTATGTGTGTATGTGTGTGTGTGTGTGTGTGTGTGTGTGTGTATACACTATCTATGGCACACTTGTGCAGGTCAAACACAACTTGTGGGAGTCAGTTCTCTGCTGTGGGATGATCTGTATGTCAAATGTGTTGCTCCAATTGGTTAAAATAAATAAAGTGCTGATTGGCCAGTAGCCAGGCAGGAAGGATAGGGCAGGCAGGACAAGGAAGAGGAGAAGGCTGGAAACAGGAAGGCGGAGAGGAGACACTGCCAGCCGCTGCCATGAGAAGCAACATGTAAAGACACCGGTAAGCCACAAGCCATGTGGCAAAGTATAGACTAACAGAAATGGGTTAATTTAAGATAGAAGAAGTAGATAACAAGAAGCCTGCCATGGCCATACAGTTTGTAAGCAATATAAGTCTCTGTGTGTTTACTTGGTTGGTTCTGAGCGTCTATGGGCCTGGCAGGTGAGAGAGATTTGTCCCGACTGTGGGCCAGGCAGGAAAACTCTAACTACACTTCTCCATTTCCACCATGGAACTTGTGTTCCCGGAGTTAAAGGCAGAACATGAGGCTTGGCAGTAAGTGCCTTGACCTGCTGAGCCATCTACTTTTACTTTTCTCTAGGGCATGTGGCCCCTAATGGGTGAGAGGAAGGTGACAGTGTGACGGTGTGACAGTGCACAGGCTTGGACATATGTAGCCCAGGCTGGCCTGTAAGTCCTGGCCTTCTTGATTTAGCCTTCTGAGGGCTGAGATCAGAGGTGTGTGCACTGTACCCTGCAGACTAGGGATTCTAAGAGAACTGGCGCGCCATGCCTTGTATATAGGGCAGAACGGTGCTAACAGAAGCAGCTCAGAAGTGTGGGAGCTGACTGTGACTCCAAGAACCCACTAGCAATTGTCACCACGGACTACTCAGGGCAGCCTCCCTAATGTCATGCAGACACATGCAGCCCTCCCTTCCTCCATGCTACGGTCTTTCCAGTCTCATGCACTACATGAAGCCTAGGGGGCTCCGTGGGCTTCGTCATGCACATAGCCAGCCAGGCTCTCCTTCAGATCCTCCTCCACACACAGCCAGGACCAAGTGTAACTGTCCAGGTCTGACAGCCCCATGTCAGGTTCACAAGCTAGGGGACAGTGGAGGAATGATGGTACCAAGAAACACACACACATACACACACACACACACACACACACACACACACACATACACACACATACACATACACACGCACACACATACATACACACACGCGCACATACACACACGCACATACATACACACACACACACACACATACACATACACACATACATACACACATACACACGCACACACATACACACGCGCACATACACACACATACACACACACGCACACACATACACACACGCACATACACACACATACACACACACGCACACACATACACACACGCACATACACACACGCACATACATACATACACACGCACACACATACACACACACACACATACACACACGCACATACACACACATACACACACGCACATACATACATACACACATACACACACACGCACATACATACATACACACATACACACACACGCACATACATACATATACACACATACACACATACACACACATACACACACATACACACACATACACATACACACACACACACACATACACACATACATACACACACCACAGCGCGTGCACACACACACACACACACACACACACACACACACACACACACACTGCTTGCTCAGCAAGGACCATCCAATGCAAACTAAGACATAAAAGGATGAGAGAGGAGGGAGGAAGAAGAGGAGAAGAGTGGTAGGTGAGCAGAGGTGGCCTAGGAAGGGAGGCCACGCCTCCGGCATCTCCTGCATGCACGTGACTATGCTGCATGCATGCAGACCACTGTGTGGCCTGCCTCAGGGACAAACCCCCGCACTAACGACTGTCGCCAGCCACTCTCCTCCAGCAGATCGCAGGGAGCCTTATGGGGCACCGCTCTTCCACTGCGTGCCCTCTGCCAGGGCCTCCAGGTGGCCGCGGCTCCAGTGTAACATGCACACGAGGTTGCTAGGCATGAGTGTGCGTCCTCCTCAGGCACAGGTGATACCCAGACTCCCTCTTTATTGCTCTGGATCCTGAAAACATGGGCACCTCTGTCACCTCTCAGGAACTTCTCTGTGATGTGATAGGTGGCTTGGGAAACAGCTGAGCCCAGGCTCATCTTTTGAATAGGACTGTGCTCCCAGGGCACAGAAACCCTATGGGCCACATAAATGGTAACTCTTCGACTTCTGTACACCCAGCGGTCCATTCTAGAGCTGGCAAGAAGGGACATAAGAGAGGGGACTGAGCCGGGCAGCGGTGGCTCACGCCTTTAATCCCAGCACTCAGGAGGCAGGGCCAGGCGGATCTCTGTGAGTTCGAGGCCAGCCTGATCTACAGAGTGAGATCCAGGACAGGCAAGATTCCAGGGCCCACTCATGTTTCTGGCTTCCCAAGGAATTCTGGGTTGGGGGGTTGTGGCTACCGGCTCTCTCATTGACAAAAGTTCCTTTTTCTTCTCTACCCAGCCTTGTGGCTTCTCACAACACCTGCCTCCTGAGTAGGGAGTAGTCCTACATCCTCAGGACACTCAGAGGGATCTCACCCCATGTGGATTCTGGCTCCAGACATTCATGGGAAGCCAAATCTAGAGGCTTCAAGCATAAGAATCCTTCTGGTCCCTTTCAAAGTAGGGTTTTTTTTCTGGACAGTAGCAGCCTGTGTCTAGACAAGGAGGGAAGGACTCTAGGAATGTAGTCAAGATACTCTCCTGCTGCCAAAGCAAGGTGGGCTGCCACCTGCACATCACATATCACAGGTCACCCCGTGAGCAGCAGACTCCCTCCTCAGCACACACACTGACATGCACACTCCTGCAAAGCCGCCACTCAGGAGGTTGCCCAGACGCCTGCTGACAGACAAATCCATCAAATACACACAGAGCAACAGACACAGAGAAGTGGCCCAGGAGGGGCTCAGGCGAGCACTCACCGGGAGGAGGTGAAGAGTGAGCCGTTGACTCCTCCGAATGTGGACAGGGCAACAGAAATGGGCATGATCCAGGCCATGACCCCCAGAAGCTTCTCTCCAAAAGTCTGGGAAAGAAAACAAGAAGTGAGCGGCGGCGAGAAAGAGGTAAGACCCCATTCCAGCTTGCTCCTCACTTCCGGGGTGCCTGTCTCTCATCTACCCTGCTGATCCTCTCTGGCTAGAGCCCGGGTGCGGACTACCATGCCGCTGTAGGAACAGCTACAGGTCACACATGCTGTGGGCCAGGGTACGGAGGTGATAACAGTAATGAACTAACACTTCTCCTTCCTTACGAATGAGAAACTGAGGCACTTAGTGATCTACAGCTTACCTCAGATCATACACTGGGGGAATGGAGGGGCCAAGATCGGAAGTCAGGTGCTCTAAGTCTACCTTGTGTACACTATGGATTTCTCCGTACATGGAGGGACATAGACTTCAGAGTCAGATCTAGTTTCAAATCTTAGGACCACCTTGAACAAGGTTTATACTTTTATTTATTATTATTTTATTATTATTATTATTATTATTATTATTATTATTATTATTATTATTTCTAGGGCTGGGGATCAAGCATGGGGTCTTGCTTGTGCTGGGCAAGTGCTCTACCACTGAGCTATTCTCTCTCAGCCCTCAGTTTGTTATTCTTGAGCCTCAGTTTCCCAGGTATAAAATAGGGATGAACCCCAGTCCAAGTCTCTAAATTCACAGAAGCAGATTCTGTTGGTACGTAAAGACTGGCTAGTTTCTTTAGCTGAGAAAGAAATGGTTGTGAATTTATAGATGAGTCTTCATGTACATATCCATGTATACATACAGAGACTTTGCTAGAGTCTCTGAGCCAGGCTTACAGGATGAGCCTGGGAGGTGGTACCTAGAATCGATGTCCTGTTGTGTGTGGGAGGCTGCTGGATTTAGGAGCAGGGCATCTTTATTTTCAAAGATGAGACAAGCGATGCCAGTGTTTGGTTTGAAGCTGGGTGAAGGTATAGCATGGCTCCTAGGCCTACCTCAGACATCAGGGGTGTGTGTGTGTGTGTGTGTGTGTGTGTGTGTGTGTGTGTGTGTGTTGCTGGGGATGGAACACAGGGCCTTGCACATGCTAGGCAAGCATTCCACTACTGAATTACATCCTCGGCCATTCAATACCCACTTTCCCCTGATGAGAGCAATCAGTTTGTATGATCCCCAGAGAAAGAAAGGGCAGAGAATCAGTATGTCTTGTGCAAGCATATGTCTCTGTGAAGAGCGGTCTGTCTGTCTTCTTACATAGCCTGCATGCTTAGAGTGCCCTAGACCAGGAGTCAGTGAACTTGTTCTGTAAAACAGTACTCAGTACCAAAAGCCATATAGACTCGGTGGCAACTTCTCAGGAAGCCATGGTAGCTGTTTTGGAACCAACCCAGCCATTGGTTTGCTCGTGGGCACTTGAAGATACCCTGTTGAGGGAGGACACATGTAGATTTGACCCTGAGGAGGTGGGATGACTTCCAATGCCATGAGGCGCTGGATCAGGGAAAAGCAAGTGGTCTAAGCAGGCAGATCTACATCAGCATTCCAGGCCTGGGAGCCAGAGTGATGTCTTACCACAGCGACTGCATTGGAGGCCAGCAGCTCCTGGGGGGACATTGCAGTGACATACGCGACATTGGCAAAGACATACACAAATGTGACCAGTGGGATGGAGATGAAGATGGCTCTAGGAAGGTTCCTGTAGAGGGAGAGGAGGTGAGAGGGAAGCCTGTACAGGGGTGTGTTCTGCCAGGGGACCACATGGGCCTAGACTTGCAGCTCCTTGGCTTGTCCTCTCTCTGGGAGGCAGGTTTTGACTCAGGTAAGGCAGGATAATTAAGAGGAAGTGGGACAGCTAAGGCTAGAAACGTGTTTCACTCCTCCTTACCACGTCTTGACTCACATCTGGACCATGCACCCTTTCTGCAGCCTTAAGACAGAAGGCAGGGCCTGGCCCCAGACCGATAAAATGCTGAGATGTCCAGAACTGTTCCTTCTCTACAGAGGCCACACTGTCCTGCACAGCTTTCTGATTATTATTTTTGTTTTGTTTCGAGACAGGGTTTCTCTGCGTAGTTCTGGCTGTCCTGGATCTCTCACCCTGTAGACTAGGCTGGTGTTGAACTCACAGAGATCCACCTGCTTCTGCCTCCTGAGTGCTGGGGTTAAAGGGGTGTGTGCCACCACTGCCCGGCCCAGCTTTCTGACTTTTTTAATTGCCCTGGGATAGTCCTAGGATCCTTTCTCTCCTCTTAGCAAGGTGGATAGTAAGTGGTTCAAATTCCTGGGGAGTGAACTGTTGCTTCATGAAAGATCAGGACACGTCCAGAATTGGGGCAACAAGTGGATCTACGCTCCCTTTCCCCAGCCGTGGGCACCGTGTGACCTAAGAGTGACAAGAAGAGCTGGGTTCGTTTGACTCACTTGTAGGGATCCACAAGTTCCTCAGTCACGTAATTAAGAAAGTTCCAGCCTCCATAGGCAAAGGAGCCCTGGAGGAAAGCCAGAGCAACGAGGCCGATGTCAGGTTCTTGGAAATTCTCAAATGCGTTCTTCGGCTCCAGCCAAAAGAATTCTCCTGTGGACACAACAGGCAGGTGGCTAGCTCAGAGACAGGAGCCCAGGCTCAGCAGCCCCTGGCCACCCCACACATTGTCTCGCCCTCCCCTGCGGTGATATGCCAGCTCCTTGTCGGCTCTTCAGTGAAGCCACTGTGTGAGAGAGGGAGAGCTAACGGGAATGGGAAACCCAGGTCCAGAACTTCTCAGACCCCAGAAGCTCAGAACCATGGGTCCAAACAAGGGTTCAGGTTCAAAGCACATCTCAGAATGACCTTTCTCATTTTTACTTATTTATTTATTTTTTTCTGAGACAGGGCTTCTGTGTGTAGGCCTGGCTGTCCTGGCACTCACTCTGTAGATCAGACTGGCCTCAAACTCACAGAGATCTACCTGCCTCTGCCTCCTGAGTGCTGGGATTAAAGGTATGAGCTACCATGCCTGGCAGGACATCCTTTTAGGAAAGACAATATTATCTGAAGTAAAGTTCATGTAAGTGGAGAGGCTGACTTCAATGGCCAGCTTTTGACAGCTTTCCTCAATATATGATTTGTATTTTCATGAGGAAAGTGTAAGGAACAACCACCACTCCAATGCAAGCTTACACAGAGCTCCAGGATCCTGTCTGTTCAGTGTATTTTGCTTGCTTTGCCAATAGCCCATACCTTCCTAAGGGATATCTGGTCTCCTTCCGGGTCCTTTAATAAAGAGCCTTTTACCTGCCCTCTCAGGAGCGATGGCTCAGCAGTCAGAATACTTGCTGTACCTGCACAGGACCCAGGTTTGATTGCCAGCAGCCACATTGTGGCTCACACCCCTCTGAAACTCCACTTTGAGATGGTCCAATGCCCTCCTCCAGCTTTACAGGCACGAGGCATGTACATGGCACACATATTCACATGCAGGCAAAACACTCATACATATAAAATAAAATAATTTCTTTTTCTGGGCTGAAGATGTAGCTTTGTAGTAGAGTGTTTGCCCAGCATGTGCAAAACCCTGGGTTTGAGTACACACACACACACACTCACTCACACTCACACTCACACACACACCACAGATACCCACAGCTGTTGACTAAAAAAGGTTGGGATAAAACAGAGTAACTGGCTGTGTTGTTTAGACATCTGTAACCCAGCATTAGGACAGGAAATCAGGAGATTTGAGTGAGCAGGAGAAAGACTTGAGATCAGGTTAGGAAGGGTTCATTATCTTTGAAAAGACAGGATAATGTTTCCTAAGCCTAGGGACTCCTGAAAACAATATCACCACGGCTCCCCTGCCCAGCCCCCACACAAAGGGCTTAATCCCGCTGATGAAAACCATCAAGGGCAGTATCCAGCACAGACTCTTGTCTGCAGGCTCTCCCCTCTGCCTTCAGAGCTTGTGGGCAGACAGGAAGGAGGTGTTCCTGTTTGTCATTTCATTTTCTCCAAGAGCCCAGCGGTGCTGCGGGTCCCATGGAAACCAAATACAGATCAAATCCAATGGGGAATGTTGGCAGAGGCCTCAAGAATGTAGAGCTCTCCCTCCGCCACCCCGGGAGATTATGAGTAATATCGAAATATATAAAATTCTCCTCTTCGCTTCTTCATTTTAAGAAATTAACAAAGTACAGCAGAAAATGTAAGGAACTACTTCCCTAGGGTTGTGGCAAAATAACCACCCCAGTTCAGCACCCTGGGGCCCTTGCTTAGCTGTGTTAGTCCTGAGGCAAGTGTGGAGAGATGGATCTTTGCAAGATGGAGTATGGGAGTGGAGGTGGGGCATCCCTAACACCGAGGAAATGGACAGCAGAAGTCAGTCTAAGTCACACCAGGGAAATCTCAGGATGTGTCGCGAGGGGTGAAGAGCTGTGCGGAGTCCTGTGGCTCCCACATTTACCTTTGCATATTTGCACAACACCCATGATGATGATCAGGGCCAGGGCCAGGAGCTTCCCAGCTGTGAAGATGTCTTGAACCCGGGTGGCCCATCGGACACTGGAGCAGTTGACCCACGTGAGCAGTACTGAAAGAAGAGCAGACAAGCCCTCAGAGGCTGCAGGACACACTGCTCCTGCCTCCCAATCACACCCACAGCCCCAGTGACCAGAAACTTTGGCTCGCTTGATAGGTTACAATGGGGATTACATGCCCCAAATTAGAGCTTGGTTAGAGCATGCATTCCTTTTCCAGGGCCAGAAGCCAGACAGGCAGGGACGTGTGGGCACTGACTCAGGAGGCTAATTCATGATCAGTACAGAACGGACTTAGGATTCCAGTTAGGATCTGTTCAGGGGGAACCCTGAGCCGCTAGTATAATCTTGGATATTGCCTTACTGAGCCTGGTTCTGGGGCAACAAAGGGTTAGGGACTCTTTTAAAGTATAAAATTCATGCCAGGCGCTGGTGGCGCATGCCTTTAATCCCAGCACTCGGGAGGCAGAGCCAGGTGGATCTCTGTGAGTTTGAGGCCAGCCTGGGCTACCAAGTGAGATCCAGGAAAGGCGCAAAGCTGCACAGAGAAACCCTGTCTCGAAAAACAAAACAATAAATAAATAAATAGATAGATAAATAAATAAATAAACAAACAAATAAGTAAATAATTCACCTTCAAGCAACAAGCAACAAAAACAAAAACCTTGTGCCCTCCCGCCTCAGCCTCTTCCTGAAGTGTCTGAATTACAGATTTGTGCCACCACAGCCAGCTCAAAATTAGCCTTCTTAAAGAGTACGTTTTGTTGAGATTTGACAGTGAATTGTGATAAGGGTTATTATGACACTCGATATTCCCAACGTTCTAAAACTGCGCCCGTGTTTTCTGCTTCTTGGAACCCATTCATCCTCTTCCCCCATCACTGGTAACCACTAATGCGGTTTTTATTCCAAAATGTCACACAAACAGAATTATAGAACCGGTAGGCTTTTGGATCTGACTTCTTACACTGAGATGCACTCATTTTGTTCTGTGTTAACCGTTTTTTTCATTGTTAGGTACTATTTATTTCATTATATAGATACAAGGTTGCTTTCCCATTCCGATGGATACTCAGGTACTGCCAGTTTGTGGTTATTATGTATCTAAAACTACTTACAGAGAAACCAGGTATGGAGGCCAGGCCTATAATCCCAACAGATGATGCAGAATCGCTCAGAGTTCAAGGTCAGCCTGGGTGGCATAATGAGTTTGGGCTAACCTAGGCTATAGTGTGATACCCTGTCTCAAAACACTAAACTCTGATGACCCTCCCAAGGCCCCCAAACTTGCAAACAGCTGGACAAGGTAGCCGACAATTTTTATATATGTATAAAAGAATACAATGCTAACCAAACAGAAAGGTAAGCTCTAGACATCTGTCATCTTTCTGCCTAAAAATTAGAAAACAAGCTGGGTGGTGGTAGCACATGCCTTTAATCCCAGCACTAGGGGAGGCAGAGCCAGCCTGGTCTGCAGAGTGAGTTCCAGGACAGGCTCCAAAGTTACACAAAGAAACCCTGTCTCGGCAAAAAAAAAAAAAAAGAATTAGAAAACAGCAGAGACAAACGGTTGACAAAACAGGCAGTTTCCCTGCACTGTGATGAAAACATTAAACATTATATGGAAGTTTTCACTGTATCTCCATCATCTCTCTCTTTGTTTTGTTTCTGGAGACAGGGTTTCTCTGTATAACAGCCCTGGCTATCCTAGAACTCACTCTCTTTTTCCTGAAATAGTGATCAGGGCACACTCTCTAGTACTCAAAAGTTACACACAACACTGTGAAAACCCGGGACTACTCCCGTCTTGCATGCCTCCCAAGGGCTCTGACTTCACTTGAATGTTAATTACAGCAACACCTTATCCTTAAGTGGACTCCCATTTTCCGAGTGTTTCCCAACCCTGCTAGATCCTGGGGACACGTCAACGGAGCAGGAAGGTCCTGCAGGCCCAGCTAGCTGTCTGTGATCTGGCGTGTCTGGAGCCGGCAAGCCCCTCCCACCTTTCCAGACCTACCCATTCCATGAAGCTTTGTAATTTTACTGATTCCCAACAACATGCCTGCAAGGTAAGCTGTATCAGTCACATTTTATAGACTGTTCCTGGATGGAGCCGTCCCACACCATTTTGCTTATATCTCATTGTGGTACCTATTCATATTGCAGTTATTTGAGGCAGGGGGACTGCTCTGAGCTCAAGGCTACCCTAGAGTACATATCAAGTACTGAGTTAGCTAGGCCTGCCACTGCTTCTTTTTATCTTTTTCACGTCTTTAGCTCCCAAGCCTACCTATCATTGGTGCTTACAAATAGCAGATGCACAAGAAGTATTTAATAAAGGAAGAAATGCCATAATGCATTAGCTCTCTGATCTCATTCCGAATTCCACAGCGCATACCATTCTTCCCTGTTCCCTTAGAATTTCATTAACCGAGACAACCCCTAGTTGTTTTTATAGCACTGAAAGAGTTACTGGAAGTCTGACTTTGTAGAGTAGAAACTCTTGATTCCTCATGCAAGAGCTGTTAGCCAGCCTGCCACCATAGCAGGGGAATCAAAACATGTTCCTGGAAGATCTTAAGTGCCTGAACAGGGAGAACATTTTGTAAATACTAGAATGTTCCAGATGGTCCGAGATCTTGATAAATACACATTTGGTTATCTTACTCAATTCAGTAAGGATTTCAGAGTCACGTGCCTGGTGACAATCCAACCCAAATCACTCTAAACAACTTGACCGTGACCTCATCTTCTCCCCGGGGCCCTGAGATACGCTGGGTCCAAGGCCAGGTGTCCCATACCCAGAAACCCAAGCAGCAACAGCAGTGACGAACCAGGGCTGAAGGAGACAGACTTATAAAAAGAAGGCGAGAAAACAAACTCCACGTGGCTTAGGGATGGGTAAGTGGGCTTGTGTCTTGATCCCTCAACCTCCCCAGAACAAAAGCATCTTCCAGCAAGGGGAGGCGAAGGCAAGGCGGAGGGGTGACCGGAAGGCACTCGAGGGAAGGCAGAGCAGGACAGACTCACAGCATCGCCTCCTCCCCGAGTGCTGGGACAGAAAACATAAAATCCTCTTTACAAGACTTGATGTGACCGAGGCGACCAAAGGACAGGTGTCTGGTCGTGTCTTCTTGTTGTTGGTGTCTTCTGTCACCGCCAGTTCTTCACAAGAACTCAGACACTGACTAATAGTTAACCTTTCGGTGTCAAAGAGATCGTTCTGAAGTAAGACAAATGCCAAGGAGTAGGTTTGGGCAGATTGCCCGTGCCCCCTAATCTCTCAGAACAATGCCCCAGGTCCAAGGCTTACCCTTCACCCTACGGTTGGGCCATCGCTGCACGTGACTGAGAGGAGAGAGGGGACTTTGCGTCTCCTGGTGCAGCAGAACAGCTTCCCTCACAGGAGCTGAAACTTGAGCCTCCAACCAGAGAGGAAAGGTCAGAAAGTGAAGGCAATACTTGCTGGGTGTTTGCCAAGGCTTCCTGCGTAGGAGGCTTGGTGCCGCCCATCTGCCACCCAGCACCCCGTTCTGCAGCCGATGACTAGGTTCTCTCTGTCTCTGTGTAGCTAGACCCCGAATTCCGAACACCTGGAATATAGTGACTTCAGGAAAGCCACATGGAGATGGGGACCAGGGGCTCTATAGCTCCAAATGTAACGGTTTCTAGCCACCCATCATCACCTGGCCACACAGGGTCTACCAGGGCCAGGCACACTGGTATATGGGTGAATTGAGAGACAACTGAAAGCTAGACATTATGGTACAAGCCAGTAATCCCTGCCCTCGGGAGGCTGAGGTTGGAGGGCTGACATGAGTTTGAGGCCAGCCTTGGCAGCTACAGAGACTTTGCCTTAGCTACCCCTCAACACTTCTCCCAAATCCAAAAGAAAACAAAGAAGGTAAGCACAAAACAACGTGTTGAGAGCAGAGCCAGCACGAGAGTCAGCAAGCGCAGGGCGTCCTGGGGAAGGGGCCCCAGCAATGTAAGCTTCACAGCTTCGGCCTAGCTAGAAAAAGGAATGGAAAACTCTAGTTCTTGTCCATGGTAACCTATGCCCAGTGCTCGCTGGTCTCTGGAGTTCTGTGGAACTCCAAGCTTATCTGATTCTCTTGGGCATCTCTCTCTCTCTCTCTCTCTCTCTCTCTCTCTCTCTCTCTCTCTCTCTCGTTTCCTGAATTAAAAAATACCAAAGGAAAAAGATGAAAACACCACCAAGAAGACCTGCTGAGCTAGTGAATCCTGAGTTCAAGGCCAGCTTGGGTGACTTAATAAGGTCCTCTCTGAGAGGGAGAAAGGAAGAGGGAGGTGGGGGAGGGAGAAAGGGAGTCTCTAGACCAGTGGTTCTCAACCTTCCTTACGCTGCAACCCTTTAATACAGTTCCTCATGTTCTGGTTACCCCCCACCCCCACCATAAAATTATTTTCATTGCTACTTCATCACTGCAGTTTTGCTACTGATATGAATCATAATGTAAATATCTCATATGTAGGATGTAAATATCTGATGTGACCCCCAAAGGGGTTGTGACCCACATGTTGAGAACCACTGCTCTAGGGGATATAGCTCAGTGAAAGAGTGCTTGACCAGCATTCCCAAAGTTCTAAAGTTCAATTCCCAGTGCTGGTAAGAAAAACAAACCAATCGCAGCAAACAACCATCTTGTTCCCGGCAGAGAGAGTGTGCCCAGCCTCACCTCAGACTTGATTCTCAAACTTTGACCCTTAGGGAGCACAGAGGTCATTCCTTTACTTCCTTTGTGCTGAAGTGGTAACATTACGCTTCTCTTAGGAAGTCAGAAGGATGGCCATCCAAAAGATGCCAAAGTTCTAATCCTCAGGATTTGTAAATATTGAAAATGAACTTTGTAAATATGATCTAGTTAAGGATCTGGAAACACAGAGCTTATTTTGGATTATCTGAATAATATTATTATCCCAAATGTAATTATAAGAGACAACAAGAGGGAGACAAGAACCATAAAAAAAGAGTTGATGATGGAAATGGGGAGGGATGGGAATAGGGAGAGAGGGAGAGAAGGAGAGAGCATTGGAGATGCTGCTGTTGACTCTGAAGACAAAAGGGTCCATGAGTCAAGGAATGTAGAAGGACCCTAGAAACTAGAAAAACTCCTTAGAGTCTCTAGAAGCATACAGCCTCGCTGACACTTGAGTTTAGGACTTCTGACCTCTAAGACTGTAAAGCGACAAGTTGTGTTGTGGGATATTTGTACACTGTGTGAAGGTGGATTGCTGTGATTGGTGTGACAAAAAGCTAAAGGGCCAATAGCTAGGCAGGAGGTATAGGTGGGACTTCCCAGGAGAGAAAGGAAGAGGAGGAGAATCTAGGGACATGGGAGAAGCCAGGAGACATGGATGGGAGGTGCCAGGTGAAGGAGAGGTAACACCACGTGAACGCACATAGATTTAAAATATGGGTTAATTTAGTTATCAGAGCTAGTTGAGACAAGCCTAAGCTAAAGGCCGAACTTTCATAATCAATAACAAGTCTCCAGGCCATTATTTGCAGGCTGGTGGCTAATGAAAAACTTCTACTACAAAGTTGTACAGTTTTTTGTTTGTTTTGTTTTGTTTTTGTTTTTTTCCGAGACAGGGTTTCTCTGTAGCTTTGGAGTCCTGTCCTGGACTAGCTAGCTCTGTAGATCCGCCTGCCTCTGCCTCCCGAGTGCTGGGATTACAGGCGTGCTCTGCCGCCCGGCAGTTGTACAGTTTTAAGCCACTGAGACTGTGATAATTTGACACAACTGCAGCAAAAGAGGAACACAGGGACAGACACCGCAGAGACAGCAGAAAGCAGGACCTGGCTCCCAAGAGGAAGGTTTTGAAGAGTGAGCAATTGGGTGGAGCTGGAGTGTGGCTGAGTGGTAGAGTATCGCGTGCCCTGGGGTCAAACCCCAGTACCAAAACAGTGGGGCAACATATACCCAGACTCCAGGGCCCAGCAGGAAGAGGAGAGCTCTCTGGAAGTGGCTCGTGAAGCTGAGGTCAGCAGTGTGCTAATGCAGTGGGCACACTTTCATACTGCAAGATGACATTTCAACTCTCCAGTTGCCCAAGCAAGCTGGGACCCCACAGCTAGTAGGACAAGGCCTGATCTTCCTCTCTGGGTAACTGTCCCATAGTGGACAGCAGTAGCTTCCTTCTTCTTTTAGGAAGTCTAGGAAACAATAGAGTCCTTCTCCACCTAATCCCATGGGCTCCTCCAAATCTCTCCATATTCCGATGGCTTCAGGCTCACATGGACAACCTTGTCATCCCCCAAACAAACCAAAACCAAAACCAAAACCACGGGTCCCACTTCTAGCGAGGCAGGTGGGTGCTGGGTGCCAAGACGTTCACAGGCATGACCCCTTTGTTCTGTATCCCTTGCTTGTCTGGTTTGGAGACAGGGTTCATACATCCTTGGCCACCCTCCAACTCTATATGTAGTTGTGGGTGAATTTGAACTGCTGATCCCCCTGCCTCCATCTCCCAGGAGCTGGGATTACAAGTGTGCCCCTCCATGCCCAGATCGCTCCCATTGTTTTGTGGGTCTCCTTATTTTATTAACCTGAAGTTATAATCAAAGGTCAGGACAGCAGTTAAGAGAGAAAGCCAGGAGGCTGAGGCTGGGGTTCAACCGCAGAGTGGTGCTTTGCCTGTGTGAGGCCCTGGGTTCAGTCCCCAATGCTGAGGAAATTAAACAAAGAGTCCTGTGACTGATTTCATTCTTCGAGTCAGAGCTAGAAAGAGGTCACACGGATGTACTGTGTTGTTGTAGACACTAGACACACTTTGATGGAACCCATTCTGTGATTTCTCCCGGCTAAATTCCGTAAGTGGAAAGTCACATGAGGTTAAGGACAGACAAGGAGCATGGTAGGGGGGTGGAGTCATTTATGATTATAAACTATAGATAAAAGAGGCAATTTAAAATTCAGCCCCTGAGACCATTTGAAACAAAACACCAATGGTGAGTAGTATAAACAAATCTTCCTTTAGAATGTTCTAAAACTGGGTTAGGGAGCTGAAACGTTGCTTAGGATTCCTCAGAACGTACAGTCAGGGCTATGCCTGCCACTCTTGCTCCTGGTCAGAGGAAGACCAAGTGAGTTTTGAGTGTCAGTTGAGGGCATAGCTAGGAGGTAGAATTCAGAAAGGCTAGTGTAAGGAGAGAAGTGGTCAGGAGGCGGGGCGTGGGGGGGGGTGGGGGCGTGGGGAGGGAAGGAGACTTCCTCAGAGGGACTTGGCAGTTTTAACCCCGGTAGGACTTCATAACTTGAAGTACGCACAGCCATGGTACCCCCTCTGCATCTAGAACAGTCCATCACACCCTAGAAAGATACCTTGTCATCTGTGTGTCGCTGTCTAAAACTTTAGATGGTTAATTAAAAAAAAATTTATAAACATAAACTCAAAAAGAGAACATGAGCCAGACTTGGTGGTACAGGTCTGTAATCCCAAGCTACTTGGGAGACTGAGGCAGAGGATGCAAGTTCAAAGCCTGCATGGACTACAAGAATGGGTTCAAGGCAACTTGGTAAGACTCTATCTCAAAAAAGTAAAGAGAGCGATCGCTAGAATTCACGGCAGAGTGTTTGCCTCCCACACACAAAGCCCTGGGTCCAATCCCCCACTGAAAATGAAGGCTGGTGCAGTGTGGTTTTCTCAGGCTCATCCTGGCAGAGCAGCCAAAGGCCAACTTAAACAGCTGGAGAAGGGGAAGGTACAGGAAGCTGCGGGCTGCCTGACATGGGAGAGAGGAATCTAATCCAGGTGCCATCTCTTCAGCCCCATGAGGTTGTATCAGGCCGGTGAGATGGATGAATGGATAAAGGTACAGACACTTGTTTGAAAATATCACACGCCAGGCCAAGCTACGGTCACAGCTGCCTTGTTTGACTGACCCCTGGTCCTTCTTCCTGTATTCCCAAGTCTTCTCCCTTCACTCCCGTTTCTTCTCAGTTTCCAATGGGCTTCTTTTTTCCATGCTGGTCCTCTACAAAGCACCCACTCTGGGGTCCTTGAGCCGAAGCTATCTAGAAATGTGGGACCCAGAGACCCCGGGAGGGGGCAGGGACTGTGGGGCTAGTGAACATAAGACTGGGCAGAAGCCAAGATGGCCAACTGTGCCTCAGCCTCCAGAAATGGGAACACAATGGAACAAATGGCTACTTCTTCTGCTTCCAGCTGCTAAGAGGGGATGTCCCACAGAAAGTAGCTGCTGCTGACCTCCTCAGGGCCAGTAGAGAAGCCATCCATCCACACACAGCCATGCCCGACCCTGCTAGGCAGTAGTAGCCAATGAGATCCTGGAACACGTTCTGAGTGAAGTTTTTTTGGTTTTCCGAGACAAGGTTTCTTTGTGTAGCCTTGGCTGTCCTGAAACTAGCTCTGTAGACTAGGCTAGCCTCAAACTCACAGAGATCTACCTGCCTCTGCCTCCTGAGTGCTGGGATTAAAGGTGTATGCCACCACTGCCCAGCCAAGTGAAGTTTCTTTGTACTTAGTGATCATTGGTGTTTTGTTTCAAAATGCAGACATACAATTGGTGTCTAAAGCCCATTGACCAGAGGACAGATAAATCTACACAAGAAATATTCGGGAGCTTTCCACAGGCTTCACTATGCTGCTCCAGGGAGTGTCTGTTTTCTGCATGAAGGAACAATCCTATGAAACAGAGTAGGTGATGGCCTGCAATGCTGAGCAGATCTGGGTGTGTGTAGGGTGGCTACTTCTCCTCCCAGAAGAAAGCCCACAGAGTACAGGCCATCCTCACCCTGTACTAAGAAACGGTTTTCAAGTGTGCCATGCCTCTGGATGTGGGACTCTGGCTTCTGGTTGAGGAAAGGGTCATTTTGCACTGTTCTCAGGGAGCCACGAACACTTTCCTCCCTCTTCATCCTGCCAAACCAGCTGCTGGCCCTGAAGCTCTGGATTCTGGTTGACAGTGAAAACTGGGATAAGGCTATTTGGAGAGAGGGCTAGATTGCTTGTTTTGAGATAAATGGACCAGATATGTAGCCAATGCTTTACTCTAGGGGTAGATATGCAGGCCTGTGCCCTATTCCCCAGATGCATATTTCTAGCCTCCAGAGAATTATGGAACTCAGAACCTCACCTTATATGAGTAAATAAAACCCAGCTATTTAGTGGCAAAGGCATGATGGGATGGCTCCTCCACCCTCCGGCCAAAGCCCAGCCTTGGTGTCTCATTGTCTACTAAGCAACCCTTTCCTGTCACTCACCTCCTCAGCTCCTGTTGACCACTGCGATAGTACCTCTTAGAACTGAGTCTGTCACCCAAAGACTGGCCTGGCCCCAATCCAGGTGGCACTCAGAGCAGCAGGAAGTAACATGCTGACACGCAAGAGTAGCCAAGCAGGGGACAACCAGGCTGATCCTCAGAAGCTGTTTGCCATGGATGACTAGAATTTCTGCTCTGACATCACAGTCTCACATTCCCTCTGAGCTTGGGAAACCCCATTTGCATTTTTGTGTGTATGTGTGTGTTTTGAGATAGGGTCTCGTGTAGCCTAGGCTGGTTCTGAACCGCTGATCCTCTTGTCTGCACCTCCCAAGTGCAGAGATTACAGATGTGCTCCACCACAGCTGGTCTCTCTCTATGTCTGCACATGTGTGGGACTGTACATACGCATGCACACACGTGAGGGCCAGGGGTCAACGTCAGGTGACGTCTTTATTGCTTCCCACCTGTTTTCTGGGATAGTGTCTCTTACTGAAACTGGAGCTCACCAATTGGCTAGACTGGCCAGCCAGGCAAGCCCCCAGATCCTCCTGTCTCTGCCTCCAGTGCCAGGATCACGCATTTGCCCCTGGCTTTTCACATGAGTGCTGTTGTGATGGGAACTCAGGTTCTCATGCTTCCACAGCAAGCACTTTCCTCACAGAGCCGTTCCTAGACCTCCGTGATGTTTTTTTTTCAATGACAGAATATTCCTATGTAGTTGGAATTGCCAGAAGTAGGCTTCTCCTCCTGATCTTTTTAGGGAAGTAAAAACAGTATGTAGAAAGGGGAGAGAGGATGACTGGGTAAGGTGGTACACACCTGTAATCCTAGCACTTAGGAGGCAGAGGCGGAGGCAAATCTGAGGCCAGACCATTTTACATACGGCATTCTAGGGTAGTTAGGATTATATAAAGAGACCTTGTCTTAAGGAAAGAAAGAAAGAGAGAAAGGAAGAGAGGGAGGGAGAGAGAGAGAGAAAGAGAGAGAGAGAGAGAGAGAGAGAGAGAGAGGAGGGAGGGAGGTGGTGGAGGATGTGTGGATGTACCAGAGTCAGGAATGAAAGATGGTGAAGAAGAGAGAGTATGAGAAATGGTGTAGGAAGCCAATGAGACAGAAAAGGTGGTAGGGAGGAGCAGAAGGCAGAGAAAGTGAAGGCCAGGCCAGGAAAAAGAAAGATGCAGGGCAACAAGCAAACAGCTGCTGAAAAAGGGAAGCAGTGGCGCCACTTTGTAGAAACCAGAACACCCTGTTCCTCTCCCGAACTTCAAAATAAGCACCTTTCCGGGATGAAGCATCCCGCCGTCTGAACTAGCTATAAATTCCACCTGGCCCGGTTGAGTAGGGTGCCGGAAAGGTTGGTGTCATGGTCTCACCTTAGGCCGGGGCATGCACTTTTCTGCCATGCTCTGGCCAACAACGCCTGCCCCTGTGGCTCTGGGCCCACAGCAGAAGGACAAGGTGTCTGTGTGCACAGCCCTGCAGGGTGCCCATGAGGCTGCTGGGGCACTGGCCCAGTGGCTGGAGAGGGTGTGACCACGCTCAGCTCTGTGATAGGCTGGACAAGGGCTCCTTGGCCGCTTCCACCACTCAGAGGAGGAACTGGGCACGTGTTTCTAATCTTGGAAACACTGGGCATGCCTAACCCCATCCCTTTCCAGATCCAGGAGGTAACTGGTGCTGGCTGCCAAAAGGCACTGATAGGCAAAGAAAATAGTGCCTCGAGTTCTAAGGCACATAACCTGGGCCTGAGATAAGGTCTGGTGCTGCCCAGAAAGCTGCAGGACTGAGCAACTGTTCTTCCTCAATGAGGCTGAAGCAGATGGTTGGGTGCAGGGTAGGAGTGGAAGGCAAGGAATTAGCTTCCAAGAACTACTCCAATATCTTCCCCAGTGAGACTTTTTTTCTTCTCTCTCTCTCTCTCTCTCCCTCCCTCTCTCTCTCCTCTCTCTCTCTCTCTCTCTCTCTCTCTCTCTCTCTCTCTCTCTCTTTTTAAGGCAGGGTCTCATGGAGCTGAAGCAGGCCTCAGACTCTCTGTGCCGCTGAACAGTTCCTGGCTGGGAACACCTGATTCTCCCGCCTCTGCCTTCCCAGTGTTGGGAATGCCAGTGTGCACCACCACCAGAGACAGTTCTCATATGGGGTGAGGAGCCACACGGTAAAGCCTCCAGGCACCCTGCTTACCTACAACAAACGTTGGCATTGTTGAACATGTGATACAGCATGGCTGCAGGAAGTTATAGAAGTAAATAACCCAACCGCCAAAGACAAAGCATCGAAACAGAGCCACGACATCCCAACCATCAAAGCAGCCTTTCTTCATAAGCGGCGCTTTGATCCTGAGAAGTGCTATGAAGTATACAGTGGTGCTTTGGTTTTGAAATAGATCTTGCCCACTGTAGCAGAGTATATGTTCCTTCCCCAGCGCCTTTCATCTTGACGCACTGGTAATTTAGAAACCTCAGAACTCCCTTGTATAGGAAGAGGTTCTCTGAGCATTTCCTCTCTGCTTCAAGGACAAGCCCTCGCAGGAGGAGGAGGAGGGTGGTTAGCGGACAGCCAGCGTTTCTGGAGGTCATGCCTGGCACAGCTTCTCCAGGACACTTTGAGCCCGGGACCGCGCCACCTCCTCCTCTCTTCCCCTTCCTTCATCTCCTCTCCTCTCCAGTGCCAGAGGCGAGACCTGGAGTTTCTGCTGAATCACCATTCAGTACTTAGTTTAGCCAAGAAGTCTGAACACCTCGCTCAGCGTTTTCCAAGAGCCAAGTACTTCTTTCTTCAGTGCTGGTTAAACATGGCTCTGAGCTGGGCAGGGTGGTAGAGAAAGCAGGAATGCCATGCCATGCCATGCCACCCCGCCCACGGAGCCTCATTTTAACCCTGCTCCTCACTTTGCAACTATGAAGTTTCTTGTCTCATTTCCCAGCTCTCAGAGCTGATGCCTCGGAGTCAGGGCAAGGTTGATGGCTGCTTCTGCTGGGTGGGAGCGCTCAGCAGGCTTTGACTGGCTCTTTATCATATTCAAACTTGGGGGAGCCAGCGGGTGTGGGTCCTGGGAGGTCTGGTAGGTCCTCAGATTGGGAGGCTTGTGGACTTGTGCACCAAGGCCTATAGACCTGGACTGTGCTGTAAGCTCCCCACATAGTTCAGCTATACCCCAACTGTGAGGGCGGCTAGCATTCAGACTTGTTTAACTAATCTTGCCCTTTTCACTCAGTAGC
The DNA here is from genome assembly GCF_903995425.1 of Onychomys torridus. NCBI lineage: Eukaryota > Metazoa > Chordata > Mammalia > Rodentia > Cricetidae > Onychomys > Onychomys torridus. The sequence continues at coordinate 43,297,918 of NC_050451.1, forward strand.
AGTCGGGCCTCACCCTCATAATCCCATAAGTCCCCTGAGTTCATGGTCTCGGGCATGTGATGTAAATCGGGCATATAATGTTAATCCTGAAAAGTTCACCAGACTACTAACAGACGATTTCATAAATTACAGCCCTGGGTTCCCCTGGGAAAAACTAAGTGATCCTTGAGGATGGTAACAGAAGGGCAGAGGGGCACCCAAGCTTCTGTGTTGGCACAAGTAAGTCAGGGGGATCTTCCTGGTGGAAGCTGAACTCCTGGAAAACTGGCATCAGGCACTCTGAGCTTCTTCCTTGTTTCCCCAAACAGGGTAGAAGCAGTCACAGAAACAAGCCCTACACTCCACCGTGTTCAGAGAGGGAGCTTTAGCAAAACTCCAGTCAAAGAGCGGAAAGAAGCCAGAAGCTAGGAGAGATGCTAATGGAGGCGGAAAAAGGAGGCAATCCGGGTCAGACAGCCAAGCATAGTGAAGCTAGAAAGAGTTCTTTCAGGTCGGTGGAGAGGACAGGCAGGACACTAACCTGTGGCTCCAAGTGTCTGGAATCAATGGGTTTCTGGGGAACATGGCCACTGAGTTCTCTGTGATATACCCGATTGCTTACCATGTTGTATACAATATAGAGCCCCATGCCATTAGCTGTTCTTTTTACTGGAGGTCAAGACTGAGTGTCTGCTAGATGTAGATGGTGAGTAGGACTGAGACACCCCCATTGTCAGGGCAACGGGAAACAGAAGCACCCCAGAGGCCTGACAGGAAAGGAAGGCGAAATGGCACCAAGAGGTGGGCATTTATTCTGGCCCTGTAGTCATGGAGCCCAAAGGTGCAGAGGATGTCTCCTTCAAGTCCTGGAAATGGCTCTCGGGAGGGAGGGGTGGGAGAGAGGCAGCCAACCACCCACAGCAGGGAGGAAACATTAGAATAAGCTCTAGTGCGGGGTGATTTATTTACATAGATCCCCCTTGAACGAAAAATGTGCCTTCTTTGACTCTCCCATCCAATCCTGGCAACCGTTCTTGTTTTTGGTTTTCGAGACAGGGTTTCTCTGTGTAGCTTTGTGCCTTTCCTGGAACTCACTCTGTAGACCAGGCTGGCCTTGAACTCATAGAGATACACCGGCCTCTGCCTCCCGAGTGCTGGGATTACAGATGTGCGCCACCACCGCCTGGCTCATTTTTGGATTTTTTAGACAGGGTCTCACTATATAGTCCTGGCTAAGCTGGAACTAGTGATGTACACTTGGTGGGCCTTGAACTCACAGAGATCACCCCACTTCTGCCTCCTGAGTGCTAGTATTAAAGGCAAGAACCACTACATTTGGCAATCCTGGCAATTTTATTTCCTAAACACCAAATACATTAACTTCTTTCTATACCTGTCCCCGAGTCACCTCACGGACATTTCTAACCTAGGTTGCTGGAACTACAGTGCACTCAGTTTCCTTGTCCCTGGCCTTTTCCCCAAGGGCCACCCATCCTTTTCCGTGCAGCAGAGTCCTCTGAATGCAACTCCGATAGTGTTACTCCTCTGTTTTGAAATCCTTCAATGCCTTCTTATTACCTTGGGGTAAAGCTGATCTCTTCATAATGGGGTCCTCTATTTTGTTGTATTTCTTTGTTTTGTTTTTAGACAGAGTCTTTCTATGTAGCCCTGGATATCCCAGGTCTTGCTATGTAGACCAGGTTGGCCTTGAACTCACAGAGATCCTCCTGCCTCTGCCTCCTCAGTACAGGGATTAAAGGCATGCACCACCCAGCTTGGTTTTCAGTTCTATTTTTCTACTGTTTATTCTGTAATGTGGTTATATTAAACAACCGATAGTTGTTAGGATCCTGTATGTGCGCAGCTTGGAGTTTTGTGTCTCGCTGTCTTACATCATCAGCGGGTTCTGGTGACTACGTACCTGGCCGCATGGTCACGCAATCCCCGCCACTCTCTCTGTGTTCTTTCTCTGCTCTCTGCTCTGCTCTCCCCCTGCTTCCCTCCCCCACCAGGCCTGGCTCCCCTCTTTCCCTTTCCCTCCTAATAAAGCTCTAAAAGTACCCCTGGGTTCTGTCGTGACCGTGACCTCTCTATGCGGTAACCAGTGCCGATTTACTATCAATAGTCCCATCAAAAGAACTACATTTAAGAACATTTTCCTGCCCCAGCCCATTGGGTTTCCCATTCTGTGTGGACATTGCCTGGTTGTCTCCAAACGGTCAGTTTTAGAGTCTCACTCTGTAGCCCAGGTTAGTCTAGAGCTCACTATGTAGTCCAGGCTCGTCTCAAACTTGTGGCAATTCTCCTGTCTCAGCCTATGAATGCTGGGATTGCATGTGTAGATCACGATGCCTGGCAAAATGATTTTTTTTTTCTGTTTCTATATCATGCCTATTGAGAACAGTGTGTGGTGTGTTACAGGTATTTAGTGACTGTTGGACATTGTTGTGATTCTCCTCTAGTACTTCCCAAGAGGGAAGTCTTTTCTGAGTTAACTAATGTTTTCTTTCTCTCTCACTTTGTCCCGGTGCTGGCGATCAAACCAAGACCTTTGTGCCTGCTAGGCAAGTGTCCTGTCACGGAGCCACATCCCCACCCCTTGTTACACAGCTTTACAGCCGTCCTTTTTGCAGAACCTGGAAGGAATAGCCACCCCGAGGAAGACTTCTAAGCAGAAACCTGCTCAGCACCCATCAGGACTCTGGGAGGACCTGGAAGGCAGAGAGAATACATTCCAACAGCTCCTTCCCCAGCACCCGCATGGCTACCTTGCACACTTCATTCTGACTTACAAGGCACCCCAGATTCTTCCTACTCCTCAGTGGTCAAAAGGGTCGACATGCCGGTTGCTCCCACCCCTAAGATTTCCTGCTTCTCACAACAGAGCATCTTTGTGAGACCAGTTTCATTTTAGGCCACCACCACCACCTTCTCAGCCTGGACAAATGCTTACCTTGTTTCAAGTTTCACCGTCTTACATCAAATGTGGACTTTATCACATGCTATTCCTCAACAAATCATGTGTTACCGCTCAAATGCCTTTAGGAGGTCCCCTTCTTTATGTATATATAATCTGTTCTTCCTTTCCTATTATAAGACATCCTTCAAGCTCTGCTTTTTTGCCTACTGGCCAAAGAAGTCTTCTGGGACAAGGGAAAGGCAAGAAGGAAGCGCCATCCAGACATCTGAGCAATGTTTAATGTTTGAGGATGAGAAGTTTGAGTCTAGAGAACATGAAGGCTCAAGAGAAGATGAACGGGAGATCAGGGGATTTAGAGGCTGCTGAAGCGTCTGTTGTCAAGGGATTAATTTGCAGGAGGCTTGCAAAACAGGGCAGCGTCCTGCTCCAGGCAGCCAGAGCCTCTGCAGAGGGATTGAGTGTGACCCAGGGCTAGAAGAAATGCCTGAAGTTCTTTCCCCTCCAAATAGCTCAAGGAATGGGGAGAACTCTGCCGCCTTGGAACAGCAATCTCTTAGGAATCTCTGCGGAGAGATGGAGCCCAAGATAAAAAGCATTTCCCCTCTGCTATGCAGGCTGGGCTGTGTGCTCCTTTCTCTGAAGGGCGAGGAAGAAGGAATTTCTTTAGGGAAAGATCTACAAGAAGTCTATGTGAATGACAACACTGTCATTACAATGCTGGGTCGTGACTTTAGTCCCAAAAGGAAAGGAATGGAGCCAGGAACTATCTTAAATGCATGCCGATCTCCAAAAGAAGAAAGAGAGGCAGAAACCAAAAAGTTGGGAAACATGATTCTTAGAGGAGGGCTAGGGTGTGGCTTGGTGGAAGAAAACTTGCATAGCATGTGTTTAAGACCTTGGGTTCATCCCCAGCACACCCCCAGCCCCTGGCCAAGACTCACGACAGACTATGAGAGGGCACCCCTTACGGCCAGCACCCACTGCAGCTACCCTATTTAGAACAGTTGTTAAATGGAAGTTTCGGGAGGCCATGTTTGTGCTAAGCCCCTGTACTGGGCTGAACCTCAAAAGGAAGTCATCCATGCTACCAAAGCCATCAGTAAACTTTACCCGACCTTCTGAGGCTCAGGATTAGAGAGATAAGGGCCACAATTTCCAAAGATGTCACATTCAATCAGTATGACAGATTCCCTCTGCTCTAACCCGTAGACAGAGAAATAATCTGAAATGACTTGATGTTAGCTCATCATCTGGTGACCATGTCTCCCTTGCCTTCATTTACAAGCACAGTAGCTTGGAAATTACTGGTCTGCTTTCTCGGCTTTTGTCTCTTTAAGCCCTTCTCTGCCTGTAAACCAACCTTACCTGCTACAGCATTAGAAATCTTACTCTTTTCTTTTTCCAGAGTAAAACAAAAATATTTGCTTATATGAGTGTGTTGCACATTTTTGTGTGCATGGGCATGAGGGTTCCAGGAGGCCAGAAGAGGGTGTTTGATCCCCTGGAGCTAGAGTTATTACAGATGGCTGTGAATCACCAAAGTGATGTGGTTCCTGGGAAGTGAACTCTGGTTCTCTCTAAGAGCAGCAAGAGCTCTTAACTGCTGAGCTGTTTGTCCAGACCCTCAAACACTTATTCTGTTAGTAGAAAGAGTTGTTTCCTGGCTGTAGAAGAAAAATCAAACTTAATTGGGATTTCTAAGTTGGGCATGGTGGTGTGCACCAGTAGGTATTTGGGAGGCTTGAGGCAGGAGAACTGCTTGAGTCCTAGACCAAAGGGACCACAGGACAAAAGGAATGAGCTTGGGAGGCAGCAGCCAACACCTACATCTATGTGCCTCACTTACACCTCACTAGATGGATTAAAGCGTAAGAGTATCTGCCCCCCACTACCATAAGCACCGTGCGGGGGGCAGGGTGGGGGCAAGTGTGAGGTGTGTCACTAAGACCCCTTTAATGTTCTATTTCATTGTTCTACTGGAGACCACAGCCACTGAATTTCTAGATCATCAAGAGAAACAAGTCACAAGAGCCGGCGCGTCAAGCCCGAGTTTTAACACTTCCCAGTCCCTCCCACCCCTCCCCCACTAATATGCTCGCTCTGGAGACCAGAGAGAAAGGCTTTTCATCAAATTAAGAGGTAAAACGTTTGCTTTTATTACTGCCTGGTGACCAGGGATATTCTGCTGACTCAGCAGCGAGTAATCAGCTTTGACCTAAATAATAGAATAATAACTCACAGCGCCGCGGTGGTTGCACAAGCGGGTCCAATTCTTCAGTTCCTTCTTCTCCTCTTGTCCTCCCTCCCCACCCCCTCCAGGCTCTGAGCAGGCAAGCCAGTTACATCAGGTCTTTTTCGGCCTCTCCACCCTCATCTGGCTTGTCCCAACTTTACTTCTCTTGAGATAGCTTCCAAAAATGATCCCACCACAGCACTAGGCCCGGCCTCTTCTCCTTCTCCTAGCAAACCCTAGCCCCGGGCTTTGCCACACCCACTCTCCTCACTGTACCCCGAATTATAGGCCAGTGATTGCCCCACCAAGGGTGGCCTTCCTTCAAACCTCTTATGACTCAATGGTCCAGTCAATCATCAGCCAAATGAGACAGTGAAAAGCAGAGTTTCCTGTGTAAATGCCCTCCCCGTTCCTTATCCATGCTCCCTGTACCGGCTGGTTTTGTATGTCAACTTGACACAAGCTAGAGTCATCAGAGGAAGGAGCCTCAGTTGAGGAGATGTCTCCTTGAGATCCAGCTGTGAGGCATTTTCTCAGTTAGTGATCAATGGGGAAGGGGCCAGCCCATGATGGGTGGTGCTATCTCTGGGCTGTTGGCCCTGGGTTCTATAAGAAAGCAAGGTGAGCAAGCCATGGGAAGCAAGTCAGTAAGCAGCTCCCCTTCATGGCCTCTGCATCAGCTCCTGCCTCTGGGATCCTGCCCTGTTTGAGTTCCTGTCCTGACTTCCTTCAATGATGAACAGCAATGCTGAAGTGTAAGTTATATAAACCCTTTCCTCCCCAACTTGCTTTTTGGTCATGGGGTTTTGTCTCAGCAATAGAAACCCTGACTAAGACACTCTCTGCTGCTTCTCTTGAAAGTATGTTGAGGCTTGGTGTCTTCCTGCCTCCATCTCCAAAGTACACTGAGACAGACTATTTCCCATAGCTGGCTTACTTGGTACCTGCTAAGAGTTGGGCTATGCTGGATGATGGTGGCTGTGGTGGGAAAAGGGAATACTGGAATAAAAGATATTGTAACAGGGTGTTTGTGGCACCCTCACCCAAGGTACCTGAGGCAGGAGAATGACATGTTCAAAACTAGGCTACATAGTCAATTCAAGGGTAGCTTGGGTTACATGGTAGAGCCCTGTCACAGAGCAGGGAGTGGCGTTGATCAGATGTGACAGGGGAAAGCCACAAGTTCAAGGTTTTGAGGCCAGCCTGGTCAATACAGTGAGTTTCAGGGTAGCCTGATCTATAAATTGAGTTTCAGGCCAGCCAGGGCTACATGCTAGATAGCAAAATCTTGTCTCAAAAGCTCTCTTGCCCCAAAGATGACAGCATTGTGAAGCATGGCATCAACACATTGTTTTCAACACAGGCTACCATGAGAGACTATTTGAAGAAGGTTTTTAACTAAAGTGGGAGAGGTGACTTGTGATCTCAGCATCAGAGAGGCTGAGGCAGGAAGACTGACACACGTTTGAGGCCAGCCTGGTCTACATAGCAAATTCAAAGCTAACTTGGGCTCCAGAGCGAGATCACCTCCCCCCATCTCCCAAAACAAAACATTCTACAAACTAGAAAACTGAATCTCCGTACACACACTCAAAGCATCTGGGGCCCGTCCTCCGCCTCCACTAGTCCCCCGATGGAAGCAGGAGGAATAAATGTGGGTTTAAGATTTTTTTTTCTGCTGGAATAATACCTAGATTCATGTCTCAAGGATAGTGAAAACTTATATTCCCAGAGGACAGGACTGGATCTGTTCCCTTGGAGGTGATTTCATCACAGTTCTAGTCAGGAGGCAGAGGAGGGCCACAGCGACTTTATTAGATCTTTGACAGCAAGAGAGGGAGACAGCAAGTGTCTCCAGTTCTTCTTGACTTGTCTGGGCAGTGTCCAGGGAGGGTAGGCATGGGGTGTACTGTATGCAGCCTGCCTCTCTGGAGCTGGCTAGAGAGACAGAAGCTCATCTTACCATCTGGAAGGGCTGGGGCCATTCTGGACTGGGCAGGGTGTGAGTGTGCACAGACCTTACAACTCCAGAGTCATTGTGCAAAGTGTCAAAACCTGGGGCAGCTCTGTGGTAAAGGAAGCGCATACTTTGTTAAGTCTGGCTCCTCTCCTAGGGGAGGGACCACACAGTCGTGGAGTTCTGGATTTCTAGTAGAGGGCCAGAGGAGCCCTCTTGTCTGAGACTTTCCTAGCATCAGCAGAAAGGAGGAAGCCGACTGTGTTCACAAGCCACCGAAACAGCAGCAGCTGGCACTCATGTGCTTCCTTCTTCCTCCTCGTGTTAGCTTGTCTGAAGGCAGAAACAGCAAGTTTTCCTGCATTCCCACACTGCCCCCAGTTCCAGTTCCAGAGCAAGTCAGTGACCCTAAAACCCATATACTCCAACTCCCCTTCAGGCTGACTCGGGGTGCAGAAAGATCCATGCTCCTAACAGACACCCTCCTGACGCCATCACTGGGTTGGTTACAATCCATGATCCGAGGCAGCAATATGTCCAAGCAATCAGGATGTGTGGAGTAGAGTTGGGGGTGCTAGAAGCGTGAATCTGGGGCACACACTCCTTTACCCCTGGGTCTGTAAGCAGCCCAGACCAAACATGTGACTGATGCCCCCAAACAAGGGATTTGGCCTCACCCTTCACCTTGCCTAGGTGTAGAGTCTCCTCAGGGCTGGTCTCCACGGCAAAACAAAGCCCTCTTGCTAAGGTCTCAGATACCAGTCCTGGGAGGTTGTCTAGAGTGGTGGGTCGTCTAGAGTGGTGGGTCACCCCTCCCTCATCACACCAGCAAGACAGAAGGACAATGGCTGGACTTGTCCCTACACTGTCAGAGCTGTGTAGGGAAGACAGGCCCCGAGTCAACTCTGAGACAGACAAGCAGCTGCTTGAGAAGTTAGTATTTGAGCAAAGACATGGCGGTATCCCAGCCCACTGAGATCATTGCTATCAGAGCCTAGAGCTGGGAATGCCTAGAAGTCAGCTCTGCAGAACCTTTTTCTCAAGGATCTGCTGAGTCCACGGAGCAGGCAGCTTCCCATCCTGAGTTTACGCTACAGCCAATTAGATCCTAACCACGTCTACAAGGCTTTTTCTCCACTTAAACAATGAAACAAAGTAACTCATCCAAGGCAGGCATGGAGGTGCACACCTTTAATCCCGGCACTCAGGAGGCAGAGGCAGGCTCTGTCAGTTGGAGGCCAGCCTGACCTACATATCCAACTCTAGGACAGCCAGGGCTATACAGAGAAACCCTGGTCTCAAAAACAAACAAGGGCTGGGGATTTAGCTCAGTGGTAGAGCACTTGCCTAGAAAGCGCAAGGCCCTGGGTTCAATCCTCAGCTAAAAAAACAAAAAACAAAAAAACCCCAAAACAAACAAACAAACAAACAAACAAAAAAAAACCAAAGCCAAAAACAAAAAAAACCTATCCAGGGCATGGACAAGGGATAAACTCTCCTCTAACACACTTCAAAATGTGTGAGAGTTGGCAGTTGCTAATCCCCACAACTGCCTGCCATGAGCTTATCAGGGCCTTCTCAGCCTTAGAAGACAGCACCATTGTTCTGGAAGGCCAAGGACTCAAAAGCCCTGGCCTCCATGCAGGGCCTGTCTCCTAGAAAGTCACTTGCTCTCTTAGGGCCCTTAGTCTACTGATCTATCCTAGGAAGAATATGGCCCAGCTCACCTCACGGGTTGGTCACGAGGCTCAACTGAGAAACCGGATATCGGAGGTGGGGGTGCTAACATGAAACATCCTGGCATCGAAAGCTACCGTGTCCCTGAGGAGTTATTTCTACTTCTAGTCTGTGATAGGCTTTCTCTCTATAGCCTAGGCTGGCCTCCAGCTCAATATCCTTCTACCTTTGCCTTCCAAGTTCTGGGATTACAAGCGTATGCCACATACTTGGCTTTCTATGCAACACTAGGTAACTCTATGGCGAATCCACTCATCCAAAAAACGTTTATATGGAATGGGAAGTAGTGAGGGAGAGAGAGAGAGAGAGAAAGAGAAGAAAGGAAAGAGAAACCGAGACATGAAGGTCATCAGGAAAACTGAGGGAGGTTGAAATGAGGTCCAGATGCCACTTACGCAAGCAGATGGCAGCCAGGAGTCGCAGGCCAGACTCCGGGGGGAAGCAGGTAGGGAAGAGCGGCTGTAGCACGTAGTTGGAGAAGGTGAGGGCGATGACAGCTTGGTTGGTGGGGTAGATCACCAGCACAGCAATCCATAGCCTCAGGAACCTGAAGGAAGGACAGGAAAATCTTCAGCTGGCATGGCACGGAGCCAGAGTCATCAGCAGAAAATTCAGGCAAGGGGCAGGGATGGGGAGAAGTCTTGAGCAAATACCAGTGGGTTAAAGGCACCATTTCCCCTTTTGTTTCCAGAGATACTGAAGAGGCCAGCTCCCACCCTACCCTAAATAAGACCCCAAGCCCTCTGTAATGCCAATGACATGTTATAACAGCCAAGACCTACATACATTTCAGCTAGTGTTGACACACATCCTGGTGTTTGGGCTTTCTCCTTTCCCTTTTAATCCTCTCTGAACTTTAGCCCTCTATATCCACTGGTTGAAAAATTTAATATGCAGCCCCCGGATCCTGACAGCAAATCCTAAAGGTGTGGCTACCTAAGCAATCACCAGGGAGGCATCAAATAGGAATTTGCAGGGTAAGCGCCTTGCACACACTTTGGCCCTTTAGTGATGGATGATTTCCTCAGTCAGGGTTAGAGAAGCTAAGAAAATTCAAGGTCAGGGCTTGACTCTGGAGGGAGGCCATCATCCTTGGCAATGTGAGGAGGGGGGATGCTTCATCTCAGGATGCTCTGACTGGGTACAAGTGTTCTGCTAAGGAAGTCACCCTCATGTGTCACAGCCCAGGGCTTTCTTCTTGTGATTGCTTTTCCTAGAATTCTGTGGTCAGTGTTGCCATCTACTTTGTTTATAGAATCTCATGCATCTAGTTCAATGATAAGAATTGTGACATGGCTCATCTGCTGGTTCCACGATGGCAGCACACCTGAGACTAGAAACTCCTGTCCTTGGCCTCTTTTGATCTGACCCTTCTGTCCCAGATTTCTCCTTTTCCTCTACCAGTGGCACCAAACTACAGCCCGTGGGCCACATGTATCCCAGGACAGCTATGTGTGTGACAAAAATACATTTTTAGATGACAACGTCATACTGGTATGTAAAAGGTTGGACATCCATGTTGGGCCATTCAGGCCTCCAGATTTGCTCACCCAGCCAGTCCTCCGAAGATGTCCTTGACGTAGGAGTAGTCACCTCCAGATTTAGGGATGGTGACACCCAGCTCAGCGTAGCAGAGGGCTCCTACAGCTGTGATGATACCTGTCACGATCCAGACGATGAGAGCAAGGCCCACAGAGCCAGCGTTCTCCAGCACACCCTTTGGTGAGACAAAGATCCCAGAGCCGATGATGTTCCCTGCACAAAGCACAAAGACTCAGTGAGGTCAGGACAGTTTGGCTTTTGTAGAGCCATCTCATCTTTGGTCTGATTCTGAAGGGTCTTTGAAATGGGGGACATGTCATCCAGCAATGATTTGACTAAGCTCTCATCTCTGATCTAGTTCTAAAACATCTCCACGATCTTCCACGATCTCTGGGCAGGTATGTCCAGGAACAGTTCTTCCTAGAGTAAGGTAAAGGGCAGAGAACTGACATGTAGTCACCAGGAACTTACAAACCTCATTATTCCCTTGAAAAATCCTGCGGAGTCAGATAACATTGCTCATATTTTCAGTGGAGGAAAACAAGTCTCAGAGAAGCAAGTGGGTTATGTGAGGCCACATGGTAGTGACTGTGGTAGAAAATACTGAATCTCGGAATGTTCTGACTGGGTACACAGGTTCTAGCAAAGGTGACGGGCTCTTAGAACTGGCTAAAAAGACAGGACTGGAAACACGCTCTGCTCAGAGACCATCTGCCGACCAGAAAGCTTCGAAAATGAGCCAAAGGGCAAATTCCTTTGGACAGATTGTGGCTACACGCTATGACAACTTTGTGATTATCGGCTGGGTATGGTGACCCATACTTGGAACCCCAACACTTGGGAGGCGGAGGCAGGAGGATGAGGAGCTCAAGGCTAACCTGAGCTATATAGTGAGACCCTGGTTTAAAGCAAAACAAAACATTTATGAGTGGAGATAACAGCCCTGGAAGCTGCTTTCTACACGGACTCAACAGCCCCACCCTTGTTGGAGAACATGAAACAAACCCATAAAACAGTCTCAGTTGCTAGCCACGGCCTGCAGTACGTGCAAAGCCGCAGCGCAGTACTGTATTCCAGAGGCCTCCCTCTCCGTGGTGTCATATGACCCTCAGAATCACCTTGTAGAATCCAGGGAGAGGAATTTCTCTCCACTTTACTGACCAAGAGATGAAGAGACTGTGGGGTTAAGTGGCTTTCTCTAAATTCCTCAGCTACTGATGGGTAAAATTGGATCTTGAAAGCTGTCTCCTGTTGCTTAATCTGGTGCTCTTGTCACTAATCCACTTCTGCATGCTCAAAGTTGGAGTACTCTCAGAGAGAGGCCAGCAGCATAGAAAAGGGGCTCCTGCAGGGGTCATGCGCATTGGGCAGGAGGTGAGCAGGGACAGCCCTGATACAGGTCTTTCTAAATTGACTCCATTCACACCTACATTGAAGGTGGAAATGAGGTCCCTTTGAAAGCTCCCTTCCCATGCCCTTCCCAGCTCCCCACTCAATGCCAGAGAGAAGAGGCAGAGACCAGCGAGATCCATGTGAGAAAGGCAGAGCTGGAGACCTTGCCTCAAAACCACCAGGGAGATAGAAAGTGTAAAGTCTGGGCTAGAGAGTTGGCTCAGTGGTTAAGAGCACTTATTGCTCCTGCAGAAGACCTGGGTTCAATTCCCAGCAACCACATGGGGCTTGCGACCACTACAACTCCAGGCCCAGGGTATCTGAAGCCCTCTTCTGATCTTTGAAGACATTAAGTATGAATAATTTTTTTTCAAAGTGTAAAGTTCGATGTTTCACTTTCCAAAACCAGCCAGAACTCAACCTCAATTCAGTTCTAAGACATTCTCTTCCATGACAAAATTGAACAGTATTTTCTTTTGAGATGAGGTTGTGCAATGCAGTTAGTTAGCTAACCTGGGACTCTGGTATGTAGACTAGTAGACGAGGCTTGCACCGATCCAACTGTCTCTGTTTCACAGGTATGCAACACTATGCCTGGCCCCAAAAATACAATTTGCAATCAGGGCCAGGAATACAGTTATGTATTAAAGGGGAAGAAAAGAAAATTCACATTCTAATCCTCTGTTCCTCTCAGATGTCAAATCTGGTGTTACTTTTCAAACTAAATGTAGTGTGAAGTACTCAGTACATATATGTATGTATGTTTATTTAACTTGTATGGTTGTTTTGCCTATATGTAAGTCTGTAACCACATGTATGCCTGGTGCCTACAGAGTCAGAAGAGGGTGTCAGATCCCCTGAAACTAGAGTTACAGATGTTTATGAGCCACCATGTGGGTACTGGGAATTGAACCCAGGTCTTTGGGAAGAGTAGCCAGTGCTTTCAACAGCTGAGCAGAGGCAGGATTTTGAGTTTGAGGTTAGCCTGGACAAAATAACAAAATAGTAAAATAATAATAAAAAAACCCCACCAAAATAAAATAAAACAAAAACAAACAAGCAAGCAAGCAAACAAACAAAAACCCCCAAACCAAAAAAAAAAAAAAAAAAAAAAAAAAGCCCAAATTAAACTAAAATAAATGTTTTTTATTTTTATTTTTTAAATCAGATTGGGCAGGGTGGTAGCACACATCTTTAACCCCAGCATTCAAGAGGCAAATGCAGGCAGATCTCTGTGAGGTCAAGGCCAGCTTGGTCTATGTAGCAAATTCCAAGCCAGCCAGGGCTGTAAGTGAGACCCTGTTTCAAAATTAAAAAAATAAAATCAAAGCCATAGATGGAAACACGTTCCCTTTCCAACACATTTCCTTCAGAGATAAATACAGAAATCAAGGGCGGAACAGCCCGTCAACTTCAAGCTCAAATGGAAGTATCAGGCCAAGAAGAGGCAGGCAAAAGGGGTCGGCTCTTACGGACATCTTTCTTTCCCCGCTTCTTTACATGGTCTGTAAAGTCCTCTGACAGGACAAGAAGACATCTTTGTCACCCATGTTCTCTATGAACTGCTGTCTTAGTGGAGACTTGGAGACCTTCACCTAGTATTCCGGGCCCCAGGGCATGGTCATCCTGCCAAGTGATCCTTCAAGCTGGGCAGTGTGGCTGGTTCACAGTAAAAGTCCCAGCACTCAGTAGGCCGAGACAGGAGAATTGCCTTGAGTCTGAGACCAGTTCTTGAACTACAGTGTTCAACTCTGTCTCAGAACAAAACAATAAAACAAAAATCCTGTTCGCCTACCAGAGCTAAATGTCATGCTATTCCCTGGAAGACAGGAAGCCCTGGGGAAGGAGAGAACTAGAGTCACAGTTGCTGAAAGAGGACAGTAAAGCCCTTGCCTATCTGAGAATTATCAAAAGAGTCATCTAAAGGACATTTCACAGCCATCTAAGAAGAAAGAAATAGAACTTACCCTAGGAAGCCAGATCCAGGGGAGAAAACCATGCTGGGAGAAAAGCAGGGCTCGACTTTGGCCCTACGGTAGTGAGAAATGGAAGGGGAAATGGCCAGGTATTTCTTGGAACTGGGAATGGCAGTTTTGGTGGAAAGGTGGGCAGGGAGTGTCCTGTTAAAAGCTCTGCCTGCTCAGGAATGACAAGTCAATGTTCCACTAAGGTTTCTGGGCAAACAAACAGCCATAAGGATCAACCAGGATCATGAAAACTTCTGCAGCCTCTGGGACACTGTCAGAGTACACATGAAGTATACGGCACTAGTTGATCTTGGAGGGGTCTGTGGACTAATTATTTCTTGGCGCAAACAAGGGAGTTGTTTATTATTATCCCCATTTTAAGTTGAAGAAATAGAGACCCAGAAAGGTGTTGTGGAATATTTGTACACTGTGAAGATATATTGCTGTGATTGGTGTAATAATAAGCTGATAGAATGCAGATTAATGTAAATGGGTTAATTTAAGTTGTTAGAGCTAGTTAGGAACAAGTCTAAGCTATTGGCCAAAGTTTCATAATTAATAAGAAGTCTCTGTGTCATTTTTTGGGAGCTGGCTGGTTGGACAGAAAAAGACTTGTTTCAAATGGCACCTCATGTAGGACATGCACACAGAGCCCATTGCTCACGACACAGAGGTGCAGCTCTTTTCAGAGAGCCCGCTATGCAGCAGAGCACTTGCAGGAGACTAGATAGAAATGTCTGCCACAGCACAGACACAGCAGCTTCCCAGAGCTGGGGTGGTTAGGCAGACCCAAAGCTGGTGGCAGAAGGCCTAACAGGTTAAGCTTTGGCTCATGTGGTCAGAGAAGGCTACAGATACACATAAAGTCAGGTCCAGACCAAGAAAACTTCTGAACAGATATAATATGCTTAAAAATGTGCTTAGATGCTAAAGAAAGTGGATATAGACAGTCATAAAAATCTTAATAGTTTAAAAATTATAAAGTCTTTAAAGAAAGAATAAAGTAATATAAAAAGAATAAACCATGTAAAGATGGGAAATGCACAGGGTGTCTGGATCCTTGTATGGCATTTTGTTCATTTTGAATTTTTTAAATGATAATATAAAAAAAAAGCTGCTGAGAGACATTGGATTATAGAAACTGCTAAATTAAACCAACCTATATATTTTAAGAATGTCTTAACTTCAAAATGGAAGTCAGAAAATATGTTATATTGGGGGAGAGATTATGCCTTTGTTTCCACAGGAAACAAAAAGTTGTGGTTCTCTTCAAAATTAATAAAGATCAGATTTGACTGGGAAAGACCTCCTGAAAATCTTGGCTATAGAAATAAAGGGAAACAAACAAACAAACAAAAACCCAACCAAATAAAAAAGCTACAAGACAGGTGACATATATACTGATCCCTCTGTATGGGAACAGTTCTTAGACCAAATGAGACATGATAAATCTTGTTGGCTACAGAGTCCTCATCACTTATTATTACATACCATACTTTCATATGGCATGGATAAAGGTTTGGTTATACAGTCCAAGTGAACTTACAAAGTTGACAGATGCCTTTTACCTGCTCAAACATAAAACAAAAAATCATCTTTAGCTGACTTATATACACCACACATTCCATATTTGTGTTAATACACACACACACACACACACACACACACACACATCCTTTAAAAGCTTGTGTATTCAGAAAAAAGAACTAGATACCAATAAAGACAAAGTAGCCCAGGTGATCCAGCCTCAAAATGCCTCTGTTATTGTTTCCTCAAAATTTTGTATCCAGAACAACTTCAAAGCTGCTAGCTGAGATGGTCCAGCTACTGAGACTACTCCAGCCAAGACTTCAGATAAGCTCTACACTTTCCCATCACAAAGAGACTAAACAAAAAATAATACAGTTAGCTCTCTGAGGATGTGACCATTATCTCAATTTTCTCAGGATCCCCTAAACATGCCATCACCCCCAGATAACAGGGAGCAGTCTAGAGACCACAATGCTCACATTCCCAAGAGGTGGGGTTGATGGTTTTTGGTCATTCAATGGCTTATGGATGCTTGTCATCATTTAGGGGGGTTGGTTACAAGTTGTTATTGGTCATGGTCAAGAAAAAAGCGAAACAAAGGAGGTTAGATTCAGGGATCTCTTTCTGAAGGGAAAAAGGGAGGATATAGTACAGAAATGATGGGACAAAAGGGTGAATTGCTGAGGCTACTTTTGAACAACCACTAGTCTCAAATATTTTACATTGGTATGGATTTTTGTATATTGATACAAATTTAAGATTATTTTTGTTTTACTGTATATATATATATATATATATATATATATATATATATATATTTCTACTCTTCTTTAAGATATTGTACCTATACGGCTCATTTAAAAATACAATGTAAAGTTTTAGTCCTTGAAAGTTATTTATGATAATAAAGATTAATAGTCATCTATAACAATCAAACTTATAGCCATGTTAAATATTTTTTCAAGGTCAAATAGAGATGTATTTTAAATAGACAGATGGTCTTCAAACTCTTCAGAGGCCTACAGAATATTGCCATTAGGATGTTTTGATAACATAGGGCTTGTCTTGGCAGTAAGACACGTCTGCTCCTCACAGCACCAATCCACTTCAAAAAAGAATGATGGGCATTGAAGAACCTCCATATGGAGTTTGCTTTTATTGTGGCAGAGTTAGCCATTTGGGCAAGAAACTACCCTTGCCTCAACTGCTGACAGTATGCTGTCCAAATTGGACAAGCAGGATACAAAAGAAGGCAAGTGCCAAACTTTGCCAAGACAAGGAGGGACAGTCCTTTTAAAATGTCCTTCTTCACAGAAAAGTCAGATTCTAGGCCTGTAGGCTGAAGATGGATGCCCCAATGTTGCAGACGAACCTTGGAAGTTGCTTGTTCTGTACTTCTGGTTTCCTCAGGTACTATTATATCCTTCTTGGGTCTTTGATGGGGTTGAAGACCAGGTAGTTATAGTTATAGTTTTCCTTGTTACCAAATTCAGAAAATAAATTTACATAAGAGATGTAAAGTTTATAAGGTTGAGGAACATAAAAGCATAAGTTGTTTATCTAAAAAGATGTTTTAAGGTCTAAAAAGATACTTTTTAGGATGGTAATACAAGTTATGATAGAAAGTGGTTTAGGTATAAGACTCTGGACTCACTAAGATAGGATAGATAATACAGTACTTTCTCTGAATTTGCCAAATACAAATAGACTGGACATTGTGCCAAGATGCCTGAGGTCAGGGCCTTAATCCTGCTCCCACCCACGCTGGTTAACACAGCAGTCATCACCAGATCTTCAGTGAAAGCTGGAGTTTAGGATGCCTGGACAATGAGGCTTAGCTTGACTTGTTCTGTCAAAGAAAAGCCATGCAACCATTTCATTAAAAAAGATGCCAAGTTGCATCAGTGGGCAAGTCTTCATCGGAAATCTGCCAGAACTGAGAATATCCACATTTGCTGGGAATAATCACTAACTTCCCCTCCTGTGTGCCAACACTCATGTGACCTCCATTATGGCATTACTCACACCCAGGCTTGTTCACACTAGAATGCTGTAGCCCTCAAAGAATTTCCTAAGGAGAAAAATTACAGACGTGTGATGCCCAGTAGACTTAGATCCAAAGACCTTACTCATGCTAGTCTTCAAGTCTAGCCACAGCTTCCTGCAGGGTGTTAGAGGCAGAGGCCATTGCCACGATTACAGAGAAAGCTGAAGTGAATGTGATTTGTACTTCTCCAATGGGTGAGGAGGAGAACATCAGCGCTTTAGGACCTGGGGGATGGTGTGGAAGCAGGCTCAGGCTTTGATCCTCTCTCACATACTGTGAGCTCTGTACACACCTTCCCATCAGGACTGTAGACAGCTTCTATGGGGGTGGGAGCAGGCCAAGACCCCCAACACATGCCCTGGTCAGTTGCATCCTGAAGACTAGAGATGCAGATGCTCTCTATGACTCTGCTGGTCTGGATTCCTTACTACAATGGACACTAGATTCAAGTTTAAAGGAGCCACAGCGCTCACCACTCAGAGGCCACGAGACTCTAGCTTTTCATTTCCTTTGTGTTCACACTGGGAGTAATGGCTCTTGCCCCATTGACTCTGCTGAGGGGATCAAAGCAGCTTACAACTATGTAAAATACTCTCTAATCTGTGAAATGCTGAAAGAAAATAATGACTAGTGTTTTAGCAGTAGAGACAGAGTCCAGCCAGAGATGAATGCAGTAGCCTGGCTTTGGAGGCTTGGCTACCAAACAGCACTGTACAGCCAAGACCCTGAAGAATCCTCTGATTCATTTGTCTGCTTGTCCAGGTATAATTTTTAGATGCTGCAGGGGGGCGGGCAGCAGGTAATTGCATCTTAAGTGGTATTTATTGATCGCCCACTCTCTACATGCTTGCTTTGAAAGGTAATTGGGAAGTACTTGTTCATACATGGTCTTTTAATGGATGGAGCGGATCACCACCCACCAGTTACTGAAAGACAAGCAGTGTGGCCCCAGGGGCTACAGAACCTAGCTCTCACCAGTTCCTGTCAGGGACCCATGCACCACCTCCAGCATCTCTGCCTTCCTTGGTGGGTTTCCACCAGGGAAAATTTTGCTCCTGCCTCCAGGGACAGCTGGTAATGTGTGGAATCACCTCTAGTCTCCCTACTGGAGTAAAGGCACTCCTGACACTGAGGGTATAATGGCTGACAGTGCTGCTAAGGATCCCACAATGACCAGAGACTCTCCCATAACGAAGAAAGATCTGGTTGAAAAACTCTCATCTTTCTTCAAACTTAAAAAAAAAAGAATTTATTACCTTAGCAATTTAAATATTTTAAATTGCATGTATTTATCTACCTTTCCTCTGTGTGTATGTATATAGCTGTGCATTTGCTGTGGTATACATGTAGAGGTCAGAGGACAACTTTCAGGGGGTGCTTCTCCCCTTCCAACATGTGAGTTTGGGGACTGAACTTGGGTTGTCAGACTTCGAGGCAGGTACCTTTACCCACTGGAGTATTTTGCCAGCCTTATCTTAACTATTTTTTTTTTAAACAGAGTCTTATGTAAGCCAAGCCTTGAACTCAATTTGTGGCCAAGGACATAAGTTCCCATTCTCTTGTATCTACTTCTTTTTTGTTTGTTATTGGTTTTTGGTTGTTTGCTTTGAGTCAGGGTCTCAATAAATAGCCCTAGCTGTCCTGGATCACTCAGTAGACTAGGCTGGCCTCACACACACAGAGGTGCACCTGCCTCTGCCTTCTAAGTATTGGGATCAAATGTGTGTGCCACCACGCCTGGCCTGACTCCACTTCTTAAGTGCTTAAGGTATTAGAGGTGTGTGACACCATGCTCTGCTATCTTAACCACCTACAGCTCAGCAGTATCAAATAATTTCTCCCCAGTGGTAGAGGTCAAGTCTATGGCTTTATGCATGTCGGGCAAGGCTCTACCACAGAGTTCTCAATCTCCCATTGATTTTCTTTTCTTTTTTTTTTTTACTGACTGCTAATAGTTAGTAAATACTCCAAGAACATATGACATGCTAAACCTGGGGGACCGTGAAAGTGCGATTCAATTTCTGCTCTCAAGAACTGAACAAAGCCTGGATGTAGTGTCACATGCTTTAATCCCAGCACCCAGGAGGCAGAGGCAGGTGGATCTCTCAGTTAAAGACTAGCCTGGTTTACAAAGTGAGTTCTAGGACAGCCAGAGCTACACAGAGAAACCCTGTCTCACCCCTGGGAGAGAGGGGGGAGAATTGAATGAAGAAGCCAAGTGTGGTGGCCTATAATTCCAGCTCTAGAGAGGCAAAGGCAGGCAGATCTCCATGAGTTCGAGGCCAGCCTCATCCACACAGTGAGTTCCAGGCCAGCCAAGGCTACATAGTAAAACCCTATCTCAAAACAAAAAGGACTAAATTTTACATTCAGGTAAAAATAGAGCTGACCACATCAGGCTGAACAGAAGCTGTGTCTGTGTGATTATGATGATACATTAGAATGGGTGGCTGGCTACCCAGGAAAAGCTGAGGCAGAAGGATCTCAAGTTCCAGGCCAGCTTTCATGGTTTAAGAAGAACAAGACTCCCTGGGCGGTGGTGGTGCACGCCTTTAATCCCAGCACTCAGGAGGCAGAGCCAGACAGATCTCTGTGAGTTCGAGGCCAGCCTGGTCTACAGACCGAGATCCAGGACAGACACCAAAACTACACAGAGAAACCCTGTCTTGAACCCCGCCCCCCCCCAAAAAAAAGAGAACGAGACTCAAAACAAACAAAAATCCAAAAGCATGGGACTGGAGAGATGGTTCAGTAGTTAAGAGTACTTGTTCTTGCAAAAGACCCAGGTTCAAGTCTCAGCACCCACCTGTAGGCAACACACACACATTTTTTTTAAAAAGACTGCTTTGAAAAAGAAAAAGCAAAGCAAAAGAAAAGGTGCATGAAGAAAAGAGAATGATCCCCACACCTCTGTGGAAGCCATTCAAACCCATAAAAACAAAACAAAACAAAACAACAAAAACCCAGAAAGGCTGGATGCTAAGCAGTTGGAGCCTGAGCCGAGCTGGCCCAGACTAATGAAAGGCACGTTTTGGAACTCGCGTTAGTAAACGGGCTATGTGGGAGTGAGAATTGAAGTGGAGTGGTAGGAGATGATCCCAAAGGGAGAAGAAAAACTTTCACTGAACACAGACCAGAGTGAAGGTCTGTTTTAGTACTCTGCCTGCAAGGAACCTCTGCTAAGCCAGGCTTGGTGGCGCACACATGTAAACCCAGCGTTTGGGAGGTAGAGGCAGGAAGATCAGGAGTTCAAGGCCAGCTTTGGCTACTTAGTAAGTTCAAGGTAGCCTAGGCACAATAACAAAACAAAAGAAAGGAACTTCCACTTTACAGCTAAATAAACAAGTAGCATATTTAAAAAAGGGGGCTGAGGATGTAGCTCTGTTGGTAGAGTGCTTGTACATTTTTAAGTTTGGTCTTCAGTACCACATAAACCAGGCATGGGAGTACCCACCTATAATTCCAACCTTGGGGACGCAGAGGCAGGAGAGTCAGAATTAAGCAGTATATTTGAGGCACAGCTTGGAATAGCTGAGGCCCTGTTTCATGGTCCCCACCACTTAGGTATATAAAAAGGTTACAAAGATGGTGCATAGGAGGTGGAAGAGATGGCTTCGTGGGGAAAATACTAGCCACAAAAACATAAAGGCCTGGGTTCAAGTCCCCAGAACCTATGTAAAGCTAGTCTGTAATCTTAGTGCTGCAGTGGAAGGTGGAGACAAGAAACTCCCCAGAAGTTCGAGGAGCCAGTGAGCCTGGTATATGAGATGGCGAACAAGAGAGACACCATTGAAAAAGGTGAAGAGCAGATTAGCACCCAAGACTGTCCTCTGACCTCCACACATGTACTGTGGCATGCACATGCCCACAGTCACACTCCTGAATGCACTTGTGCTCACACAGTCACACACACACATACACACACACACACACACACACACACACACACACACACACACCCCACACCACGCCCACACATCATGCATACAGAAGCATTTTGCAAACTCAAGACTATGTCTAAAAGCCCGTCCTTTTCCGACGGATCTCTAACGTTCTTTGATCTCTTCAACACACTCTTCTGAATCATGGACGTTTTTTGGTTTAAGCTTTCTATTTCCAGAGCCTGGGCTCAAAGACTTTTAAAACTGTCTTTAAAATATTTTAATTTTGAGGTTGGGGATTTAGCTCAGTGGTAGAGCACTTGCCTAGCAAGCGCAAGGCCCTGGGTTTGATCCTCAGCTTAAAAAAAAAAAAAAAAATTTAATTTTGAGACAGGGTCCTGCTCTATTAGTCCAGGCTGGCCTTATTCTTGCGGCTCAGCCTCCCAAGCGCTAGGATTACAGGTATGTGCCACCCACGCCTGGCTCCCGAATGCCTCCTTAAAGCGGCCTAAAGTTCCTGAATTATTTCTTGCTAACCATACCCCCAGACCTGTACTCCAAAGAAGCGACCGGAGCGTTTGTATGCCTTCCATCCAGGTGCAAGCGAACACCTTCCCGGACACACAGATGAGGACCACACATTGTAACTGCAGCACCGGCTTTAACAATGTGCAGCTCTGCTTGAGATCTGATACAGCTTCAGGCACACTCTGAAGCCTTCTCCCCCAGCTGTGACGTCACTGCCGATGCTGAGGATATTTAAAGCAAGCCAATGGGAAAACCAGTGAGCATGACAAAGGATGAGGGATGGGGTGATCGATAAAGCCTTTCAACTCCAACTTCATCTGTTCTATAAATAGCCCAGCTCAGAATAGACTTGTGAGATTGTTTTATTTTGCTTCTTAGAAATGAAGTTCACGTGTGCTCAGCACCATGCCTAATATATTCAGTCGCTGTTCAAACCCTGAGCAGCCCCCATCTACACCTGGCAGCCCTGGGCTACAGCCTGCATGTTGCGGTTCCCAGGTGTCCAGGGAGATGGGCGTGGTGAAGACAGTTCTCTGTTGGCATGTTGGCCAGTAAGATACAGCTCTTCTTGCTCCAAATGCTCAGCAGGGAATTAGAAATTAGAGAAGGAAGCCAGCCAGTGGATACAGTTCAGTGGGAGAGCACTTGTCTAGGGAGAAGTCGGTCCTGGGTTCAAGCCCTAGAATTGGGCGGGGGTGGAGGGGTAAGGGGGGGGGGGGGGGGGGAGCGATCAGAAGAGAGCAGTTCCTCCCGAGTGGTCCTTGTTTTCTGTAGATCAGAATCTGTTCCTGGAACAGCTTGCTCCTGGCTGCATTTTGAGATCTTGCCCATCATCCCACAGTAACAACAAGAAAACATGAAGAATAACAACAGAAATTCCTAATGTTTTTTTTTTTTTTTTTTTTTTTTTTTTTTTTTAATGTGTGCGTGTGGAGGGGGTGGTGGTGGTAGGTTTGGGAACAGACTGCTGGTTTAAATCTCCAAGGAAAGCAGGAAACCTTGGTAGCCTGGCAACTCGAGAGGGCCCAGTCCTGAAGCCCACTCCTCTACTCCACTTCAGTAAACCGCCTCAAGGGAGGGTCTGTGTGCGGTGCCTCCTCCTCGAAGCAGCCATTTGCTTTGTTTAGTGTTTTGTTTCTGCCTCGTCACCAATGCTGACATGAGATGGACTCTTAGGCCTGCTACTTAGCATGTTGTTTGTTTGTTTTGTGTTTTGTTTCTGTTTTGAGATGGGGTCTGGCTCAATAGTCCTGAGTGCTCTGAAATTTACTACAGACGTGAACCGGGCTGGCTTTGAAGGGTAACAAGCCTCCTGCTTCTACCTCCCAGGTGCTGGGATTCCAGGCATGCAAAATCAATCCTGGCCTAACACTTTTAAAAATCTTTACCGAGGGGTTGGGGATTTAGCTCAGTGGTACAGCACTTGCCTAGCAAGCTCTGGAAAAAAAAAATCTTTACTGAGCCGGGTGGTGGCACACACCTGTAATCCCAGCACTCGGGGAGGCAGAGGCAGGCGGCGGATCTCTGTGAGATCGAGGCCAGCCTGGTCTACAGAGTAAGTTCCAGGAAAGGCTCCAAAGCTACTCAGAGAAACCCTGTCCTGAAAAACAAAAAAAAACAAAAAAAAAAAATCTTTATTGGGTACTAATTTTTCTTTCCTAGATTGTATTTCCTGCTAGTTACTCATCCTGCATAACATAGCCCTTAGAGGGAACATATTTGAGCCAGGTAGCTGCAAGTTCAAACAAATTGCCCTTGAGCTCTCTAGTTTCTGGAGGCAGGAAACATGCAACAGGATGCCTGGTCCCAGCCATCGTGTACTCCAGCTGGGAGCATGTCTGCGTGCTCAAGGACTCGCATGGGAATCGATCTCTGCTATCAGCTGGTCACTTACCTACATAACTTTTATTTCTCTACTGGTGCCAATTGTGCGAGGTGCTTGGAAGCTCTTACCAGGCACTCTATGTGGTGAGCAATACGCATTCACTGGATAGACGCTCCTTATTATTAGACTGTTGGCTATACCTTTTCCTACTCACCAAGATGTGTTTGTTTTGAAATATTTTTGAACTGGCTTCTGTCCCAGATTCTCTTTGAGAACAATGACAGTTTTAACATATTTTCATCCTGAATGAACCAAATCCTAATACTCCCATGGCTTTTTTTTTTTTTTTTTTAAATGTGGAACATAAACTTAAGAAACACATTTTCAAACTCCTTCCCTCTAGTCAACATTCAACAAATGGTTCTGGGATCAGACACTAATCTGTGATGTTAGAGGCTAAAATGTAAACTCTTCTAAAGTGGTGTAGGCCACTAGATATCTCTCTCTCTCTCTCTCTCTCTCTCTCTCTCTCTCTCTCTCTCACACACACACACACACACACACACACACACACACACACACACAACTCTCTCTCTCTCATACACACACTCTCACACACCACACACATACTCTCTTTCTTGCTCTCCCTCTGTCTCCTCTGCCCCCAGTTTCACCATTGTAGTTCAGGCTGGCCTTGAATTTGGTATCCTCCTGCCTCAGCCTTCTGAGTACTGAAATGGCAGGTATGAGTAGGCACAGTTGGCTCAGATATCCCTCTTTTGAAAAGGTTTCCAGTGTCACACACTCATGGTTTCCACTCCCCATGCAGTCCCCTCCACGACCCACTCCACTCCTACCTGACATTTGCCAACTGTCCTCCCCTCGCTCTGGATTATTAAATGGCTCTGGACTCAGACCATTCAGTTACCAGGGGTGCAGCCCTCAGCAAATTACCTCCTTGACACTATTTTCCCATATTTAAAGTAGCTATAACATATACTTCCACAAGATTGTTGACAGGATTAAATAAAATATATCTGCAAAGACCTTATGGCATTTAGTAAGAGCTCAATAAATACTGTTTTGTTTTAGCTGGGTATGGTGGCACGTAACTTTAATTCCAACCTTTAGCAGTCTGAGAAAGAAAGTTGAACTCTAGGCCAATCTGCACTATATATCCTACTTCAAAAACAAGCAAACAAACTAATAAAAGCCAGATGTGTGCTTTGCAACTGTAGTCTCAGCACTTGGGAGGCTGAAGTAATATGATTGCCACTAGTCTGAGGCTAGCCTGGGCTATATAGAGAGTTACAAGGCCATCCTGAGTTAGAGAGACCCTGTCTCAAAAAAATTATTGGCATGGTGGCACATGTTTAAAGTTTGAGGCTATCCTGGGTTACCTAGTTGGTTTTAAGTCAGCTAGGCATACATAGCAGAACTTTGTACCCTCAAACAAAGTAGAGGCTGGAGTGATGGCTTAGTGGTTTAAGGGTGCACATTGCTCTTTCAAAGGACCAGAATTCTGTTCCGAGCATCCGTGTTGGGTAGCTCACAACTGCCTGTAACTCCTGCTCCAAGGGGTCTGGTACCCTCTTCTGGCTCTGTAGGCACGGGCACTTACATGCCCATGCCTACACACAGATACACACACACACACACACACACACACACACACACACACACACACCCCAACTAATTAAAATAAACATTTCCATTACCACCAAACACACACACCAAACACAAATAAGCTTTCTCTACAAAAATAAGGACTAGTGCTGAAATTTTCAAGGAAAATGCCCATTTAATGTATAATAATAGAAAAAGGGCTGGCGAGATGGCTCTGTGGGGGGATCGTGCTTATCACCAAGTCTGATGACTTGAGTTTAATCTCCAGGACTCCTAGAATTAGGAAATTCCTTCCCCAAGTCATTCCCAACCTGCACACACATGAGGAGTAGACACACACATACAAAATGTAATGAGGAAATAGAAAGAATAGATAATAATGCTTAAGAGTTTGAGGCTAGAATCTTGTCTCCAAATTTTTTTGTTGTATGACCTTTAGCAAATTGCTTATCCCTTTAAGCCTTCCTTTCCTTATCTGTAAGAAAAGACACTGTGTGCTGGGCACATGGAGGTTATTATGAGGGACAAGTAGATAATAAATGCCTGGCATAGAATATGTACTTAATAATGGCTATCAATCGGAACTTTGGTATCATAAGTAAATGAGTTTTTCTGTTCTCACATATTTTTGGGTTTAGGAGGGGTTTACATTCACAGTGTATCTGCCACAAAGAGGGACCCCTGACCAGTCATATACCTGAAGGCAACAGCCTGGCAGTTAGGGCCATGGTGATACGTGGTTAGATCTCTTGCCATTAATGAGCCCCTAGGTTCCATCCCTAGGACCATCACCACTGGCAACAACAGGAAACACTGAAAATTAACAATTACCCAGATTGATGAAATTAATTCTAGCTTAACAATTTTCCAAGCTAGGCTCCTAGCAGTCTTTTAGGTAAATGCCTATTGTTCACTTTTTTGTTTGTTTGCTTGTTGGTTTGTTTGTTTTGTTTTTCGAGACAGGGTTTCTCTGTGTAGTTTTAGTGCCTTTTCTGGTTCTCACTCTGTAGACTAGGCTGGCCTCAAACTCACAGAGATCTGCCTAGCTTTGCCTCCTAAGTGCTGGGATTAAAGACATGTGCCACCACTGCCTGGCTTCACTTTTTTTTTTTTTTTTTTTTTTGATGTAGAATCTTGACGTATAGCTAGACTACCCTTGAACTCAAGATCCTTTTCCCCTGGCCTCTGGAGTGCTGAAATTACTGTCATATGCTACCATGCCTAGTTTAGAAAAATGCTTTTAGGTTGGGGGACTGGGGAGTGAACTGAGGGCCTTGTGCATGCTGGGCAAATATGCACCACTGAGACAGCGGGAAGTGTTTCCTTTCAGCTACCTTCCGGAGTCAATTTCAAGTCATTGCAGTGTTTGTTCCTTAGTAGGCACTCCGCTGCACTGAGGAGATGCGTAGGACTTCTCTCCTGCCCTCCCCTCTGAGCCCCAAACTCTCAACAATCCTTCCTCAGCTTCCCAAGGGATGGGGTCACAAGCTAAGCCATTACACAAAACACCTCCCTCCTTTCTGTCCTTCTTCCTTCCAACTGACTCCTGAGTCTGGGAAAACACACCAAGCATATGGTCTACAGCTAAGCTGCACCTCTAAGTCGAAATTTTTGCTCAAGAAAACAACATCTGTGTCCAAATTCCTTTAATTACCAAATCTACAAGGATGGCCTTCACTTCTCCATCTTCCCCTGTATCCCCCAAGAGGCTTCTTAAATGGGCTGCTGCCGAGATCCTCTCTCCTCTTGTGCCGCCCACCACTCACCTGTCTCCAGCTGCTGCACCTAAACTACACCACACTGTGAACTGTCCACGTCCCCTGTTTAATGGATGTGGATCTCATCACCATGATTTGACCATAAATAACTTGAGAGCATGCATCTCTATTGCTTCCTCTTACATCCCATCATAACTGCCATTTGTTACTTCTAGTCATAACTGCCGTGATGACTAGGGATAAAATTTTATGAGCTTGTATGAAACATATTTTAACTTATTCCTTTAAACCAGCAGGACATGAAACAGATAGATTCAGGGCAAGCGCTACATTCCCACACAAAATCTGATTCACTTAGGAAGTTTCTTGTTTTTTCTTTTCTTTTCTTTCTTTTTTTCTTTCTTTCTTTCTTCCTTCCTTCCTTCCTTTCTTTCTTTCTTTCTTTCTTTCTTTTTTTTGTTTTGTTTTATTTTTTCAAGACAGGGTTTCTCTGTGTAGCCCTAGCTGTCCTGGAACTTGCTCTGGCTGTTCCTGACTGAACCAGGCTGGCCTCAAACTCACAGATATCTGCCTGCCTCTGCCTCCCGAGTGCTGGGGTTAAAGTTGTATGGCTCCATATGCCTGGTTATTACTTGTTTCCTTTTTTAAGAAATTTATTTTGAGACTAGAGAGATAGCTTAGGGGTAAAGAACATTGGTTGCTTTTCCAGAGGACCTGGGTTCAATTCTTAGTATCACATGGTGGCTCACAACTATCAATAACTCCAGTCCCCAGGGCTTCCAATCCCCTCTTCTGGCCTCCACACATGTGTGATACATAGACATACATGCAAACAAAACATCTATATACACAAATTAAATAATACATTAAAAAGATGTATTTTTGTTTTATGTGGATAACTGCATGCATAAACGTATATGTACTACATGCATGCCTGGTGTCCTTGCATGCTAGAAGACAATGCTGGATCCCTTAGAACTAGGGTTTCAGGTGTTTGTGAGATGCCCAAGGTGGGTGCAGGGAACAAAACTTGAGTCCTCTGCAAAGCAGAATGTATTCTCAAAAACAAAACAAAACAAAAACACCTGTTTTCTGTGTATAAGTTTTGCTTGCTTTCATGATGCCAAAGGGAGTCAGAAAGAGGTGTCAGATGTCCTGGAACTGGAGTTACAGATGGTTGTAAGCCATCGTGGGGGTGCTGGGAACTGAACTTGGGTCCTCTTGGAAGAGCAACAGGTGCTCTTAACCACTGAGCCATCTCCCTCGACCTTCTGTGTCTTTTCAAATTTCTTTATCTTTCTTCCACCAGTGTTCATATTGAGCACTGGATGACATGGAATGGAAAATATGATCTCTGATATTTACACTTGGCCTTGAAAACAGCTGAGTTGTTCTCGCCCATTTGGAAACCCATCCAGAAGAAGACAGGCCACCTTCTCCTCACTTGGGTAATGTAGAAAAGATTTTGTCCCGTGTCACCCTTAAGAACAAAGCTCTTTCTCAGCTTATCTTGAGTGAAGGGTGAAATGATTCTAAGATTCCGGAAAAATATCCTGATTTCCCTAAAACCCCCTGGAGTGTTTGGGCCAGATTTGCCATTCTCCTCACTGTGCTGTCTCCATGAGGAGACAGATCGGTCGGAACATCCACCCTGAAACTGTGTTTACTATACCTGAGCATGCTCATTAGAAAAAAAAGACTTAAAAAAAAAAAAAAAGACTTAGAGGCAGGCAGTGGTGGCACACGCCTTTAATCCCAACAATTGGGAGTTCCAGGCCAGCCTGGTCTACAGAGAGAGTTCCAGAACAGCCAGAGCTGTTACACAGAGAAACTCTGTCGAAACAAAACAACCTTTGAAAATACTTAAAAAACAAACACAAATAAACCGACCCCCCCAAAAAAAACCAAACCTTATTATATAGGAAAATACCCTCCATCAGTGAAAACCTGTGTATATTGGGGTATGGGTGAGAAAGCAGAGTCTGGAAGTTTGAGTGTGTGTGTGTGTGTGTGTGTGTGTGTGTGTGTGTGTGTGTACATCTGTGTATGAATCAGACACTTCCCAAGGGGGGTGGGCAGTGCTAATCCTATCAGTCAAACTGATGAAAAACGTACGTAACAGGCTCAGGCCTATTTTCAGATCTTAAATTAGCATGTGCTACACAGATTGAGTACCAGGTTGAATTTTTTTTTTTTCAGGGCAATTGAGAAAAAGGAAAGGAAAGGAAAAGAAAATACAATGAGAAAAAAAAAAAGCAAGACTATTTTGTGGAATTGTTCCCTCACAACGTTGTTTTTTATAACTGCAAATGCTTAAGAGTAATTAGATGACAATCCGTTTAGGAAAGGAATCGGAGAGAACACGGTCACTGAAGCCGAGGTGGAAAGACGAAGAGGATTATCTACACACTGTACTGATTTTATTTGACTTCGAGGGTGCTCTCCAGTGTCACTCTTGCTCTGGTGCCAAAATGTCCCTCGGCCATTCGTGGAACACTGTGCCGTCCAGAGAAACTGGTTCATGGGCAGCAAGACACACTATACCTTCGCCCAGGAACCCCAGAGAGAGCCCGAGAGTACCTCTCCTTGGGAAGAAGCCCTCTGCCAAGGATCGCATACTGAAGTGCCCTCTTTGATGGAAGGCACTGACAGCCATTGCCCAGCACTCACCTCCAGGGCTTCCTTACGAAGAGGAGAGTGTACTGTGCGGGCATGGAGTTGTCTCTGGAAGCCTGTGCCTTGTACAAGTGCCGTTGGGAAGACAGATGTAAACTGGCACTCCCAGAATGGCCCAGGCTTCTCTCCTTAAGAGCTTCAGTACCAGTACTCATATTTCCCACATCAATTCCTCCTCTACCCTACACCTCTAGTTACTCCCAATTCCTCTAAGAACCTCACAGGGTCTTCTGTGGCTGTGAGCTGCACAGACGCCTCCCACGAGGCAACCAGAGAAACAGCAAACTCCATTTAGAGAGGAACATGGTCAAATCAGCCGGTTCTCCCTTCCATATTTCCCTCGTCTATGAGACAGGAAGACCAGCCCTGACGCGTCTGTTTCACAAGGCTGGCTACATGGGATGGACCAGCCTATAGAGTCAGAGCAGCAGTATCACTACCCTTTTCTTTTTTTGAAGCGCCGCAGAGCTTCATCACATAAGACAACAAAATCTTAAATATGCTCCAAAAGCGGGCCCACAGCCTGCTGAAGGTGTCTGCGTTAAAGCTCGTTAAAAAATCCACGTCTCAGCCTGAATTAGGATCGCCTGGATCAGAACTGCCTAGGGACCAGCCGGAAAGATTTTGTTACACTTCTAACAAATTCCCAGGCAGTGCTTGGGCCACAGCGCCAACCTGGTTCCTGAACTCTATTTGATCTCTTCTGAGGAAAGAACGGCTCTGCCTGGCTTGGCTAAAGCGATGTATGACAGGCATCACTTTCCCATAGCTCGTGACCAGTGGCTTGACCAGCGCAGGTGGCTGACAGCACAGGTCTCAGGCAAAGCAAAGCTGCTTTCGAGGCTATGGAGGGGTTAAAGTCCCACGGGGGACCCCCGGAGGGGATGGGGTGGTGCTGGGGGCGTCCGGGACCTGGACTCACCTACGATGATACCACAGGCGCTGACCAATCCGATCTCTTTCTTCAGGGCTACTCCGCCCCCTCCCGAGCCAGCCTCGGCCTCCGGGCTGGTGTCGGATCTGCTCTCACCCGGGTGGTTCTTGGCGGTGTTGTTTCGCTGTCGAGCCCCCTTTTCCATCTTTCCTCCCTAGGGTTCGGATCTCCAAAAGCTAAAAAGAGCTCACTCTTGCTAAACGCTCGCGCGTGTAAATGTGCAGGTAGGCAGAAAAACAAGAGTTTCCAAATAACACGCCCGTTTCAGAAACAGGGAACGCGCCTACCCTCCGAAAGTGACAGCAAATGAGAGAGAGCGAGCGAGCTGTAAATATTCCCACTCTGTACCGACACGTGTCACTCCTGCTACCAAAAAACCGGCCGTGTTTTTAGAAGGGAGGCGAAGAGCACATATATTTAAATACAAAAATAGAACGGTACCAGCGACTCCAGCTGGAATTCTCCGGAAAGGGTTTATCTTCAGAAGCCCAGGATGGCTGTGCTCGGTGTACCGGGCGGCGGCTAGCCCTGTTCGGGATTCTCTGAAGCCCTCCTAAGAACACAGACCGCCTTCGCCTTCCCCCAGTCTCTCTTTTACGAGGAGGGTAAAAGTAGTTCTCGTTAGCTGCCGGGGTGGAGGAGAAGCGGCGCTCAGGTACTTTCTTCTCGCTCGGTTGGCTCTGGGTCTGATTTCCACCTGCTGTGGCTGTCCCCGCTCGCCCTTCTCCGGTCTGAGCTCCCGGTGCTCACGCCGCAGACCGCTCCATCGCTCGGCGCCGGCTGAGTGGTTGCTGCGCTCGCGAATGTGCTTCCCTTATAGCGGCGGCGTTTATTTGCGGACCGAGGCTCCGCCCCCACCGCCTCGTTCCTAGCCATCCTCAAGCGCATCTCCTCCCCCCTTTTATTTAAATATTAGTGCCACCCCCACCCCCCATCAAAGATCACGGAGAAAATGATTTATTTTTTCCCCTCTAGTGGAAGCGAGGGCAGGGTCGGCCGCAGGGAGAAGTCACTGCTCAAGGCTGCAGCTCAGGTCCCACAGCATTTGTGAGCTCTATAAGGGCACAGTTTTGCAGGCTTTTAATGTCTTCAGAAATAAACTGGCCCGCATACTAAAATGTTGAGGTGTGGATCATTTGAGGACAAGGTCGAGAAGGCTGTAAGGATATCATCATCAAGCTGTTTCCTGAAATCGGTGGGGGTGGATGGGAGAGCTTTGGTAGGGGCAGTATGGAAGGATTTAAGGTTGAAGAGTTTCTCTTAGGGATTCTCACGAATGGTAAATAAAATCATCAAGAAGATAGAGTAGTTGCAACGTTCATCTGAAGCACACGATAAGGAGGACTCTGATCTGGTCCCATAACTCCTAATATTTAATCCACCTATAAATTATTTGAACTTCAGATGGGAGAATTGCCAGCACCTCACTGATCATAGAGCAGATTTGTTGATATTAAGAGATGAGTCTCCTTTAAGTACATTGTGCCTCCTCTTCCCTGAAGAATTTAATTCAAAACTGTTGCTTTACCTCAAGAACAGTGTCTATTTCTAACTGTAAAGTACTTTGGAAAAATACACGAAACAATATTATAGACAACGCTGAAAAACTAAAGTTTTCTTTTAACATATACTATACAAAATGATTTGCTTTTAAAATAAGTCTAAAAAAATAAAATTCCAAAGGACATGGTGACGCACACCTTTAATCCCAGCACACACTTGGGGTGCAGAAGCAGGCGGATCTCTCTGAGTTCAGGGCCAGCCTGGGTCTGTAGACTGAGTTCCAGGCCAGCCAGAGCTGCAACAGTGAGACTGTCTCAATAAGACGAACAAACTAAATTCTCCAATCTGACCACTAACTACACAAATTTGGCTTCACTTTTTGGAAAATGTTCTAAAACCCTTGGGATTTTTAGGAAGATAAAAATGAAAACTCTTTAAAAGGGGTTTGGCTAAGCTATCTAGAAGAGATTTTCCGGATGGGGTAAAGTCCAGTTACCACCTGCCCCTTGACCACTCAACTCAGCAAGTATCGAGAGGTTTCAAAGGTTAAGATCTCAACCCCTTCTCCTTCTGTTGGTTCAAGATATGGCAGATTGAAAACCTCAGCAAAAAATAAAAATTAAAAAATAAAAAGTGGGAAGTGTGGAAATAATTTTCAACAAACAGACTAGACAAGGTCTGGAATACATAGCACAGAGCTCCGCGGGAGAGTGAGGAAGGAGTCAGGGGGAAATGAAGAAATTGTGAATTGCCTCTGGCCTTTCTTGACAAGCTTAGGAAGCATTAAGGGAAAACTTGGTGGATTCATTTTTAAACAGTCCAGTTGGAAGACTTCAGCATGGATGTGCTCAGATTTCTACAGCACGGGGTAAAACCTTTCTGCTTCTCAAGTGTGAGTTCTTTCAGTTTTGTAGCTCAGTTTAATGGTGTAGGCTTCCTATGGGGTTAAAGACCAGCGTGTGAGGAATTTGAGCTCTCTCCCAAAGCAAGTGCAAACAAACAGCAATGTGTAAGCCTCAGTCCTCTGGATTTATACATCTGGAAGATAAAGAAAATCACAGCTGGGTGGTGGTGGCACACGCCGTTGATCTCAGCACTCCGAGGGAGGCAGAGGCAGGCTGTGAGTTCGAGGCCAGCCTGGGCTACAGAGCGAGTTCCAGGACAGGCACCAAAACTACAGAGAAACCCTGTCTCAAAAAACCTAGCAAGAGAGAGAGAGAGAGAGAGAGAGAGAGAGAGAGAGAGAGAGAGAGAAAGAAAGAAAGAAAGAAAGAAAGAAAGAAAGAAAAAGTTAAGTGCAAATGGATTTTGGGGGTATACAGTTTGGCATCAAAGGAGACAGGGAGACTTGTGAAAAACTAGTATTTCCATTTCTTTAGTCCTCGGAATTTAGGAGTGGCTTGCAGCTATTTATTGATGGCAAAATAGGAAAGCTAGAAAAGGAAACACCCCGTCAAAGGGACCTTTGACCCGTATTATATGGCTCTAGGCTGCTGACATTTTTGTGGCATAAATACTACATGTGTCAAAATCTCATGCAACTAGTGTTGAACACAAGAAAGAAGGAAGTCTTGGTGTAATGTATTGAGAAAAATTTGTGGAACAATTAATTGAAATTCCTTACATTTTAATCACTTAAAGTATAGCTGTGATCCACATTTATCTTTGTACTTTTTACTTTACTCTTTGTATTTAAATAGTGCTTTACAGCTTTTCTGAATAATGTCTCATTTTTTCCTTCCCCACTAAAAAGCTTAGGTAGACAAAGCCAATTTGTTGTTTAATTTTGAGACAGGGTCTCTCTATGATTGGCCTAGAACTCACTATGTAGATAAGGCTGGCATTGAACTCTTGGGGATGAGTCTATCTCTGCCTGCTGGGTGCCGGGATGAAAGGTGCACAGCCCTGTGTTTGGCTGGCAAAGCCCATCTTTGTTTTGTTTGTGTTTGTATTTGTTTTAGACAGGGTCTTGATATGGAGCCCTGACTGGCCTGGAACTTGCTATGCAGACCAAGTCGGCCTGGCACTCACAGAGATTTGCCTGTGGGGATTGAAGGGGTATGCCACCAAGCCCAGCTAAACCCAGCTATTCTTAAATTTGTGTGTGTGTGTTGCTGAAGATAAAACATAGAACCTTGCTAGCCAAGGCTCTTCCATCAAGCTAACCCCTCCCCATAACTTATGGAGGATTTAAAAATATTAGGCTAAAGCCGGGCAGTGGTGGTGGCGCACACCTTTGATCCCAGCACTCGGGAGGCAGAGGCAGGCGGATCTCTGTGAGTTCGAGGCCAGCCTGGTCTACAGAGTGAGATCCAGGACAGGCTCCAAAGCTAAACAGAGAAAACTTGTCTTGGGAAAAATAAATAAATAAATATCATATTAGGCTAAGGCTCAAAGAAGTGTTTTGTTAGAGCTCAAAAAGCAAACATTGGCTCTGCTCATGGGCAAGCAGGTTGACACAGGTTTACACCGAGCTTCTCAAGACGATGTCTCCACTTGCCAATGCTTCTCCTGGAGAGAGACAAGACTGGCGACCATGCTTTCCTCATGGTTATTGGTGGTGGTTTGGGATAAGCTCTCACTATGTCGTCCAGGCTGGCCTTGGGGTCTTCCGGTCTCAGGGTCCTGTGTGCTTTTGAGTCAGTGTCATAACTGATTTCTTTAAAGAGACCCATTTGAATGTCAACGCTTCACAGTCTGCTCAGTGAGACTCGTGGGCCTTACTCCGGCCCCTGACATTCACCGCGTCTTTATGCACACCTTTCCTTGGACCTTTCTCAAGCGCTCACTTTAGAACAACCCCATTTCCGGGCTCTGAGAGACAGTGCCCATCATTTCGCTTGCTGAAAATAAGAAGGAACTGACCTCTTTAACATGGAAAACTGTGGTTGAATGGGCCATTTTCTTACAAATACTCATGGCTTCAGAGAGAAAGGCTGTGTGTGGCTGACACCTGCTGCACGAAGAAGGAGATGACAGGGGAACCTGCTACCACAACAGTTAAACACACTCACATCCTGGTTGTCCCCTTGGGAGACACAAAAGTGTTAGTGCAAAAGAACTAAGCCATTCTATTTCTGGACCTCACAGCACTTTACCCTTGCTCTTCGTCACGGAGCTGTAGAGTCTGAGGTCACCAATGAGGGACCTGACTGACTCCTCCGAGTCAGCT
Organism: Onychomys torridus; assembly: GCF_903995425.1. Lineage (NCBI taxonomy): Eukaryota > Metazoa > Chordata > Mammalia > Rodentia > Cricetidae > Onychomys > Onychomys torridus. The sequence continues at coordinate 43,333,085 of NC_050451.1, forward strand.
CACAGCCCATGCTGTGCACTCTTACACAGAGCCGCCCAAAGTCAGAACGAACCCTTCTTCAAAGCAAAGCCCCCAGACCGGGCACAAAAGCTCACACTTACCATCCCAACACACAAGAGGCTGAACAGAAAAATTGCTCAGGACAATTGAGTTCAGGACAATCTGAGCTACAGTGTGAAACTTTCTCAAAATACATCAATGACTATGCAAATAAATAAGATCTAGGCACGGTGGTATGCAGGTGTCTCTGTACTAGAAAAGCTAAGTCAGGGGGATCTTGAGGTAGCCGAGGCCACATAATGTCTTCTCAAGCCTGGGATACACATCAAAACCCTGTCTCCAAAATCAAACAAACAAGAAAACAAAAACGAACAAACAAAAAACATCCCATGGAACTGGAAAGATAATTCAACCGTTCACAGCATTTAATGCCCTTGCAGAGAGCACAGGCTCAGTTCCCAGGTCTCCCAGGGCTGCTCACAACCGTCTGTAACTCCACTTCTAGGGGATACAATGCCCTCTCCTGGCCTCCAAGGGCACTGCATGCATGTGGTGCACGGACATACATACCGACAAAACACCCGTACACATAAAATTTTTTTAAAAATTAAAGCATATAAGTCTTCCCAGGTATGCTGCACACACCTGAAACCACAACCTTCCAGGAGTATTCGGGGAAAATGGGATTTCCAGACCAGGCATGGGCTGCAATGGTGATCCTGTTCCAAAAGACAGGGACTCAGTGTGTAGTTCAGATATAGGACATCTCCCTACCGTGCACAAAGCCCTGAATTTGATCTCCAGAAACACAAATCAAAACAAAATCATTGCAAAGATATGACTCTTTATCTTGGGCAGATATAATACAAAGCAATTAAGGTAGAAGTCTCTATATTTAAATCCTCACATCTAGAGTCACCTAAATCCTTGGAAAGAAGATTGACTGGGCTCAAGGAGTCAAGCAGATATGGCCTGCAGCTGGGAATGTGATTATGTTTCTTTCTCACCGGAGCTGGGAAATATTTGGAATCCAGCCAAGTGCAGCAGACAGAGGGATAATTTTCTGGAATTTTTGTCTCTGCTGTCAGAACAAGGGTTCATCTTCTCCAGAAGAGCATGAATTAATTACCCGTCATAACAACACAAGGGCCTCTCCATCCACATTCTCAGGACTGCTTAAGCTTCGGAAGGTACAACTTCCTTTGAAGGTGGTGTCACATCCAGGCGGCAGAGGGTGACAGGGACGGTCCTAGCCGATAGAACCTCTTCATTTCACTTTTCCTTCTGACCAGCTTTTGCCTTTTCTTTTAAAATCTTTTCTCTGTCTTTTAAAACCTTTTATCACCTGTTTTCCCTCTGTAAATAACGTGAGTTTCCTAGAACCGCTGCCTCAGAAAGTTACCATCTAGCCGACTATAGGCCTTAAATTATTATTTTTTTTCAAGGCAGGATTTCTCTGCAGCTGTCCTGGAACTCACTCTGTAGACCAGGCTGGCCTCAAACTCAGAGATCCACCTGCCTCTGCCTCCCACCACTGCTGGCTTAAATCTTATTTTTTAATTAATTAATTAAAATGTGGTTCAAACATTTTTTAAAAGATTTGTTTATTTGTTATGTATAGTGTTCTGTTTGCATGTATGCCTGCAGGCCAGAAGAGGGAGCCAGATCTCATTACAGATGGCTGTGAGCCACCATGTGGGTGCTGGGAATTGAACTCAGGACCTCTGGAAGAACAGCCAGTGCTCTTAACCTCTGAGCCATCTCTCCAGTCCCCATGTTTTAAACATTTTAAAATTTTATTTATTTAGCGTGTGTGTGTGTGTGTGTGTGTGTGTGTGTGTGTGTGTGTGTGTGTGTGTGGATGATGCACATGCATGCAATATAGTGGAGATCACAGGACAACATGCAAGAGTCGGTTCCCTTCCTCCACCCTGTGTGTTCCAGGATCACACTCAGGTTGTCCGGCTTGTTGGAAAGTCCCTTTACCGGCTGAGCCATCTCACTGACTCAATTGATTTATTGAGAAATAAATATTTTGAAAGATTTATAGCTTTTCATTTTATGTGCATGGATGTTTTGCCTGTTCACCACATGCATGCAGTGCCCGTGGGGGCCAGCAGAGGGCATTGTATCCCCTGGAAGTGGAGTTACAGACGGTTGTGAGCTGCCCCGGAAGAGCTGGGAACAGAGGGGCACTGAGACTTTTAACTTGGGTCCTCTGGAATCAATAAGTGCTCTTAACCTCTGAGCCATCTCTCCTGGCCAAGATTCATGTTTTAAGGTAAGTTTAAGGAGGAAGTAAGTCCCCCAGGAGCAAAGGCCTTCTTTCTTCTCTATTGTATGGAGCTCTGAAAAACGGGGTTTGACATTCGAGAAATATGATTGACTGAAGGAGTTGATAAGTGGCCCTACCCATTAATACACAATAAACGAATAAACAATTACCAGCTGACTAGTCGGCATGCAAACTAAATGTGTGAGCAGAGCCTGGACACGGGCTGGACCGTGCGAAGAGACACACAGTACTGCTTTGATTTTCGCGATATTTCTTCGGTGCTCAGACCTCACATGGGCCCTCCATGCTGCCCAGCAGTCTCCCTGCCGTCATGGTCTCTTCTCTTCAAACCAACACCTCCTCTCCCAGATCTCTTCTCTTGACCACAGGAAATAGAATTGGGCAAAAGAGAACTTCTCCCCTCCCTGCCAAGTCTGTTGATCTCCTCAGGTTCAGCCCTCCTTCCCAGTGAGATGGGCGAACTCCTATGTGCCTGGACCACGAGTGTCCTAGCTGCCACGCCCCAGCTTCCCTTTCAAGGTCTTTGCCGTTGGATGATTCCTCTCTCTTATACACCAGTTTCCCACCCTGAACTGGATTATTATTATCAGCATACCAATGTGTCATCATATCTTCCATTAAAAAACAAAACAAGAGGCAGGTGTGATGGGTGGCTCAGTGGGCAGAGGTGTTTGGGCTCAATCCTGAGGACCGGAGTTCAATCCTTAGTGGTGGGAGAGAACCAGCTCCTGAGTGATGTTCTCATAGACCTGTCTTTTCTTTCTGTCTCTGTCTCTCTCTGCCTCTACGTGTCTCTGTTTCTCTCTCTCTCTCTCTCTCTCTCTCTCTCTCTCTCTCTCTCTCACACACACACACACACACACACACACACACACACACACACACACAAATCAACTTTTTAACGGAATGGGAAGATGTCTTAGCAGATAAAACACTTGTCACGTTTAAGTGTGGGAACTGGCGTTCAGATCCCCAGAACCCATGGTAGAAGCTGGGCAGGTGTTGCAGTAGTTCCCTGGGAGCTGGGACAGGGGCAGAGACACGAGATCCTGTGGGCAAGCTGCTTAGCTAGACTAGCTGGAATTCAGACTCCTGGTTCAGCAAGAAGCCCTACCCTAAAGTAGAGCACAATAAAGCAGAGCATGATGGAAACATCAATTCTGGGTCACTCATTACATGCACACACACAAATGTGCGTGTATACCTGTATGCATGGATGCACCCATATACACGCAGTATACATACATACATAGAAACGTGCACACACCATGGGGAAAAATAAACAAGACAAATGAACCAGCCAAAAAAAAAAAAAACCAGCCAGTGAAGTGGCGCAGGGGTAATTCCAGCACTCCAGAGGTTAAGGCAGTAGGGTCACGGGTTTCAGGCTGGCCTAGGTCACACTGTCACTCGCAAAAAAACAAGCAGAGCTTCCCTTGACCCTCCGACCCTTTCCATGTGCTACCCCACTCCTCTACTCTCCTGTCTCTCCTTTCTTTCTTTTTCTTTGGGGGGGTGTGTGTGGTTTCAAGACAGGGTTTCTCTGTGTAGCTTTGGAGCCTGTCCTGGATCTTGCTCTGTAGACCAGGCTGGCTTCAAACTCTCAAAGATCCTCCTGCCTCTGCCTCCCAAGTGCTGGGATTAAAGGTGTGTACCACCACCGCCCGGCCTGTCTCTCCTTTCTTACCTCCATTCTTACGTAAGTCCCTAACACCAAAGCTCTGGTCCCCAGCATCCAGCAGACACCATTCTTGGGAAGGTCACTGATGTTCACCACGTGCCCAACCTATATGTCCCACTTTGCTTTTTATCTCTATGATAAGTGTCGTGACCAAAAGGAACTTGGGGAGGAAAGGATTCATTTCAGCTTTCAGCTCTTCCTCTATCCCTGAGGGAAGTCAGGGCAGGAACTCAAGGCCGGAGCTTGGGAGCAGGAACTGAGCAGAGGCCATAGCAGAACCTTGCTTACTGGCTTGTTCATACAACTTTTTAACACAACTCAGGACCAAACTGCCAAGGGGTTGTGTCTTCCATATCAATCATTTAATCAAGAAAATGCCCCACAGGCTTGTCTACAGGCCAATCTTACAGAGGGATTTTCTCAATTGAGAGCCGTCTTCGAAGATGACCCTAGCTTGTGTCAAGTTGACAAAAAAAACTAAGCCCCACACTAGAGATCTCTGATGGTCTCATCCAGAGAAGCTCTTAGGAGCCAGCCACCCAATTGCCAGTAAATGTCTCTGGCACCACAAGCATGTAACAATGCCCATGTCCCTCTCTCTCCTACCATCTCTAGCTGATCTTAAAATCAACCTTGATCTCTTTTTCTCACATATCCTGCATCTCATTCTCCAGGCAGTCTTCTTAGGTGTGGCCTTCAATCTTGTCTTTCTGAAGCAAATCTTTTTGTGCCATCCTGTACTGATGCCTGCTCTCACCGTCCTACCATGAGCCATCAGCTTTAAAAGGAAAAATGTTGCCAGGCATGGTGCCGCACCCAGGAGGCAGAACCAGGAGGATCTACATGAGTTCGAGGCCAGCCTGGTCTACATAGTGAGTTTCAGGACAGCCAGGACTACACAGAAAAATCCTGTCATGAAGGAAAAAAAAAAAAGAAAAAGAAAAAATTTAAAGTTTACACGATAAAGAAATGATAAAAGCTGGGTGTGGTGGCGCATGCCTGAATCTTAGCCCCTGAGAATTAGAGGCAGGAAGATCAGTTTCAAGGCTGCTAACCTCAGCTTCATACGCATTTGAGGCTAGCCTGGACTATGAGACTCTGTCTCAAAAAACACCAAAACCCAAAAGAACAAACCCCTCAAAACTTAGAGAAACGAGAGATTTCTCATTTGAAGAGACACAGGTTAACCCGATTTACACATCTGTGATATAGGCATGGACTGAAACATCCCATGGTACTCCACTGACAGGCACAACTTTTATTTTTCAACAAACCAGCTGAAAATAAAACAAAACAAAAACAAAAAGCAAACTAGACTTAGCCCAGGAAAGCGCTGGGTAACCTCTCATGTACACCTTCTCCTATAGTACCCTCTGCTGGTAACTTCCTGCCACAGCCAAGCTTCATTTCACCCACAACATTCCCCAGGTTCTATTCTTTCAGCCGACCCATCTACTGCTTGAAGAAGCCACCAGCTTAGAAAATAAAGTCTGGACTTCCATGGAGAAATGTCAGGCTCACTTTCCAAAGCAGTTCCATAGCCTCTTTCCCCACTACTCCCCTTGGTGGCCCTGCCTTTGAGTCCCTTCAGCAACACTGGACCATCCAACATCTCCCCATATTATATTAAGGTCAATATTGGTGTGTCTCTTCTGCCAGGAAAGAGTCTCTCCCCATTGATGCTGTATAAAATCTTGCCTTATTTAAGGCTTATTCAAATAACCTTTCAAAGTTGGGCATGCTTAAATCCCAGGACTTGGGAAGTTGAGACAGCATGGTTGTAAGTTCGAGGCTACCTGAGTTACAGAGCAAGATTTTGTCTCAGAATAAACAAACAAGGACCAGCGAAGTTGCTCAGCTACTAAGAGCAATTTGCTGCACCAGCTTGGTGACCTTAGTTCAAGACCCCACTTCCGTGTAAAGGGGAACACTGGCTCCACAAAGTTGTCCTCTGACCTCCACATTTGCTCCGTGACATGGGTTCCCCCCTTGTCACACACACACACACACACACACACACACACACACACACACACACACACACGAGTAAAGATTTAAAGGCTCTAAATGGCTCATCCAGTAAGAGCACTTCCTCAAGCCGGAAGATCTGAATTAGACTTCGGAATACACATGGTGGATGGAATAAGAGACTCCCTCAGGAGTGGCATGTCTGCAACTCACTCCACAAAACATTCGAATATAATAAAAATAAAATAATTTTAATTTAAAAAAGAAACAACAAAAATCACAAAACAGGGCCACCGAGCCTGACAACCTGAGTTCCATCCCAGAACCCACATAGTAGAAGCAGAGGATTAACTTCGGCAGCTCCCTCTCTGATCTTCACCCCCTGACACACACTCATAAAAACAAAACAAAAAAACCCAAATAACGCTTCTACCCAAATCATGTTCCTCTGGGAAAGCCACCCAAATGATCCATCTGTCTTTTCTCCCTGCTCTCAAGGTGATCTGACATTTTTCAGGGAAGCCTTCCCAAATATACTTTTTTTTTGGGGGGGGGGTTTGAGCTGAGGATCGAACTCAGGGCCTTGCACTTGCTAGGCAAGCACTCTACCACTGAGCTAAATCCCCAACCCTCAAATGTATACTTTTATAGTTCCTGATGTTTTTCTTTTATGGCCTTACTTAATGGGCACATTTTTGTTTCTAAAATAGAAATATTTTCAATCTCTCCTTTCTTGATTCATTGGGATGCTTCTGAGACAAGAGTTGTTTTGGTGACTACATGTGGTTAGATAGATAATGTAAAGTAGATGCTTTGTAACAGTTATAGACTGAATGAATTAATATTTATGAATGGACTCTGCCTCATGTGTTGAATGTTCATACACACATTTACACCCCTCGTAGGTCAGGGGCTTTTGGGAAGTAAACGTGATGTCTTCCATGTATTTGGATAACATTTTTCATCTCCACTTAGGTTAAAATCGCCACTGGAGATTTTATGGATGGCATTTATGGACGCTGCCAAGCCTGATGGCCTGAGTTTGAGCCCTGGCCAAACATGGTGAAAGGAGAGAACTGAACTCTACAAGTTGAGAAGGAATTCCACTCCTGCAGCTTGTCCCCCGGCCTTGAGCACCACGGCATGCACGCATACCTGTGCAGAATAAGTTTGAAAATGCAATAGAGAAAGATCTGCCTGCCTCTGCCTCCCAGGTGCTGGGACTAAAGATGTGCGCCACCACCGCCTAGCCCCTTGCCTACTTCTATAGCAGGCCTAACATCCTGATGAATTGATTGAAAACCTTTGGACTCTATTAACTTCACAAACTTGTTCTCCACCAATAGAAGAGCTAGGGATACCATCAGATAGCATCTGAGGCCTAGAGGAGAGACTCCCACCCTGCTGCAATCACCTCTCTGATGGATCCACCAGTGTGTTTTAAGGAAGTGTCTTTTTTTCTTCTCTTCTCTTCTGTTCTTTTTTTGAGACAAAGTCTCACTGCACATTCCTGGCTGTCCTGGAACATGCTATGTATATCAGGATGGCTGCCTCTGCCTCTCAAGTATTGGGATTAAAGGTGTGCACCACCATGCCCTGGTGAGGTCTGTATCTTGCCCTGTCTTGCTTTTGTATTCTCTTCCTCTGTTTCTGGCCTCCTAAGATGAAGGCCATCCTCTGCTCCATGCTCTCTCTGTGACTTAGTTACCCTTTATTGCTATAAGATACCATGACCTCAGCTGGGTGGTGGTGCCCCACGCCTGTAATCCCAGGACGCCGGAGGCAGAGGCAGATGGATCTTTGTGAGTTTGAGGCCAGCCTGGTCTACAGAGCGAGTTCCAGGACACGCTCCAAAGCTACAGAGATACCCTGTCTCAAAACAAACAAACAAACAAACAAACAAACAAACAAAAAAGATACTATGACCTTATAAAAGAGTTTAATTGGGGCTATGGTCTCAGAGGGTTAGAGCCCATGACATGTTAAATAGGCACCTCAGCCATTTGTGCAGGGGTTCGAGACTGAACACCCATACCTGGTCAACAGAATTCCTCTGAACCTGACAGATGGAAAGTGGTGCTTTGATGGCATTTTCATTTGTATGCTTCTTATTAAAAATGAGGTTATGAATTTTCTAAAGTGTTGAAAGGGGGTTGGTAAGATGGCTCAGTGGGCAACAGAGTTTGCCATATAAGCCTAACACGGATCCCTAGACCCATGGTGGGAGGAGAGAAGCAACTCCAGGAAGTCATCTTCGACCCCTACACCCCCACATGCACACACACTAATGATAGCCCAATAAATAAAACAATAATTCAAACCATTCAAAGCGTGTGTTGTTTTGTTTTTGCAGCTCTGGAACTTGAACCCAGAGTTCGTGGTTGCTAAGCAAATAATTTAACACTGAGCTGTATTCTCAGCCCTTAAAGGTCATTTTGTTTCTTCTAGGAACTAACCATTCATCTATTTTATTCAAGTTCAATGGAGTTGTTGGCATTTTAAAAAAAGCTCTTTGTATTTTAAAGGTATTAGCCCTTTATTACATAAGTTGATTTCACAATTTGTCACTTCGTAGTAAATTTTACCTATGGCAATGTGTGTTGTTCCCCCCCTCCGCCCCCCTCCATGTTTATGTGTGCTTCTTCAAGCAGAAGATTTTTTTTTTCCCATTTTTTAGCAGAAGGCTGGAGAAATGACTCAGTTCCCAGCACCCACATTTGGTGGCAGCTCACAGCCACCTGAAATTCCAGCTCTAGGGGATCCAACACCCTCTTCCGGTCTTCAGGGATACCAACAAACATGCAGAAACAGATACCCATAAATAAAAGAAAATAAAATTTAAAAAATTTTTGGAGAGTGCTGGAGATCAGACATTGAACTGAGGGTCTCATGGATGCTAGCTAGGCAAATGCTGCACCACCAGCTCTATCCCCGACTCTAAAAGAAGTTTCAATAGTCAAATTCATCAATCTTTTATTTCCTTTAGATTTTTATTTAACGTGAATATTTTCATTTAATATGAATATAGGTTATAATTATGTTTCATTTTTCACACCTACATTTCTGAACAATTTAAAATTTATCTCGACAAACAATGTAAGAAATATACTTACTTAAGCCGGGCTTGGTGGCACAGCCTTTAATCCCAGCACTTGGGAGGCAGGGGCAGATGGTCTACATAATGAGTTCCAGGACAGCCAGGGCCATGTATGGAGACCTTATTTGAAAAAAAGAAGAAATAAAATAAGATAAAATTAAGTTAGAAATGTACCTTCTTTTTGAGATAGGGTTTTAGACTGTAGTCCAGGATAGACTGGAACTTACTATGTGCCCCAGACTCATAGTACTAGCCTCAAACTCATGACAATCCTCTCAGCCGCCCAAGTGCTGACTTTGCAAGGTGTGAACCACCACACCCAGAAAGCCCAATTTAAAATATTTACAAACGCCTGACCAGCGTCTTAATTTATTAAAAATTTCATCTTCCCTTCCTACCACAATTCCCTCCTAATTCTAACTTAAAACTTCCAAATGTTAGTCCTATTCCTTGGGGGTTTTCCTTCTATTTCTTGTGTGTGTGTGTGTGTGTGTGTGTGTGTGTGTGGTGTGTGTGTGTGTGTGTGTGTAGGGGGTTACTGAAAACTGAACCTAGGGCCTGTGCATAAGCATGTGTTCTACAACTGCAGCCTGTTCTCTGTATGTTTGTTGTTTGTTTTTAATACAGGGTTTCTCGGTGTAGCACTGGCTGTCCAGGAACTCGCTGTGTAGACCAGGCTGGCCTCCAACTGATCAGCCTGCACCAAACCCCAAGTCCTCAGTGTTGGGATTAAAGGAGTATACCATCACCACCTGGATTCTGTATGTTTATTGGTAGGTGTCAATAACATGTTTCTAAAACTACAGGTTCTGTCTCTCTCTCTCTCTCTCTCTCTCTCTCTCTATATATATATATATATATATATATATATATATATTTATTTTTTTTTTTTTCTGAGACAGGGTTTCTCTGTAAGGCTTTGGTGCCTTTCCTGGACCTCACTCTGTAGCCCAGGCTGGCCTCGAACTCACAGAGATCCTCCTGCCTCTGCCTTCTGAGTGCTGGGACTAAAAGCAATCTTTTTTTTTTTTTTTTTTTTTTTTAAAGCATGTGCCCCCACCAACAGTGCTCTATATTTTAACATTTAAGTGAGGCTAGTTTCTCACTATGTAGAACACTGAAAGCTTTTTCTAAAAAAAGATTTATTTATTTACATATTTTATACATGAGTGTTCTATTTGCATGTATGTTTGCAGGCCAGAAGAGGGCGCCAGATCTCACTACAGATGGCTGTGAGCCACCATGTGGTTGCTGGGAATTGAACTCAGGACCTCTGGAAGAGCAGCCAGTGCTCTTAACCACTGAGCCATTTCTCCAGCTCCTGAAAGCTTTTTCTAGGATATTCTTGTTTGCTTAGGTTTTTTTTTTTTTCCTTTAATTTTTTTGAGACATGGTTTTGCTGTAGCCCAGGATATTCTGAAACTTGCTACCTAGAGAACACTGACTTAAAAACAGAATAAAAAACTGAAAACCAGTGCAGTTGAAAAATCTATTCTTGCCTTTTTTTTTTTCAGTTTTTTCTTCTTTTCCTATCTCCTTTTGTCCCCCACTCTCTTTTTCTTCCTGGGGTAGGGCCTTGAGTGTCTCAGGCTGGAACTAGACATGTAGCTGAGGATCACCCTGAGCTCTTCATCTTCCTGCCTCACCCACTCAGGAGCAGGAATCACAGCCACGCACCCACGAGGCTGAGTTCAATTATTCAACCAAAGAAAGGTAAACTATTTTCTGGAGAGCTTATTGTTCTGAGTTTATAGCCAATCCGCCTCTATCCATGTAACTTTTTAGTTTTTCTGTTTCTGACAGATGCTATACTTTTTTTTTTTGTAGTTTTTCGAGACAGGGTTTCTCCGTAGCTTTGGAGGCTGTCCTGGAACTCACTCTGTAGCCCAGGCTGGCCTCGAACTCACAGAGATCCGCCTGCCTCTGCCTCCTGAGTGTTGGGATTAAAGGCGTGTGCCACCACCGCCCGGCTGTACTTTTAAAGTGCCCACTATTATTTTTTTCCCAGAACTGAGGACCGAACCCCGGGGCCTTGCGCTTTCTAGGCAAGCGCTCGACCACTGAGCTAAATCCCCAACCCCAAGCGCCCACTATTTTAATTTCATTTTAGATCATGTCAAAGCTTCCATGGCTTTGCGACCCCATTTTCTTTTGTTTGGGGGTCGTTTGTTGGGACATTCATGGGCTCACTTTCACCTCTGAACGTCCACAGTAACACGGGACTCCTTTGAAGCCCTCCTAGGCTTCTCAGGCCACAGTAGGAAGCCCCTTGCTAGGGAGCCCGGCTTGGGTGCTTCTGAGGCTGAGCAGGAGGATCAGCGGCCCCGCCCCCACAGCTGGCCCCGCCCTCACGGCTGCCTCCGCCCCACGGCTGGCTCCGCCCTCGCAGCTGGCTCCGCCCCACGGCTGGCACCGCCCCACGCTGGCCCCGCCCCCACGGCTGGCTCCGCCCTCGCAGCTGGCTCCGCCCCATGGCTGGCACCGCCCCACGCTGGCACCGCCCTCACATCTGACCCCGCCCTCGCAGCTGGCCCCGCCCTCGCAGCTGGCTCCGCCCCCACGGCTGGCCCCGCCCTCGCAGCTGGCTCCGCCCTCATGGCTGGCTCCGCCCCAGGCTGGGCCCGCCCCCACGGCTGGCCCTGCCCTCACGGCTGGCTCCGCCCCACGGCTGGCTCCGCCCCCACGGCTGGCCCTGCCCTCACGGCTGGCCCCGTCCCCACGGCTGGCTCCGCCCTCACAGCTGGCTCCGCCCCACGTCTGGCACCGCCCCACGCTGGCACCGCCCTCACATCTGACCCCGCCCTCACGGCTGGCTCCGCCCTCACATCTGACCCCGCCCTCACGGCTGGCCCCGCCCACGCCACGCGCTGGTTCGGTCTGGCGTGCGCCCGCTTGGCTGGCGGCTTCGCGCCTGGAGGCTGTGCCGGAAGGCGGCTGTTTGCCACCGTTTCCAGGGCCTCGTGAGAACCGGATGGTCTGAGCTCTGAAGCGCGGCATCCCGAGCTGGTAGGGACGCGAGCTCGACAGGCGAGCTGGAGGCCGCGGCCTCCGTCGGGCCTCTGCCCCAGGCAGCCAGGGCCGCCCAGCACTCTGGTGGAGGCGCGACTGGAACCCGAGCCCTGGTGCTGTGCGAACGGTTCTGTCGGGTTTATTATTATTATTGTTGTTGTTGTTGTTTGTTTAAGACAGGTTCTCACTCATAGCCCCGGCCGTCCAGGACCTCGCTGTGTAGACCAGGCTGGCCTCGAATTCACAGCGACTCTGCCTGTACCAAACCCACGTGACCAGGAGTAACAGGAAGCTCCATTACCCGCCGTGCCATCCCACCTGCCCTCGGCACCTTTTACATATATATATATATTTTTTTTTTTTAACTGAGACAGGGTCTCGCTATGTAACTGGCCTTGAACCCACAGAGGTCTGCTTCTGCCTCCTGCGTTCTGGGACTAAAGGTGTGTGTCACCTCACTGGGTAACTGACAGAATTTTTAAGGGGCGAAGTAACCCCCATTCTCTTAGTAAGCCTCTACGTAACCTGGCACTCTAAAAATGAAGAATTGTTGAGAGAAAAGGATTGTGGTAGGGAAATAGTAACTTGTTATTTTTCCAATTTAAAGGATCTTATTAAATAGCATATTCATAGTCAACATATTTTGTTGTGTTCTTTAGAGGTCACTGCTTTATTTTTCAAATGTCAGTTTCTTCATTTAAGAAAATACTGCAGCCTAGTCTGTCAAGTGAGTTCCAGAACAGCCAGGGCTACACAAGAGAAACACTATCTTGAAAAACAAAGCCCACAAAGTGGGCTAACAACATGCTCAGGGGGTAAAGGTGGTTGCTGTTTCTGTGGAACTCATGATCCCCAGAATCAACATGGTAGAAGGAGAGAACCAGCTCCCAAAAGTTGTCCTAGAACCTCCACACTTGCCTGTGGCACATGTTTGCTCCACCAACCAAGTATTCTTTTTTTGAAATCCCACATAATAATTTATTTGGTTATATACTTAAGTTATACAAAAATAGCTGTTGCTACTGGGCCTTAAATCCTAGTGCTCAGGAGACAGAGGCAGGCAGATCTGAGTTTGAGGCCAGCCTGGTCTATAGAGTTCTAGGACAGCCAGAACTACACAGAGAAACCCTGTCTTGAAAAACAAAACAAAAATTGCTGTTGTCAGAAACAAAACAAATCATACAAATTATGGTATGATTACCATGTAAACCCAAGGGATCTATAATGTAGGAACATGAATTTTCCACAGAATCAGGAGACTTGGGTTCTAATCCCAGGATTGCCAGTAAAGATGGATCTTTGGACAAGTTGGCTAGTTATATTCAATGTATGTCTTCTGAAAAAGAAAAAGAGATGAATCTGGTCAAAACATGACTTTACACCTTCCAGACCTGTGGCATAACCCGAGACTATTACCACTCAACTGTTTGTTTCCCTTGTATAAAGGTGTCCAAGTAACTAACGTGTGATCTTCTGATGCACTACTCTCTGCTGGCTCCTTTCTCTGCCCTATTATAGGAAACCTAATAAAGATGTGCATTGCGCCTGGGGCTCAGTGGTAAAGTACTTGTTAATGAGGCTCCAGGTTTGATCCACAGCACCACACAGAGATCGTGGCATGTTTTCATTTTTAAAGATTGTTTTTCGAGTTGCAAATTGGAATATGAGTTAAGGTAGAAAAAGTAGAAAACAAAAATGTGAGTAAAGGCAGACACATAAATACAAATACAACCTTACCACTCCACGGAAAGAAAAGCCTGCTTTCTGTCTTCCTATGGCTTTTTTTTTTTGAGCTGAGGATCGAACCCAGGACCTCAATTGAGCTAAATCCCCAACCCCAACTTTTTATTTTTACACACATAAACACACATGCATGCACGTGAATGTGTGATGGCATATAATGAATGTAGTTTGCTGACTTTTTTCCTTGTGTTATATGTATATCCCTACAGACAAATAGAATGCCCACAAATTTGTTCACACATCCATTAAACTATCAAAAGTTAAGCAAACAGTGTTTTGGAACAGCTATAATATTGTGTTCCACATTCTTCGTATTCTTTCTCTTTCTCTTCTCCAGAATGGATTGGTTTCATTGCAACCAGTGTTTCCGAAAGGATGGGGCCCATTTCTTTGTCACCAGTTGTGGCCATATTTTCTGTAAAAAGTGTATGACTCTGGGTGAGTGGCTTCAGTTTATCCCCAATTTTTTTTTTAACTTAGATATACTAGGTAGCCATTCTCTGTGTGATGCAGAATGAAAATCACTCGGTAGGCATCAGTGATAATGTGGGTACTATAGGCAGCTGCTCATTTTGGAAATTAAAGGAATCCATTGATAAAAGAGTGAAGCTAAGCAATTTAGCAAATGTGTTACTCTTCAGTGTTTTGTATCAGGAAAAGCCATAGTGAATGAAAAATTATGTTAATATCTTAGAGTTTAATAAGCAAATTCCTATGCATTTCTTTATTTGGCAGTGCTGATTATAGAACCTAGGGCTTTGCACATGCTAGGCAAATGCTCTACCAGGGAGCTACATTCCAAGCCCCTATACAATTTAAAAAATTAAATTACAATGTTTATTTTCAATAAACAAGTTTTTAAAATAGTTTTTTTTTGTTTTTGTTTTTCCTGTTGTTTTTGAGGCAAAATCTTACTATATAGCCTTGACTGTCCTTGAACTCACAATCTTTCTGCCTCAGCCTCCCAAGTTCTGGGATTTCAGATATGTATCATACCCAGCCACCAGTACCAGTTTTATGTAGTCTTCACCACAGTCCTTGGTAGTAATTACTGGTAGCACTATTTTGCAAATGAGGAAATTATCTCAGAGAATAAATGATTGCCAACTTCTTGTAATACATGTTTTAGAAAGGAAACTAGAAGACCATGTGGAGCATGGTGGCACATGCCTTTTAATCCCAGCACTTGGGAGGCAAACTCAGGCAGATCTTTGAGTTTGAGGCCAGCCTGATTTAGTGAGGAGTTCCAGACCAGCCAGAGCTACAAAAGGAGACCCTATCTTAAAGAAAAGAAACTTGTTTTGGAGTGTTGGGAAATGAACCCAGGACCTCTGGAATGCTAGACAAATACCCTGTAAAAATCACTGAGCTACACCACTAATCCTAACTATTTTGTTTTATTAATGTGAAAACACTTAGGAGGTCTGGGTGAGCTGACACGGTAGTATATCACTATAGCTACTGGGGAGGTGCAGTCAAGAGGGTTGGTTACTTGAACACAGGAGTGAAAGGCCAGTCTGGGCAACATACAGATCCTGTCCGAGAATAATAACAGTGATAAAAACTCTGTAAATTATCTAAATCCCAGAAGAGAGAATTTACCCTACTTAGGACAGGGTGCTTTGATCAAGGGAAACAGAAGACATTCTGCTGCAGTAGGGTTTTGGACAACTGGAGTTTGCTGAGTTCCACAAAGATCATTCAAATTTAAAGCAGTGGGGTCTGGAGAGATGGCTCAGTGGTTAAGAGCACTTGCTGCTCCTGCAGAGGACCTGGGTTTGGTTTTCAGTACCCACGTGGTGCCACACAACCATCTGTAAGTCTACTTATAGGGGATCTGATGCCCTCTTGTGGCCTCTACAGGCAGTAGGCACACACCTCATGTGGCACACATAGATACATGCAGGCAAACACTCATGTATGTAAAATAAAAACACATCTTTAAAGAAAAAAATTGCAACAGTCGCATGTGTAGTGACGTCATTAAGCTGCAGTACAGATGCTTCCACAGAGTTGAGGTCACACAGAGAAGGGCAAACGTGGTGAAAGGTGAAGCAGTGGAGAACGGTAGAGATCTGTCTGCCAGGGTGAGGATCCTGAACTTCCCCTGCTGGTTCCAGAGAGCTGTAGAGGTTTGTTTTTCTTTTAAGTAGGACTTTTTCACTCGCTAACTCATACTGAGAACAACATGGAGGGCAGACTGGGAAAGAGACTTTATTCCCCAAGCAAAGACTAGTCAGGTTAAACAGTATCCGGAGAACTTTCCCCGTGTGATTCTCATGACCCTTTTGAGTGACCTGCTGATGCAAGGAGGCTTCTCACTATGGTGACAACAGCTCACTTTGGAGTGATTGTCCCTGAAGCATAAAGCCATGTAATGCTTTTTCCTGGCATGGCATTTATCTTTTTTTCTTAATGGATGAACCCAGGGTCTTATGCATGGTAAACAAGTACTCTGTCACTGAGCCTCATCCCCAGCCCTGTGGCGTTTATTCATTGGCACCACTACTAATACTGCTTTCTATAAGGAAAGCTTAGAAATTTTACTTTACTTCTTTCAGATTCACTAATTGAAAAGTAGAAGACCATCAAAGCAAGATCTAGGAATATTAGCAAGGTGACAGCTGGGTGGGGTAACTCAGGAGCCAGCCTCTTACAGTGCCCAAGGTGTGCCTACTGTCAGGCAGAGAGGCTTAAAAAGAGTCATGTGCTGGAAAGTTGGCTCAGTGGTTAAGAGCACTGGCTGCTCTTCTAGAGGACCCAGGTCCAATTCCCAGCACCCACATGGAGACTCACAACTGTCTGTAACACCAGTTCCAGAGGATCTGACACCTCTTCTGTTTTCCTCAGGCACCAGACATGCACACAGTATACAGGCATACATGAAGGCAAAACATTCATAAATAAATCATTTTTAGAAAGTCACCTAGAGCGAAAATCATTGGTACTCTTGTGTTCATTCCAGAACACTTGCAAATGTATTCCAGTACTTCTGTTGGCAGATAGATCCTACCAGTAAATGCCACTAGTCCCAATATTCAGAAGCTGAGACAGGAGTGTTGCTATAAGTTCCAGGCCAGCCTGGGCTACATTTATAAGACCTTGTCTCAAAAACAAAGAAAGGGGGCTGGAGAGATGGCTCAGAGGTTAAAAGCATTGGCTGCTCTTCCAGAGGTCCTGTGTTCAGTTCCCAGCACCCACATGGTAGCTCACAACCATTTATGATGATATCTGGTGCCCTCTTCTGGCAGGCAGGGATATATGCAGGCAGAACACTATATATAATAAGTAAATCTTTAAAAAAAATAAAAAAAGAGAGAGAGCTGGACGTTTGGTGGTGCACGCCTTTAATCCCAGCATTTGGGAGGCAGAGTCAGGTGGATCTTTGTGAGTTCAAGCCCAGCCTGGTCTCCAAAGCGAGTTCCATGAAAGGCGCAAAGCTACACAGAGAAACCCTGTCTCGGGAAAAAAAAAAGAAAGAAAGAAAAGAAGACAGGGAGACAAGCACAGTGCAAAGCCTCAAACGTCAGCATATTTGTTTGTTTGGAAATACTGATTTAGAGAACAGAGATTAATCTCTTAATGATAATCAAAATTTAGTTAAGAACCTATTTCTTCTCTTGCTAGCTTACTTGACAATTATCACACTTTAGGAAAATCTTACCTCTTGCCTTTGAGATCAAATATTTTTCCCCTTTTCTCTCAGAAAAATGTGCTGTTTGTGGAAGTCATTGCAAGCACCTGGCTCTTTCTGATAATGTAAGTTTTTACCCTCGTCACAAACTGCCTCATCCAGTCTCTGGACAGTAAGTAGGAAGCATATACACAGATGATGAGCTGCTCAAAATAAAAAGAAGGAACAAATTTGAAGATAGCAGTTGTAAAAATTTTATTTTACTCTGTTGTCAGTATCTTCTCTCATTTTTGTTGTGAATATCTTCACTGTGTGTCTTACTCTCTTCATAGTTAAAGCCTCAAGAGAAGAAGTTCTTCAAAAGTCCTGTAGAGACAGCTTTGCAGTGTTTTAGTCACATCTCTCAGGTATGAGAACCAAAATGAAGAGAAGTTCTTCCTGCTGTAAGCTCAAGGCCACCTAGGTCATGTAGTGAGTGTAACTAGGTACGGAGAATTCCTGTCTCCAAGAGACAGTTGTTTCTCTATGTAGTCCTGGCTGTCCTAGAACTCATTCTGTAGACCAGGCTGGCCTTAAACTTAGACATCTACCTGCCTCTGCATCTGTTGGGATTAAAGGTGTGTGTGCCGCCGTTGCCACCATTGCCACCACCACCACCACCACCAGCCCCCACCTGGCAAGGAGTTTCTCTTTAAAATAACATTGTGCACAGTGGAAACTGCTGTCTTTATTTTCTTCCCTGATACAAATCTCTACCAGTTAACTTTTTACTAACCAAGAATCTATGGTATGCTGTCAAAAACCACAATCTAGTTGAATCTTGCTTTGTAGTTCCTACTTTCTAATAACCAGTTCCTGTGACTAAAAAGTGCCCTAAGGGACTTATCATCTTTCTCTGCAGATACATTTTCTTTTCTTTTCTTTTTTTTTTTAAGGAGGTGGGTGGGCATGGTGGTGCATGACTTTATTTTTCTATTTCTATTTTTATTTTTTTTCTGGAGCTGGGGACCACTGAGCTAAATCCCCAACCCGATACATTTTCTTAAAAATTGCTTATATAGGCCTGTAAAGACTGACTTGATAATTTCACTTATGACCTTTGCTTATAGATGTCTTTTTCTTTTCATTTTTCAGTAATAATATTTAACTTTATTTGGAGTTAACAACTAATTGCTTAAATGTTAGGAAATGTTTGTCTTTTCCTGATGCTTTATATGTTGGTAGATGATTGACAGATCAGGAATAGTTGACTATAGCAGAAGTTAGAAAGAAGGCAGTGTAATTATTTGAGAGAGTTCACAAGTTATGAAGACTTGGCTTTTTTAAGATTCTGCTCTCTAGTTCTTTGCTGAGATGATTTTTTTTTTTTTTTTAAGCATTATGAGATACTTCTCTTGGCATGCTTCTTTAGACTTTATCAGGCTGGAGAGATGGCCAAGAAGACAGCCTGAGTTCAATCTCTAGAACACACACGATGGAAGGATTATACTGCCTCACAAAAGTTGTTTTCTTACCTCTGTGTGCATGCATGCATGTGTGCCTGTACACACACAATAAATATGTAATTAAAAAATATTTTATCACTTCTTTATTGTTATTGTGCTGGGGTTTTATTTATTTATTTATTTATTTATTTGGTTTTTCGAGACAGGGTTTCTCTGTGTAGCTTTGCGCCTTTCCTGGATCTCACTTGGTAGCTCAGGCTGGCCTCGAACTCACAGAGATCTGTCTGGCTCTGCCTCCTGAGTGCTGGGATTAAAGGCGTGCACCACCACCGCCCAGCTTGTGCTGGTTATTAGACCTCAGGCCCTCTGCATGCTTGGCAAGTGCTCTACCACTATTGTCCTTTTTTTTTATTTCACTGTTGCCTTCAATGAATATTCTCTCTCTCTCTCTCTCTCTCTCTCTCTCTCTCTCTCTCTCTCTCTCGCGCGCGCGCGCGCGCGCGCGCGCGCGCCTGTGCTTGTGTGTGTGTGTGTATGTATTAGCAGAGGGGGTAATTTCATACCACAAGAATGTAGGACAACTTGCAGGAGTCAGTTCTCCACTCTTTCTACTACTTGGGTGCTGGGGATCAAATTCTGTCATCAGGTTTAATGGCCAGTGCCTTTTCCTACTGAGTCATCTCTCTTGCCTGAAGGCAAGGTCTCTTTGTGTTCCAGAACTCACTATGTGTATATGAGGATGACCTTATATTTCTGCCTCTCCTTCCTCTACCTGAATGCCAAGAATACAGTGTTACCATTCTAGATGTCCATGTGCTGGGGATAGAACCCAGGGTCTTATACCCTCTACCAACTGAGCTCCAGCCCCAGCATACCCCCCCACCTTTTTTTTTTTTCTTTTTAAGAAAGAACCTTACTTTGTAGGCTAGGCTACCTCCTGAGTGCTGGGATTACAGGCATGTACCAAAAACCACACTTGGCTTTAATACTCATTTTCTTATTCTTTTGTTGGGAGTTGAGCCCAGAGTTCCACATACATATACCAGGCAATGCTCTCTACCAGTATCAGTTCTTATTCTTTTTTTTGTTTGTTTTTGTTTTTGTTTTTTTGTTTTTTCAAGACAGGGTTTATCTGTGTAGCTTTGTGCCTTTCCTGGATCTCACTCGTAGACCAGGCTGGCCTGGAACTCACAGAGATCTGTCTGGCTCTGCCTCCTGAGTGCTGGGATTAAAGGCATGCGCCACCACCTCCCGGCGAGTATACCTTTTCTAAACATGAGAGTTATCATCAGTGTTTGCCCAGTCCCCAGTGTTAACTCTGGAAATACAGTAAACAGAACTAAAGCTTTGGCTGTGTACTGTCTTAGTCACTTGGATGAGCCATTATATTTGAGATACTACATTTAATGTTGAGAGTAGATGAAATCCAGCTGAGACTCAAGTAGAAATGTAAAAGAGGTCACATGAACAAGAGAAAGAGCAGACCTTTGGTTAATATTTAAACCCACAGCTAGTTAATGATCAGTCACGAAATTATGTATAGTCTGAATCTTAACTTGCCTAATCATGGGACCAATTATACATGGTCAAATAATCAAGGTAAAATAAATAGAAAAGTCAGTTAATCATCACTTTAGTGAAGAGTCAGTTTGGTGAAGTCAGCAGTCTGGAAATGTATTTTCCTGATCTGTGAAGTTGAATAACTGTGTCACTCAAGCTTCTGCTTAGATTCTTTCTCCAGAAGGATCTTCCCTAGCACCCCCTTTCCCCCAACCTCCCCCCCCCCCCCCCGCATCTTAAAGCAGCTCTAGCACCCTCTGTTTTTTGTGTTTTCTCTCATCACAGCCCCTGTCTGTACCATTGTCTTGTGTATTTGTGTATTAACTGAATCCTTCACTGAAATGCAGCTCTGTGAGTACAGACATTTGGTCAGTTTTCTTTGTTGTTCTCTTTGAATAGTTTCTAATATGGAATGAACATCCAAAACATTGTCCTTAAATGAACGAATGGACCGTTGCTCTAAATGTCCGTTTCTGTTCTCTGTAATGACCCAACAAGGACATTTTTTTCTGCTCTGTGCTAATTGTTGATAAAACTGCCTGTTTTGAATGCCTGAGTCTCCTCTAAACTTTTCAAGGGAATTGAAGAGTCTGTAAGGACCAGTGAGTTTACTACTATACCTAGACCATATCCTCACCCACCTTTATCCTCAACTAGGCACCTTTCAAATGCATGCAATATTGTTCCTTCTCTAGTAAAGTCTTCTATGGTTTCTGTAGCACAATTTTGTCTTGTCGTTTGTACCCTACATTGCTTGTTGTTGTTTCGAGACAGGATTTCTCTGTGTAGCTTTGGTGCCTGTCCTGGAGCTCACTCTGTAGCCCAGACTGGCTTCAAACTCACAGAGATCCACCTGCCTCTGCCTCCTGAGTGCTGGGATTAAAGGCGTGCGCCACCACTGCCCGGCGACATTACTTTTCTTTTAAGTGAAGTTATACCATTGGAGTGTTTTGCACAAGGAATGACATTATATGCTGCATAATTTTAAAGAGAATGTGGCTATCGAGTGACGAGGCCTAAATAGCGTAAGAGTAGAGGCAGGGAGACCAATCAGGAGGGACAATTCTAAGCAGACTACTGGCACCGAATCAGTGGTGGCAGCAGAACGGAAAAAAGGCATGGAGGTTATAGCTCAATGACAGAGACCTTTCCCAGCAGGCAGGAAGGCCTGGGGTTGATTCTCAGGCAACACACACACACACACACACACACACACACACACACACACACACGAGAGAAGGTCATTATTTCAGTTTTGTGTTCTGAAAGCTCAAGGACAGTTTTATTAATGTTTAAGAAAAAACATAGTACAGGTTAGGTAAAAATACCAGCAGCTGCCAGGAGAAGGTAGAGAAAAAGTAATGGCTTTTGAGTTAGGCATTAGAAATAGACAGCTTATTTTTAAAAGGGGAGGGGCTGGAGAGATGGCTCAGTGACTAAGAACACTTATTCTTGCAGAAGATCTAGGTTCAGTTCCCAGCACCCACACAGTGGCTCACCACCATCCATAACTCTAGTTCCAGGGGTTCAAACCCACTCTTTTGACCTCACAGGCATATACATAGCATACATATATTCAGGCAAAACACTTATACACAAATAATAAATGAGCAAATAAATAAATAGGAAGGGTTGGAGAGATGGTTCAGTGGTTAAGAGCACTGGCTGCTCTTCCCCAGAGGACCTGAGTTCATATTCATAGCACACATATATTCAGGCAAAACATTTATACACAAATAATAAATGAGTAAATAAATAAATGGGAAGGGTTGGAGAGATGGCTCAGTGGTTAAGAGCACTGGCTACTCTTCCAGAGGTCCTGAGTTCAGTTCTCAGCACCTACAGGGTGGCTCACAACCATCTATAATGGGATCTAATTCCTTTTTCTGCCATGCAGGTGCACATGCAGATAGAGTACTCATACATAATACATAAAATACATAAATAAATAAACCTGAAAAATAGTAACTAAACAAATAAATAAATGGGAAAGCACTCCCAGGAATGGAATTAGGCAAGGGAGCTGAGGAAAGCCCAAAAGATTGCTTTTTGGGGAGGAGAGAGGGCTGGGGAAGAGAAGTTGGTTTTTGTTTTTGTGGGGTGTGTGTGTGTTTGTATGTGTGTGTGTGTGTGTGATGTATGTATGTGTGGTTTTGTTTTGTTTAAGACAGGGTCTTTCTACCTAGCCATGGCTGTCCTAGAACCCAATATGTAGACCAGGGTAGCTTTCAGCTCACAGAGATCTACCTTCTAAAGGTGTGCAACACTGCCCCTGGAAAATAATTTGGTTTTTAAAGAGTGAAGAAGTAATGTTGCTGATGCAAAATGAGAAAAAGAGTTTTGCCTTGTTTTGATTGTTTCCTCAAAAATCTACAACTATTTCTTTATGGCTGATTTTCTTCTCAATCTGCCAGGAAGATATGGACACATTAGGTTTTAGATGCTTCTCAGAAATCCAAGTGGAAAAGTCAGGAAGACTAGGCTCACTCTGGAGCTTAGGGCATAAGAAAAGAGTGAGATGTAAGTTCATATCCTGTCAGAAAATAATGTTTAAAGCCTATAGGGGCAAGTGAGGAGTGTAGTTCAATGGTAAGATGTTCTTCAATGTTAGAATTTCAGAGCCATGTACCCATCCATGTTCAAGGCCCTGTGTCCATCCTACTTTCCCGACCCTAACTTAGACACACAGAGAAATAGATAAGATCATGTAAAAGGAGTCCCTTCAATATTAGCAATTAGGTGGAGGAAGAGAAATTAGGAAAACTGCAGTCAGAAGTAAAACAAAAATATGTGGTGTCCCAGAAGTCAAGTCAAGGAAAAAAAAGTGTTTCCAAAGATAGATGTAGTCAGCTGAGCTGTTGAGAGATGAAGTCATGTGAGTGAAAATGGAGGCTGGCTGGCTTAGCAATGAAAAGATTATTGTCATCCCTCACAGAGTACATGGAGTCAGTTCTTAACACTGTATTGGACCTCATTGCTGAATATTTGTCTATCCCATCTATTTCACCTTCTGAACTTTTCACAGCCTTCTGTGGTCTGGTTTCTAACTGTTGCATTAAAAACTATCCCTGCTAAGGGCATCAACATTCTCATAAAAATGGATAATTTTTATTTCTATTCTAACTGATCTTTTAGCCACATCTGAAGTCTGAGTTCTCTTCTTAGAAATAGTCTTTGGCTATCTTAACCAACTCTATTATACCCTTTTGGGGTTTATCCTAATCTGTACATCTTAAATAGTTATATTTCTCCAAATGTTGTCTTTCCTTGCTTTTTATCAATGCCATGGATAATGCATATCTATGTTCATCTATACCTATCAACTTGAGAATGATTTCTAACTTCTGGCCTCCAGTATCTTTCTTTTTCTATCTTTTCTTCATATGGAAGCCAAAAGAACCTTTCTAAATGAAAGTATGGTCATTGTATTTGCTTATTTATTTATCAATAACCCTGGGCTTGGTGTATTGTTGACAAGTACTCTACTGCTGACTTATGAATTATTTGTATAAATAATTTTCTTTTTTGTCTTTGAGCCTTTGTATATGCAGTTCCATCTATCTAGAACATTCTTGTCATTAAACATATATATGGATAAATATATATACTATACCTACACTGTATTGCATTATAAATTTTTTCTTTCTTTTCCATCCTCCCTCAAAGGCAATAACACTATCAGAGCTATTAATCCTATGACTTATTAGCTCCTGAAAAAGTATGAACAACACAGAAGGATTTAATAAATATCTTTAAGAAGAATCATAGGTTGCTACAGAGATGGCTCAGTGGTTAAGAGCACTGACTGCTCTTCCAGGGACGTGGGTTTGATTCCTAATACCACATGCTGGCTCACAGCCATCTGTAACTCTAGTTCAAAGGGGATCTGATGCCCTCTTCTTTCTGGTTTCCCCGGGTACTGAATGCACATGGTTCATAGACAAAACACATTCACATAAAATAAATTTTGTTTTGTTTTGCTTTGCTTTGCTTTGGCTTTGTTTTTTGAGACAGTGTTTCTCTGTGTAGTCCTGGCTGTCCTGGAATTTACTCTGTAGACCAGGCTGGCCTTGAACTCACAGAGATCCACCTGCCTCTGCTTTCTGGGTGCTGGGATTAAAGGTGTGCACCACCACCACCTGACTGATAAAAATAAATCTTTCAAAAAAAGAAGAAGAAGAAGATAGGGTTAGGGTCCCCATATTCCTTTAAGGGTTTACCTTCAGTGAGATAACTTTTTCCAGTAGACTTCACTTCCTAAAACTTTACCATCTCCCATTATGCCACAGGCTGGTGACAAAGTCTTCAACATAAGAACCTTTAAAGCACATTAGGATTCAAACCATGTCAGGACCTCTATATTAAAATCAGAGACAAAGACGAAATACATACTTCTGCATACTGTGCAACAGCCCCCGATCAATCAGTAGTTTTGAAGGGCTGTAGAGGTGGCTCAGTGGTTAAGAGAGCAAATTCTGCTCTTCCAGAAGACCCGAGTTTGCCTCCCAGCATCCATGTTGGGAGGCCCATAAACATCTGTAACTCTAGAGCTTCTTCTGGCCTCCATGGGCACCCCTAACCTCCCACCCACAAACACACACATAAATAGAAATGATTTTTTAAGTTTTGAAACTATTTTTTATACCACTGGGAATTGAATTCAGGGCTTCACAGGAGGTAGGCAGTCTCTACCTCTCAAGTACATCCCCAGCCTATTAAATGTTATTTGATGAAAAATCTCATTAAGTTACCTAGACAGTCTTCAAACTTGTGATTCTCTTGCCTCAGCCTCCTGGGTGCCTGAGATTATGAGTGTGCATGATCATGCCTAGCTTTAAAACTTTGTCATAGATAGCTTCAAATATGTTAAACCAGAGAAAATGTAATGATATGTATAATGTAATGAATTTCCATGTGTTAATCATCATATTCAACAATTTTAAACTGATGGCCAAATTTTTCCCTTATCTTCTACTATCCCAACCAGGTGATTCCAAGTCAGACATTTTATCATGTTAAATGTAAATATTTTCATGTTTATCACTTAAGGTAAGGATTCTTTTCTTAAATATTCCCTACTATTATCAAATAATTACTCAGTATTCACATTTCCTCAGTTATCTCATGGCCGTTCTCATGAAAGAAAGAAGGAAGAAACTTGAAGTCAGGTGGTGGTGGTCTAGCACTGGGGAGGTGGAAACAGGTAGATCTCTGTGGGTTAAAGGCCAGCCTCATCTACAACAAGTTCCAGGGTAGCCAGGGATATGTAATAAGACCTAGTCTCAAAACAAAAAGAATTATATTCTCTGTGTTAAATAAAACATATAGATAGACTAGATAGATTAGACTGAGCCGTCACAGTAGGCCCAACAGACCAAACCAAACAGACTTATTCATGTATAAGTTCCATGCCACCAAGTCCAAACTAAGTTATCTGACTGCCTGAGAAGGGTGGAGATGTAAAAGAAAAGAGGAAGAATAGCCAACTCTAAACATGCCAGTTTTCTCTGTCATGACCCCTTCTGCTTTTATCTTTATAAGGAAATTTACTTTGAAGTTACTAATACGAAGAGAGCATGGTATGATATACTTATGACTCCAAGACTTGGGAGACTGAGGCAATAGGTCATGAATCTGAGGTCAGCTAGACTACACAGAAAGATCTTGTCTTTAAAAAAATTACTAGTCTGCTTTTTTCTGTTTCTGTTTTCTTCAGCCCTTTTTAGCCACTAAAGCCAACTCTGCTCAGTTCTCAGGATCCATCTGTTTCATAGAGAGATATTGCCTAATTTAAGAATCATAAACAACACAGTCCTGCTTTAGCCATAGGGAGTACCATGATCCCCAATGGATTCTTGAAGCTGCATATAGTACTAAAATTTATATGTGCTGTGCTTTTCCTCTGTACATGTAAACCTATAATAAAGTTGAGCTTGTAAATTAGGCACAGTAAGAGATTCACAGTGCAAAAATTGAAGTGCTTCTTTTTCCTTCTTCACAGTTTCTTGGTGTGCTGGCTTGTTTTATGTCACCTTGACACAAGCCAGACATCTGGGAAAAGGGAACTTCAATTAAGAAAGTGCTATTGGTGAAATTATTAAGGCCACTCCACGTAGTTAAAAGGGAGGTTTATTTTGTGGGGTAACTTACAAATGAAGGGGTAGGTTGCAGGGTCTGGCAAAGGTATAGTGCAGTCCGGCAGTGTTCTCTGGAGAACTCTGCTCGGTCTACCTCCAGCGTCCAGCGTCCCTGAACCAAGACAGCGACCTCCTCTTGATCCTCTGCCCCGCCTTGTGGGCATGATCATTACTGAAGCCTCAATGGGGGTTGGAACTTCCAGGCCAATGCTAGGATGGCTATCCACTACATCTCCCCCTTTTGTCTAAATAAGAAAGTTCTAACCTAATACAAGACTATATACATAGAGATGGTTATCAAATATTGTCCAGGAGTAATGAGGGATAATGACTTAGATAAGTTGGAATTACAATAAGTGCAAACAATATCAAGCAAAAAACACATAGTAAAATCCAGGGAAGTCTAGGGCATGGGTAGGTGGCATGTTACAAGGATCATTCCAAAAGGTGAACTATCCTAAAGAACCTGAGTCTAATACTTAATATATTCTATCTAAGATATTATATATGTATATATACTAAGTTGTAACTATAACTGCTAATCTCCAACCTCATCAAAGACCTGAGAAGGAATATAATAATACCTGAGAAATGGGAGAAAGACGCAAGCAACTTTCGGGAGTCTTGCAAGAGTAGACAGAGACAGCTAGCAGCCTGGACAGTCACCTAATGTTTCTCAGTATCGTTGGTGCATTCAAATTGGCTACAGGCCTAGAGTATCTGACAGACCATTTTCAGAAGCAGGAATTCTGAAAGACCATCTTACCCTGTCTTGGCAAAGTATGGTGGTCGCTTTCCTTGTGTCCCGCTTGTCCAGAAAGGACAGCATTTGTACTGTCAGCAGTTGAGGCAAGGGCAGTTCTTTGCCCAGTAGGCCATTTTGTGCCAAGAAGACAAACTTCCAAATGGAAATGTCTTAGAAGCCCAACATTCTCTTGGGATCAAATTGGTGCTGCCAGGAGCAATTGTGTCTCACGTCAACAGAATTCTAAATTATTTAAATGCCATATTCTCTAGGTCCATGAAGTGTTTGAAGATTACCTGTCCATCTGACCTATGTATTTATAAATCTGGATAACCTAACTAACATAATTATAGAGATGACAAGCATAGGTGACAATAACTCTGTAAGTCTCATCTACCTAAACAACCTAAGGACTAAGGCTTCCTATAAATAAGGCAAACAGTCTGTAAGCAAATGTACAGTAAAAGGACAATGACTTCAAATTGTGACAATACACAAAATATCTTTAACAGAGGTAGGAATGTATAGTGCAATATGCAATATAATAATCCTAAATATATATCAGAATATAGAATATCTTAAACAGAAGTAGAACATACATACAGTATGACAGACATAAATTCACATTTGTATCAATATATAAATATTTCAAATAAGAGTAAAAATATGTGTACAATATAACAAACATAGTTCTGTATTTGTATCAATATACAAATTATCTTAAATAGGAATATAAAAAGTTTATATTTGTATCAACATAAGAATTCATAACAGTGCAAAGGCTGCTATATTACTAAATTTGTTTACTAATGTATGTGATAGTCTACCATAATATCTTATACGTATCCATTCCATTTCTTCTTTTCCCTTTTTTTTGAGACATATTTTCTTTCCTTAAGGAGAGTACTGAGTTTAACCATTTCTTCCACCCCCAACCCTAGAACCATTATCCATAACCCTGAGAAATATGAAACCTAAGGGATAAGGGGCGTCGTTTTCTTAGAATTGCTTCCTGCTGTTTAGGGGGCGATGGTGTCTCTGTTGGGTATTGTGAGAAAGCTCAGATAGTTAAATCTCAGTTAGACTAACTGTAGATTCTGCAGCAACTCTTAGAGTAATGGGTAAGATTGTCTGAAATTCTGGCAAGAAGTGTAGTATGATGATTATTACCATGGCATCATTCTGGATTGGGTAGAGTTGTTGTTGTTGTTGGGGCCCCATCTTCCTTCTGGAGACTTCAGAGATTGCTATTGGAAAAAAACTTATTTTTTATCAGAATGGAAGGTTTGGATTTAAAGATGTCATGACATGTAAGAAAGGATTCCAAGAAATCAAGAATAAGCATGGAGAGAATTAGAATCTTGAAGATAGTGGTCCCTTATAATTGGTTTCCTTCTGTCTCACACCAGAGGGCTCTTCTGATATGGGACTGAAGAATCTCTCAACCTTTTTTTTTTTTTTTTTATCAATATGCTTGGGTTTAGAGAAGGAGTGAGCCAGTTCCATCTCCAAAGCCAGCTTGGTTTATAATTAAATTGGAACCACAACTATTCTAGATTGATAGAGAGAAGAGAATTCTGGGAAGTAGAAGGCTGGGGAGAGACACTGCCAGCCACCGCCATGAAAAGCAACATGTAAAGGTACTGGTAAGCCACAAGCCATGTGGCAAAGTATAGATTAATAGAAATGGGTTAATTTAAGATAGAAGAAGTAGATAACAAGAAACATGCCACGGCCATACAGTTTGTAAGCAATATAAGTTTCTGTGTGTTTACTTGGTTGGGTCTGAGCGACTGTGGGACTGGCGGGTAAGAGAGATTTGTCCTGACTGTGGGCCAGGCAGGAAAACTCTAACTACAAATGGCGCCCAACGTGGGGCACGAACCCACAACCCTGAGATTAAGAGTCTCATGCTCTACCGACTGAGCTAGCTGGGCCTTTGGAATTTGCCCCACGTTGGGCGCCAGATATTGGTGAAATTATTAAGGCCACTCCACATAGTTAAAAGGGAGGTTTATTTTGTGGGGTAACTTACAAATGAAGGTGTAGGTTGCAGGGTCTGGCAAAGGTATAGCGCAGTCCGGCAGTGTTCTCTGGAGAACTCTGCTCGGTCTACCTCCAGCGTCCAGCGTCCCTGAACCAAGAGAGCGACCTCCTCTTGATCCTCGGTCTTCCTCTCCCTCCTCTGCCCCGCCTTGTGGGCGTGATCATTACTGAAGCCTCAGTGGGGGTTGGAACTTCCAGGCCAATGCTGGGATGGCTATCCACTACAAAGTGCCCTCACCAGATTTGCCTGTAATGCATTTTCTTGATTTATGGTAGATGAGAGAGCACAGCTCACTGTGGTTCTTCCCCCGCTCCCTGGGGTGGTGCCCTGGGTGCTCTAAGAAAGCAGGATGATGCACGCCTGTAATCCCAGCACTCGGGGAGGCAGAGGTAGGTAGATCTCTGTGAGTTCAAGGCCAGCCTGGTCTATAGAGCTAGTCCAGGACAGGCTCCAAAGCTACAGAGAAACCCTGTCTTGAAAAACCAAAAAAAGAAGAAAAGAAAAAGAAAGAAAGAAAGAAAGAAAGAAAGAAAGAAAGCAAGCAGGATGAGCAAGCCATGAGGAGCAAGCCAGTAAGCAGCACTTCTCCGTGGCCTCTGTATCAGTTCCTGCTTCCAGGTTCCTGCCTTGTTTTAAGTTCCTGCCCTAACTTCATTTGATGATCAACTGTGATATGGAAATGTAAGCTAACTTCTTTACATCCCAAAGTTATTTTTGATCATGGTGTTTTATCACAGCAGTAGAAACAGTAAGACATGGATGGATTTGTTGTTACCAAAATCTCCTATTTATTTATTTATTTATTTATCACCTATACAGTATTCTATCTGCATGTATCCCTGCAGACCAGAAGAGGGCACCAGATCTCATTACAGATGGTTGTGAGCCACCATGTGGTTGCTGGGGATTGAACTCAGGACCTCTGAAAGAGCAGCCAGTGGTCTTAACTGCTGAGCCATCTCTCCAGCCCTGTTTTTACCAAATCTTAACAACTTCTACTCATTATTTTTTGCCCTCTTCCTTAAGTTGAGAACTTGTACTTTTTCACTTATAGGAAGTACTTCATGGCTTCCTTTGGGTATATCCAAATTGCCAGCATCATTTTAAGTACAGTAAGGGTTACTCAAACATAAGGACTACAAGGATGATTGGAAAATATTTTAAACCAAACTGCACCTTGTGCAACTGATACTTCAGAAAAGTAAAGCCTTCAGTAAGGGCTGTAAAAAAAAAAAAAAAAAAAAAAAAGAAAGAAAGAAAAAAGACAAGAAAAGGGGGAAAAAAGCCTGTTAGTATTCCTTAACCTAAATTTTGCACTTTTTTTTTTTCCAGACAGGGTTTCTCTGTAGCTTTGGAGCCTGTCCTGGACTAGCTTCTGTAGCCCAGGCTGGCCTCGAACTCACAGAGATCCACCTCCCTCTGCCTCCCGAGTGCTGGGATTACAGGCGTGTGCCATCACCGCCTGGCACACAATTTTTTTTTTTTGTTGTTGTTGTTGTTGTTTTGTTTTGTTTTGTTTTTAAGACAGGATCTCACTGTGTAACTCTGGTTGGTCTGAAACTTGCTATGTAGACTAGGCTGGCCTTAAACTCAGAGATCCACCTGCCTCTGCCCCCCAAGTGCTGAGATTAAAGGCGTGCGCCATTGTCACCCAGCTAAAGTTTTGTACATTTTAAAATTTGTGTGAATGCAGTATTATGGCGGTCTGAATGAGAACGGCCCCGAAGCCATGTGTTTGCATACTTAGTCCTCAGTTGCTGGGCTGCTTGGATTGATTAGGAGGTGAGGTCTTGGTAAAGCCTATGTCCTTGTTGGAGGAGATGTGTTACAGAGGGGTGGGCTCTGAGGCTCAAAAGCCCACTCCAGGCCCAGTCCAGTGTCTGTCTATCTCTCTGTGTGCCTGCTGCCTTTGAACCAGGATGTAAAGTACTCCACTACTTCTCCAGCATTATGCCTGCCTGTCTGCCTCCATGCTCCCTGCCATGATGGTCATGGACTAACCCTCTGAAACTGTAAGCAAGCCCTCAATTCTTCCTTTTATAAGAGTTGCCTTGGTCATGGTGCCTTTTCACAGCAATAGAACACTAACTAAGGTGTGTGTGTGTGTGTGTGTGTATGTGTGTGTGTGTGTGCGCGCGCGCGTGCGCGCGCGCCTGTCTGTCCGTCCGTCCACAAAGGTATGGGCATGCCATACCATGTGTGTGGAGGTCAGATGACTGCTTGCAGGAGTCTCTCTTTTCCTTCTACCATGTGGGTCATCCAGCGTTGGCAGCACCCACTGAAGCCATCCATCTCACCTTGCTTTGTGGCCTACTAATGAAGCTCAGGCTGGCCTCAGACTGATAGCTCCGACCTTAGCCTCACAAGGGCTGAAATTGTAGGCCTGAGCTGCCAAATTCAGCTAAGACTTTAAATGCCTTGTAATAACTAATTTCATCCCATGTTGATCCCACAGCTAGAACTAGAATGTTGGGGATATTGTGTCTTACTACATCTATTTATAGTAACTTTTACTTCCAAACACCTTCTCCCACCATCTCAGATAACTCCTCTAAGAGTCTAAGTGATTTTTTTTTCTGTTTCTGCTCTGTTCAGTTTTTCTAAAATTGACATTTTATAAACAACAAATTAGATGAGGGAAAAAATTTATGAGAAGAATATTAATGCCTCGGGAAGCCCTTGATAAAGGGTTTCTAGTCTGAACAGTGGAAAGCAGATGAGACATAAAATTCTGCTGTGTATTCAAAATAAAGCCTGACACAGCTAAAACACTTTGTAAATATTAACTCTTATCTGATTCAACAATCCTATGATAGGTACATTAGTGTAGCAAATGCTAAAATAACACAAAAGATAGTTAGGTATCTATATCCAGAAATAAACCAGAAAAATTTAAAAATTCAGAAATAAATACTCTCCTTTTATGCCCTTCCTCCTGGAGACAAGATGTCACAGTCCAGACCAGCTTCAAATTCATGATGTAGCCAGCCAAGGCTGGCCTCCAACTCCTCATCCTTCTGCCTCTACCTCACCTCCCAAGTGCTGGCATGGGTGGGTGGCATCCTACCTGGTCACATCTTCCCCTGTTACTGAAACAGCACCAATATCCTTCCGGTAGCATAGTCTTACGTGTATTACGGAAAATACATTGTAATAGCTAACAATGTGCAAACTAAATTAATCAAGTAAGTCGATAAGTTAGAACCAATTAGGAGCTTGAAAACTACTTGTTTTTATTATGTATGTCATATTTAATTATTCCCCACCTTGGAAATATTAGCATTTTGCAAAGTGCTTTTGCCCAGTAATATTTTGTGTTTTTTTTTGTTTGTTTGTTTTTGCTCAAGATAAGTGAATGTATATATAAAATATCTACAATGCTAGAACATTGCTACTAAGATAGGAGAAAGCCAGTGTCCTAAAATGGAAAGCTTTGGCTCTCCCTAGTGTTGAACTCTATAGTTTTGGGGAGTCACAAGATATGCTAGAGGGTCTAGGAAAAGAAGAACAGTTCTAAACTTTGTTGTCAAAAGTAACAGGAAGGAGTTAATAAAAGTATATGCCAAAGACCTCTTTTTTCCTAGTAGGTGTGGTGTTTCCAGAAGAAACAAACCGATCTTCTTATTGCCTTTTATAAGGACAAAATTACAAAATTAGAGGCAGCTATGAAGGAGGCCCAAGAAACAGTGGCCAGCCAGAACAAGTAAGTGCCAAGTCAGGTCTCCAGCTAGCACCTTTCTTCCTTTTAATAAAGCTTTAGTCATTTCCAGATGTAAGGACTGAATTTTGCCCTATGTGTGCTCATGTTTGTCTTAAGAAAGTCAGGTACAACTGGGTGGTGGTGGCGGCGAATGCCTTTAATCCTAGCACTCAGGAGCCAGAAGCAGGCAGATTCTTTGAGTTCAAGGCCAGCCTGGTCTATAGAGCTAGTTCCAGGGCAGACAAAGAAACTCTTGTCTCCAAAGACCAAAATAAAGGGGGGACTGGAGAGTGGTTCAGTGGTTAAGAGCGCTGACTGCTCTTCCAGAGAACCTGGGTTCAATTCCCAGCAACCACTT
Organism: Onychomys torridus; assembly: GCF_903995425.1. Taxonomy (NCBI): domain Eukaryota; kingdom Metazoa; phylum Chordata; class Mammalia; order Rodentia; family Cricetidae; genus Onychomys; species Onychomys torridus. The sequence continues at coordinate 43,366,505 of NC_050451.1, forward strand.
GGCAGCTCACAACTGTCTGTAATTCCAGTTCCAGGAGACCCAACACCAGTGCACATGAAATAAAATTTTAATTAATTAAAAAACAGAACAAACAAACAAAAGTCAGGTACAAGTTTTTTGGTTGTTCCCCTTGGTCTCTTTTAATTTTTTCTTTCTTCACTCCAAGGACCCTCTTCACTTTTTAGCTTTTCTCTTCTACTTAATTATATCAAAAATTATTTCTTCAGTGAGGTCAGATATAGCTGACCCATACTGATAACACTGAGATATAACATTTAATATGTTCCTTGGGGGGGGGTGTATTTTGGAAATCTGAAGCTAAAGACAGAATCCTTGTTGGAAACTTCAAATGTTTCTTTAATGCTCTCTTATGCATGCGTGTTGTCGTCTGACCTCTCCCTGCATGTCAGGTCAGAGGACAACTTAGTGTGAGTTCAGGGGATTGAACTCAAGTCATCAGACGTGATAGCAAGGCCTTTCCCCACTGAGCCATCTTGAAGCCTCAGTTGTTGGAAACTTTAGACATCAACAGTCCAAGAAGAAAGTGAATTCTATGTAAAAACCCTTCAAAGTCATACCAAGTGACTGCTTATTTTGGTGACTTGTTTTCATCCTCAAAAAACCCTTCCACCTTCTCCCTGAACCACCAGAACCCTGATGGAAGTTCCTTGTATGTCTGCAAACACCTCTCAGTAAACATAACCTAAGATGTTGATAATAGTAATAATTTTTATCCTAGTGACCTGGACCTGATTGTTTCCATCTTTTGCCTAGAGAGCTATCAGTCTTGAGAAAGGAGAATGGAGAACTGAAGAAATTTCTAGCCATCCTAAAGGTGAATAAAATAGATTTTGTTTATTTACTTGTTTTGGTTTGGTGTTTCTAGGCATCAAACTCAGAGCCTTGCACATGTTAGATAAATGCTCTATTACTGAGCTACATCTGCAGGGGTCTCCCTGTGTAGTTTAGGCTAGCCTTGAACTTACCATTGTAGTCCAGGCTGGCTTTGAACTCAGGGCCCTTCTGTCCCAATCTCCTGTGTGCGAAGACTACTGCCCACACCACTGTGCCCAGCTAAAGTAAATCCTCTTTGCTATTATTATTATTATTTTTTAAGACAGGGTTTCTCTGTGTAGCTTTACGCCTTTCCTGGAACTCGCTTTGGAGACCAGGCTGGCCTCAAACTCACAGAGATCCGCCTGCCTCTGCCTCCTGAGTGCTGGGATTAAAGGCGTGCGCCACCACTGCCTGGCTACTATTATTTACCCCCACCCTGTCCATCTTTCTAGGTGACTATATAGGACAGTGCTTCCCAGCAAGCTCATAATGCTTGTACAACAGGTACACTGTCATAAATGAATAAGGGTACAGAAGACCTTGGAAGGGTGAGAGCATCATTATTTTTGACCCACTCTGAAATGTTAGTGAGTCATGCTATAACTGATGGGAAGCTCTCATCAAAAAGCATATTTCAACTTAACATTTCTCTTGAAGTCCAAGATGCCTCAGAACCCTTTCCCTGTTGTTTGATATTTTTGTTTTGTTTGAGATTGAGTCTAAAATTGCCCAGGCATTGGACTCTTAAAAAAAAAGAAAAGAACACTTGTATTTATTACTATTATTGTTAGTGTGTGTACATCAATGTGTGTAAGATATGTGGTGTGTATGTGATATGTAATGTGTGTGTAAGTGCAGGTGGTGGTCAGAGGGTTACTTTAGGGAGTCAGTTTTCTCTTTCCACCATGGGAATAAGGGATCAAATGCAGGCCAGGTTTAGACAGCAAGCATTTTACCCCTGAGCCATCTCACTGGACCTGACTTTGAACTCTTTTATATACTTAGGGCTAGCCTGGGACTCCTAAGCCCTCCTGCCTCTATTTCCTTAGTGCTGAGATTACAGGTATGTGCCACATGCCTAGCTCCCCAGTATACTCATACGAAGAGAAACTAAATTTTTGTTTTCTTGAAGCTAATAATTTTTTAAGGAAACACTTTTTTGTCCTTCTGTTGGCAGCCTTCGCTAGGGGAGCTTGCAGGTAAATTATCTAACAATAAGACTGATACCCATTTATTAGAGCTTTTAACTGTAGCTTCCCTCACTTCCGTGTTCTCACTACAGGGATCTCCAAGCTGCTACTACGGAAGCAGGTCGGTGTTTACCACACTAGCCCTCTACCTTGACATTTTCTGATTTGCTTTTCAAACCATTTCAGTTGTACAATTGTATATATATGTACAATGATGTGTGATACATGTGTACAGTGTGTAGTGATCAATTTAGGGTACCTAGAATTTTCTTCTTCTTAATTCTTTTTTGTTGTTTTGTTTTGTTTTGAGACAGGGTTTCTCTGTGTAGCTTTGCGCCTTTCCTGGAACTCACTAGGTAGACCAGGCTGGCCTCCAACTCCCTGAGTTCCACCTGGCTCTGCCTCCCAAGTGCTGAGATTAAAGGCGTGCACCACCGCCCGGCCCTCTTCTTAATTCTTAACCATTTTCTTACGTTGGGAAGCTTTTGGCTGTTTTTTCTTGACTTCCAGTTGTATGGGCTCCAAGATGGATAAAATGGTTGATGACTTTATCTTTTACTTTTCTAATTCTCTGACAGAAGTGAAATATTTTTTGTTTTATTTTTGTGGTACTGGGGGCTAGGGTCTCTTGAGTATTTACCACAGAGCTACTGTGCTCAAGAGCTCCCTCCTTCCCACTATTTTTTTTTTTTTTTTAATTAATGGAAGGAGGTTCTCACTGTGTAGCTCTGGCTGGCCTGGAACTCACAAAGATCTGACTGCCTCCCTTCCTGAGTGCTGGGATTAAAGGTGTGTGTCACCATGACCCCTTACCCAGCCCTTCTGGGCCCCTTTTTACTAATCATTTTGAAACAACCTCATTGAGTTACCTAGGCTGGTTTTGAAATCTTGATTGTAATGCTCACCTTTGGCTATTATCTTATGAATTCCTACTAATTCTTCAAAAATCTAGCATGTATCACTTCTTCTGTAATGACAACAGCAAATGGAGTTGGTATTTGTTCATTCAATAAACATTCATTCAGTACCTCCTACTTAGGTGTTTTAAGTACTAGGTGTGCAACACCATGTCTTTCTGATTAATGATGTCCACGCTGCTAAATGTTTATAATGGTGACTATATTCAAAAGACATAACACTCCTGAAGTCACAGAAGTTACTGTTTAGTCTTCTTTCAAACTCTGTATTTTATATATCCATTATAATATATAAACATTGCTGGGGTTTTTCTGTGGTGCTGAAATGTCAAATCTCCAGGCTTGCTAAGCAAGCACTCTACCATTGATTCTATCCAGGCCTAATTCTTATCTTCTCTCTTAGTAGCCTATGAATCTCTCATAGCTAATTGTTAATCTCAAGGCATAGGATATAGACATACTATATAAATGTTTGTTGAATGGAAGGCTGAAGGGATGAATGAATCAGTAGATGTCAGGTTGAGAGTATTTTGTAAGATAGTACAGGAAGAAAGAAAAGACCCCAGAGTTACTTTATGAATGAGAGGGAATTGGAGAGTAAAGAGACCTCAGCATGGAAACTTTTTGATTCTGTATGCTGAGATGATGCCTCTACTACCAGGGAGTATTGTTCTCTGTCTCTGTCTGTCTGTCTCTCTCTCTCTCTCTCTCTCTGTCTCTCTCCCTCCCTCCCTCCATTCCTCCCTCCCTCTCTTCTCTCTCTATCCCTCTCCTTTCTCCTTCCCTCCCTCCCTTCTCCTGTCTTTAAAAGAGATTTTATTTTTAATTGTGTTGTGTGTGTGTGTGTGTGTGTGTGTGTGTGTGCGCGCGCGCGCACGCGCGCGCGCGCGCGTGCACCTGCAGAGGCCAGAAGAGAACATCAGATGCCCTAGAGCCAGAGTTAAAGGTAGTTGTGAACAGCCGATATGGATGCTCAGAAATGAACTGGGTCCTCTGCAAGAGCAGTACCTGCTCTTCACCACTGAGCCATCTCTCTTGCCTCAGAGCTACTGTTTCTGTAATCAGTGACTGACTGACTCTAATGTGGCTTTGCTTCTGCTTGATGAGATCAGAGCTGCCTTTTCTTTTTGTTTCCTTGTAGATTAACTACACCTCGACCAGTGGGCATTACTTCCCCATCACAATCAGGTGAAAAACCAATTCTTTCCAGCTATTTGTATGAGATGAATAAATATCTTTTCCTCATATGAAAGTTGTTGGTTTTTTCTCAGAGACCATAATATGATGTTGCTAATCTTACATGTAGTGTGAAAAACATGATCTAACCAGACAAGGCAGAGTGCACCACTGATGGCAATTTTTCCTGCACTTTATGCTCTTGCAGTTGCTCCACGACCCAGTTTCCAGCATAGCGGCCAAGTGGTCAGGTGAGTAGAAGCCTGCTCTTCAACATGGAGCTGTTGGCACAGTTGGATGAGGCATGAGGTGGCGCAAAGTGAAGAGAATTACTCCACGTCAAACGTGACACCAGTGTGTGTGTGTTTGCGTTCTTGTTTTGTCTCACTTTATACAGTCGCTCTTCTTCTGTGGAGTCCATCCCTTATACACTGGCTGGCTTTGGTAATATAGAACAGGTAAGTAACAGTCACATTGTTTTCTACACTGAGGTTTCTAGTGCTTAATGAAAGCAAGACTATAAATCTAGAATATTAAATTTATATTGGTTTTGGCACAAATCTTTTCAAGCCATGTAGAGCCCATTTTGGAGACTAACTACTAGAAAATGACACAGCATCAACAGGGGTGACTACCGTGTAAGCATTCAAGAACTGAGTGCACAGTATCTGTCATGTTCAGTTTGGAAGTAATGGAGCATAGGTCCTCCTTAAGAACAGCATGCACAGCCTGGGAGAATAATGCATGTGATGGATGGTTACAGGAAAACAGTGGGGAATTGGGGATGTAGAGAAGCAGGGTATAGTCATTCACGGTCGTTATTTTTCTGTCAGGGAAGCAGAGGCCTGCAGGAAAGGAGCACTCCCAGAGACCCCTACACTGGTGAGATTGGGTAGGGGAAGGTATCTGAAGTCCGCATATTCTGGCCAGAGACTAGAAATTTCTTGTGTTCTATGCCTAATATGCTTTTACTTTTTTCTGGAAAATGATCCCAGGTATAGAAACGTGTCCTGCAGTTTTTCAGGTAATGGTATTCTGTTCTGAAACACACGAGAACATTAGAAGTTGAGAGAGAGTCATTGAAAACCCGGTCAAGGCTGGGGCAAGTAAAAGCCTTCTAACCAGTTTGATCCCCCAAACACACAAAGGTAGAAGGAGAGAACTGACCAAAAAATTGTCTTCTGGCCTTCACCTGTGCACCATGGCGCACGCGCGCGCACACACACACACACACACACACACACACACACACCTTAAAAAACAAAGAAGAAAACCTCTGATCAGATTAACTTAACTGATTTGAGTTTTCAGAACTGCCACAAGATGGCAGTAGAAATGAAGGCTAAAAGAAAAGTTGACCAGATGTCAATTTCTTTGTAATGATGGCACCTTATTTCTACACTTGCTGCCATGGCACACATGGAGATCAGAGGGGAAGTGGTGGGAAGCCGGTTCTCTCCTTCCACCTCTGTGTGGATTAAGTTTGAGCAGCCAGCCTTAATCCGCTCATCCATCTCATCAGCCTGGAAAACATCAGTCCTAACCTGAAAGGTGTGTTTTGGCTTTTCACTGTGTGTTAAAGGTAAAAATATGGGCTTTGTTTCTAGTAACAGTTTTTCTTAAAGTCTGTTTTCTGTTACGAGTACAGCCACTCCACTTTTCTTGTTTGCTTTCTGCAAGGACTATCTTGCGTGTGTGTGTGTGTGTGTGTGTGTGTGTGTGTGTGTGTGTGTGTGTTGCTGGGATTGAATCTGGGACTTCAAGCATACCCCCACTGAGATACATCCACATTCTTTCCCTTCTTTCCTTGCTTGCTTCCTTCCTTCATTTCTTTCCTTCTTTTCAATCAGTGCTGGAGATCAAATATATATTAGACAAATATTCTACCACTGAGTTGTATCCCAGCCTGTTTTGATTTTCTGTAAATTTTTTTAATTTGGTGTGTGTACATATGCATGCATACCAAACCATGACATACGTGTGGATATCAGGAAATAGCTTTGGGGGGTTGGCTCTCTTCTTCCACTTTAGGTGGGCTCTAGGGATTGAATTCAGGTCACCAGGCTTGAGTAGCACTGGTCCTGATTCTCTATCTTTTAATTGGAAACTTTAATACATTTATATTCAATGTAATTGCTGATAAGAAAGAATTGCCATTTTGCTATTTCTTGAATATATGTCAGATCCTTTTTTGTCATTAATTCCTTTGTTACTGCTTTCCCTTGTATTAAATTTATTCTAATATAGCACTAACAAAGTCTAGTGTAGCCCTTTAGTCCCCTTGTTATTTCTTTTACTATATTCAAAACTGTTTTGAGGTTACAACTAACAAATTTTTAAAATCTGGTTTAAATTAATACAACATTTAACATTGATACTATACTAAAATGTCATAGTTCTGATGAATTAATATACTCAGCAACAAAAAATTTAAATTATTGCCTTATACAGTTGTCTTTTAAATCTGATGGGGGGGTTACCAAGAAAATTGCACTTAAACTGTCTTTTGTTGTATTTACCTATATAACTGTCTTTCTGCATTTGAGTTACTAATTAGTGTCCTTTCATTTCAGCCTGAAAGACTCCATTTAGTAGTTCTTATAAGGCAAGTTTGAGAGTGGTAAATTCACAGTCTAAATTTTTTGTTTATGTAGGAATATCTTAATTCCTCCTTCAGTTTTGAAAGATAGTATTATTGCATATAAATTTCTCTTTGGTAATCTTTGGGAACCTTGAATGCTCTCTGGTCGGTAGTATGCCTGATGACAAAGTCAATGCTAACCTTGCTGAGTATTATTTGTAATGAGTGGCTTCTTCTTGCTAATTTTAAGATCCTTTGCCAGGGAGAGGGCATGTAGTTCAGTTGGTAGAATGCTTGCATAGGATGCATGAAGCCCTGACTTGATCCCCAGCCATGTCTAAAGTAGTGGCACATACCTATAATTACAGCACTGGAAACTGAGGCTGGAGGATCAAGGTCATCTTTGGCTGCATTCTGTGCTACTTGAGACCCTGTCTCAAAAAATCAAGTTCATTTAATCATGGGGTATTACGACAAGAAGCAAAATATAGAGAACTATCAGAGAATACTCTTTTTTTTTTTTTAATTAAATGTGTTAAGTTAAATGTAAGTATTGAACACCCTACCAGCTTTTTGGGTTTTGTTTATTTGTTTTGTCTTTGTTTTTGTTTGTTTGTTTTGAGACAGGATTTCTCTACATAGCTCTGCCTATCCTGGAATGTACTGTCCTCAAAAGATCCACCTGCCTCTGCCTCCTGAGTGCTGGGATTGAAGGCTTGTGCCACCACAACTGGCCCCTTTTGAGACAGGGTCTCACCATATGGACCAGGCAGGCCTTGAATTCAAAATGATTCTGCCTCATCCTCCCAGGTGCTGGAATTCTGGGCATTTGCCACCATGTCTAGCTGCTTCTTAAAATTTCCAGTATCATTGAACTTGTTCATTTATCCTCCATCCTTGAGCTTCACTTCACTTCAGACCACGGGGTTCCCTGAGACGTTCTCGGTCGGCTTCCACAAGACTTTGGGCCGCTTTCCAGTGCTGATTCTTGGAACACCTCTCACTTTTTGTTTTTCTTATTCTAAACTTCAGATTTCTCTCTGACTTCCCTGGCTTCTCCTTTGCTGGTTCCTTCTCTACCCAAGTGTAAAACAGCACCTCTCAAATGTTTGGGTCTTCCATACAAAGCCTCCGTCCTAGAGATTTAAAATGAAGAACATCAGGGTTTTTGTTATTTCTTTAGGCCAGAAGTCCACTTTGGGTGTCTTTCTCAGTCACTGCCCACCTCACTTTAAAACATGCTTTATTGGCTGGGTGTGTTAGCACACACCTTTAATCCCAGCACTCGGGAGCAGAGACCGGCAGATCTCTGTGAGTTTGAGGTCAGCCTGGGCTACAGAGAGTTCCAGCACAGCCAGGGCTACACAGAGAGACTCTGTTTCAATACCCCCTCCCAAGAAAAATGTTTAGATAATATTTACTAATTCATTTAGGGTGTGCACATGTATGTGTGTACAAATGTGCCAAAGTGTACATATAGGTCAGAGGACTACTTTTGAATCAGGCTCTTTCCTTCCCCCATGTGGGTTCTGGGGGTCTAACTTAAATCATCAGGGTTGGCATCCAAGTGCCTTATCCACTGAGCCATCCCACCAACCCAACCCGTCCACCTTAATTCCTTAATTTCATTCTTTCTTTATTCTTTTTTCTTTTTCTTTCTTTTCTTTTTTTTTCCTTTCTTTTTTTCTTTTTTGAGACACGGTTTCACTGTATATCCTGGAACTTACTCTGTAGAACAGACTGGCCTCAAAGTCCAGAGATCCACCTGCCTCTGCCTTCCCTGTACTGTGATCAATTTAAAAAAAAATTTACCATACCCACACCAGATCACCCCACTCCTCCCCCCACTTTCATGCTCTTCCCCACCCCCTCTTTTAAAATAATCCACCAGTTCCTGCCTACATGAACATAAGACAATCTACCAGCTACACCCCCAAAGAAAATGACACCCCTTCAATTGTCAGTAACTCCTCAGCTGAGGTGAGTTTCCTAGCCCTCCCCTATCCATAGTGGAATTGTTTGCTGGCTTTATCTTGTGCTGGTAAACCATAGCTGTTGGGAGTTTGTGAATGGGGCTCGTGGCATGCCCAAAAGACAGCGTTTCACAGTGCTCCTTCTCATCCCCCAGCTCTTACATTTTACTATCCCATCTTCCTTAGTGTCCCCTGAGCTTTGTGAGCACCATTATTTTAATTTATTAGACAAGATCTCTCACTTGAGCTTGCAATTTCTGCTAGACTGGCTGGCTCCAGAATCCTAGGGATCCAACTCTCTCTGACCCTGTCCAGTGCTGGGATTTCAGGCTCACACTGCAACGCCATACCCAGTTTTACAGGGGGGCTGGGGTTCCAATGTAGGTCCTCACATTTACACAGCAAGTACTTTACCAACTGAGCAATCTACATGTGTGCACACACATACATGCACGCACACGCGCACACACACACACACACACGCACGCACATGCACACACGCACACCAGCTCCTACTGGTTCTTTTTTCTATGGCTTTCTTTGTTGACTTGCTGAAGCCGCATTCTCATCCTTTCTTTAGCATGTTACTATGATTGCTGGATGAGGGAGGGTGGGAGCAGGAGATCTAGAGCACACAAGTGGCGGCCACAGGACAATGTTGGGGTCAGTTCTCTCCTTCTCCCATGGTTCCCTGGGTCAAACCCAGGCATTCAGGCCCTCGGGGTTGTGTAGCAAAGCAAATATTGTACATTTTTTTTTTTCGAGACAGGCTTTCTCTGTGTAGCCCTTGCTGTTCTGGAACTTGCTCTGTAGACCAGGCTGGCCTTGAACTCACAGAGATCCACCTGCCTCCCGAGTGCTGGGATTAAAGGCGTGTGACACAACTGCCCAGCTATTTACTTTTTTGTTTTTTGTTTTTCGAGACAGGGTTTCTCTGTGTAGCTTTGAGCCTTTCCTGGAACTCACTTGGTAGCCTAGGCTGGCCTCGAACTCACAGAGATCCGTGTGCCTCTGCCTCCTGAGTGCTGGGATCACAGGCGTGTGCCACCACCGCCGGCTTACTTTTTCTTTATACAGGCCATAATCTTTTCTTTGTATGTCACATAGTTTGCACATGTTCAGCATTCAGTCATCTAACTGACAACTGTTCCTTGAGACCTTCCTTTTGTATGCCCTTGAGGTTAGTTCAAGGTAAGAGCTTAGGCCTTTTCAGATGCTTCCTGCATTGTGCACAGTCCTCGGCCTAGACACTGGGCATGTGTTGGAACGTCTCAGAGTCCCCACAGCCGTCACATTCCTCCATTTCCCTTTATGTCTTTAAGTCTATTATTTGCCCCAACTGACAGTTATCTTCTCAAGCAGCCAAAGCAAGTGCCTTATTGTTTTCAAGGAACACAGGCTGGTGTGTGGTGAGCTCTGATCTCAAAGCCATGATGACCTTTAGTTCTAAGTCGCATCAAACCACAGTCCCATGTGTGAGGTCTTTCAGGGAACCAAACAGTTGACATAATGACAGCTGTCTAAAAATGCACTTTGAGGGCCTGAGGAGATGGCTCAGGTGCCTGCTGGGCAAGCGTGAGTCCTTGACTTGGCATCTCCAGCACCCATGTAAAATCCAGGTATGGTGGCATGTGTCTATAACCTTAGTACTGGGGAGGTGGAGACAAGGGGATTTCCTGGAGTGCTGGTTGGCTATCCAGACGAACAGAACTAATGAACTCAGATTCTGTAGGAGAGACTGATCTCGAAAAATAAGGTACTAGGGCTGGAAAGGTGGCTCAGTGGTTAAAAGCTCATATTGCTCTTGCAGAGGACCTGAGTTCTATTCCTAGCACCCACATTGGGCAGCTTACAACTGCCTATAACTCCACCTCTGGGGGATCTCATGCCTTGGGCAACTGTACTCACATACACATATATACATAATTTAAAATAGACCTTTTAAAAAAAGGTAATGGGCCGGGTGATGGTGGCGCATGCCTGTAACCTCAGCACTCGGGAGGCAGAGCCTGGCGGATCTTTGTGAGTTCGAGGCCAGCCTGGGCTACAGAGTAAGTTTCAGGACAGGCTCCAAAGCTACACAGAGAAACCCTGTCTCGAAAAAAAAAAATTTAAAAAGGTAATGACTAGGTGTGGTGGCATATACTTTTAATCCCAGCCAGGCAGTGGTGGTGCTAAGGCTACACAGCAAAACCCTGTCTCAAAAAACTTAAAAAAAAAACAAAACAAAAAACAAAAAAAAAGTGTCATGAGTCAGAGGCAGACGGATTTCTGTGAGTTTGAGGCCAGCCTGGTCTTCAAAGTGAGATCCAGGAACTCATAGAGTTCCAGGTTATACAGAGAAACCCTGTTTAAAAAACCAAAATAAAATAAAATAGTTGGAAAATAAAAAAGGCACCTGATATCAACTTCTGGCCCACACACACATGTGCATGTATATACATGCACATATGCACAGCTGTGCTATATAACACATAAATAGAGGTGGTAGCTTGGAACAACTCCAGTTCCATTCCTTCCCTCTAGTGACTATCAAACCTGTTTTTCATCATGATTATGGCCTGTTGGTTTTCAAAGATAACCATGGAGCTGATGAGACATGAATACAGTTGAAAGGTTACAACGGTATCTGCTTTTACTCACATTCACAGTTTTTTGTTTTTATTAATGTACATTTTCCAGATTGCCACCAAATCTTTAGAATTTAAGGAGTTCTGAAATGATATTCTGACTGATTTTGCAAACTGTCTCCTTGCCTTGGATGTTGGGGATCATTTTTGGAGCTCTGTGTCACTCTCTTTTAACTGATGTCTCCTAGACAATTCCATGCTCATTTCTAGCTATACTTTCAGTACCATCTTAAAGGAGAAGCCAAAGAAAGCACACACACATTAAAGCACTTGAAGGCAGAGACGGGCCCTGTCCTCCACACTCAATAAAGAGAAGAGAGTACCTTTATGAGGTGCTGCTAAGTGACTTAGGAGCTTTTTCACTTACCGTTAGCCCTAACCCTAAAATATATACAAAAAAAAAAAACAACTTAGATGCATTTCCTTCACACTGGCCCCTAAATCCCTTCTGGATTATCTCACTGGCTCATATTTATGCTTTCCAGAAACCCCTTCACCAGCTTCAACTCGTAGCCTCTCTTACAGGTAAGTAATAGTGCACTTACTTTTTTGTGTGTGTTTGTTTTTGAGGCAGGGTCTCATGTAGCTCAGGCTGGCCTCAACTCACTATGTAGCTGAAACTGCCCTTGAACTCCTGACCCTCCTGCCTCTGCCTCCAAGTTCTGGGGTCAGAGACGAGGACAACCATACATAGTTGCCTTGTTTCCTTTTCTAGGGATGTGTTCACAGTGATTCTGCCAGTACTCCTAGAGTCCCTTGTCTGATGGCTTATTCTACTGGCATTCATAACCCGTAGTTTATGAGAAGAGTGCTGTGTATAATGTGCAGTCAAGTCACTGTCTCCCCAGGTATAGGCAGGGTTTTCTCTCCTCTCTGGCCTAAAAGCTCACTTTTTACATATACTTCTATCTTTAGCTTTCCTCCATTGAGTTTACCTTTGTTATTGATGTTGGTTGATTAGTTTTTGAGACAGTGTCTTGGTCTATAACCCTGGCTATCCCGGAACTCACTATGTGGACCAGCCTGGACTTGAACTTGTTTCAATCCTCCTGCCTCTGTGGATCCAGACCCCTGGGATTACAGTTGGGATGGTGCAATTCTAGCTTTACTGATGCTTTTATTTCCATTCCTTAGACCTTCACCTGCCTCCTCTGGACAGGGGGTTTCTTTTAGACCGTTCCTCAGTGGGGACTCAGGCCACACAAGAGTCCTTACTCCCAACAATTCTGGTAAGTTAATGTCCTCAAGTTTCCTTTACAGTGAGGGGAAGGTCTGAATTTTGCCTGAATAGTACAAACCTGTCACCAGTTGAATTCTATTATGTACAGTTTGGAGGATTAGACTGGCTTCTTCCATATTGTCCTCAAACTAGGGATGAAACTCAGGACTAGGGCCTTCCTATGTGTCCTAATCACAAATTAGATTTCCTGAGTCAGGGTCTTGTGCAGGTCAGATAGCCTCAACCTTCAGTGAGGTCCAGGTTTATCAAAAACCTGTGATTGCCCTGCATCTGCCTCCCAAGTGTTTTAACTACAGGCACAGACCATCAGGTTTGGCTTTTTTTTATATCCCAGTTGAGGTTTGGTAAGAGGGCTCATCAGGTAAAGGCTTTCTGCCAAGTCTGGTGACATGAGTTTGATCCCTAGGACCTATGGGTGTGGAAATTGTATGATGGAAGGCAAGAAAACCAACTCCACAAAGTTGTCCTCTGACATCCATATGTGCACCATGGCTCCTGTGTATGTGTGTGCTGGTGCATTTGTACACACATAAATAATAAATGTAAAAAACTGAGTTCTGAATTTTTAGATCCCACATTGAACATGTTGGGAGTTCAGTTCCAAAGACTGTAAAATCCAGTGTCTGTTTTTAAAGTACTGCTGCTACCAGCCCTGCTGTCCTTGTTAGTAGCTCATCCACATTTTTATACTGCCTCTTTCCACTTCCAGTTAAACTCCAGCCTCAGACTGTTCTGTCCACATGCCACCATATATAGCTGTGTTGGCATAAGAAAGAAAATTGATGTGATGGCCCATTTCTCAAAGTGCTTAGCTAATTATTTTCAGACATGGTTTCTTTTATTAGCTCAGGCTGGCCTGGAATTCCCATAGTAACTGAGGCTAGTCTCCCAAGGGCTGGGATTACAGGATTACAGGTATGTACTTTTAAAAATATATACATATATACACATACATATACACATATACATACATACATATATGTCCTCCCATGTAGTCCAGGCTGGCCTTGAACTGTCTATGGCCAGGTTGATCTCAAACTCATGATTCTTTTGCCTTGATTTTACAGATATTGGAATTACAGGCATATACCACTGTGCCAAGCTACTTAATAGTCTTTCCCTTTCCAGGTAGTATTCTGTATTTAAGAGCTCACTAGATATCGTGGCCCACAAGTAACATGACTGAGAAACTGCCCAAGTACATTATCTGTCACAATTCTGTCCTATCCTTCAGGTCAGAGGGAGAGCAGAGCCACACCAGAGAATCTTCCTGGTTTCCAACTTCCGGTCCTACAGGTGATGTCTGGCAGCCTAACGTGGATGTATGTAGAACTGTTGAAGTTAGGCCTTCACACTAAAGGCTGAGGCCTTGGATGGTAGAAGGTAACCCGTGGCGAGTGACACGGGTGTCACCATGGACACACAGGTGCTTTCCGATGCTTGCGTTTCATGAGTCTGTCTTACTGACAGACTAGCTTGCTGGTTTGGTGCTTTCTAAAATTAAGTCACATAACAGTAACTAGTCTTGGCCAAAAGCACACAGACATTTCCAGTAGTTCCACAACAAAGTTTTTGTTTTGTCTTGGGTACTGGGTACCTTGTGCATTGTAGGCAAGTACTCTCCAGTCATCTGTATCCCCAGACATTCTCCACTTTTAAGTCAGATCTTTGTGAGTTGGCCAGGCTAGCCGTGCAGTCTCCCAGACAGCTGTGATCACAGGCCTGCACTATCAGCCTGGCAATGAAAATTCCTTTTCAATGGAATGTATCTTTTGGTTGAACAAGGAAGAGCATTTATTTCTTGAGGTGAATTTATGGGACTAATCCTAATTCAAACAACAAAAGACAAAGGTGTAGTGGAAGTTTGTAGGGAGATCCAGTAAGTGATAATTTCAGTCTTGCCTTTTAATTCCACTTTTGTGTCTTGAGTTTTAAGATTTTTTTTTTTTTTGAGGCTATTTTCACTGAAAGTTTCTCAGGAACCAAGAAACAGTTCCTTCATAGTAAAATTGGGATATATTTATTTCCATAATCCAAGATGCCCTTTTAAAAAGTTAATTTTTTAAAATTTATTTATTTTATGTATATATGTACTCTGTCTGCATGTATGCCTTTATACCAGAAGAGGGCATCAGATCCCAATATAGATGGTTGTGAACCACCATGTGGTTGATGGGAAGTGAACTCAGGACCTCTGGAAGAGCAGTCACTGCTCTTAATCACTGAGCCATCTCTCCAGTGCCCCTAAGATGCCCTTTATTTTATCAGCAAAAAATCAAAATTTAAGTAGGTCCTAGTGGCTAAAGCCCTCAGCTACTCAGAAACTGGGGCAAAGGAGGATCACAAGTTCAAAGCTAAGCCTGTGCTATAGTATGAGTATCAGGCCTTAGTAAAACCCCATCTGAAAAATGAAAATTAGCCAGGTACTTACAATCCTAGGTTTTCAGGTGAAATAGGAAGATCACAAGTTTGAGGCCATCTTACACAGGAAGATCCAGGTCAGGTTGGCCAGAGAGACCTGTCTTAAATAAAAGAATAGACAAACTAGGGATATAGGCCAATGATAAGTGTGCTTGCTTGGCATGTACAAGGCCTTAGATGATATCCTTAAAACAAGAGAATAAAAAGAAATTAAGGCCTAATAATGAAACCAGTTTCTTTGTGTGTAAATTAAATGTTTTTTTTTTGGGGGGAGGGGGGTTCGAGACAGGGTTTCTCTGTGTAGCTTTGCGCCTTTCCTGGAGCTCACTTGGTAGACCAGGCTGGCCTCGAACTCAGAGATCCGCCTGGCTCTGCCTCCTGAGTGCTGCGATTACAGGCGTGCGCCACCACCGCCCAGCTGTAAATTAAATGTTTTTTAAATTAAAAAAAAAAAGTCAGGCCAGGCTGCAGTGGTACACACCTTTAATCCCAGCACTCAGAAGGCAGAGCCAATCGGATCTCTGTGAGTTCAAGGCCAGCCTGGTCTGTAGCATGAATCTTACAGGTCTTATTAATAAAATCAAACCTGAGGCCAGTTATTGGGGTGAACGCTGGAAGAGAGACAAAACAAGCCACAGCTACCTCACCTCACCAGTTCCTCAGCTGATTCTGTTTCCTCAGACTAGAAGCCTCTGTGTCCTCATCCAAATGGGTCTCAGCTGAACTGTGCTGCTCAAAGCCTAAAAGCTTAACCAGCCAAATGCTTCTAGTTTCTGGTCTTCACGCCTTATATATCTTTCTCTTTCTGCCGGCACTCCCTGGGATTAAAGGTGTGAGTCACCATGCCTGGCTGTTTCCAATGTGGCCTGGGATTAAAGGCGTGTGCTACCACTGCCTAACCTCTATGTTTAATATTGTGGCTGTCCTGTTCTCTGACCCCAGATAAGTTTATTAGCATGCACAATATTTCAGGGAACACAATACCACCACACTGATCTACAGAGCAAGAACCAGGATAGGCACCAAAACCACACAGAGAAACCCTGTCTTGAAAAACCAAAAAGAAAGAAAAAGTCTAGGGATGTAGCTCAGTTGATAGAGTACATGCCCAATATTCACAAAGCCTGGGTTCAATGCCCTGCCCTTCATTAAACTAGGTGCATGCACCCAGGAGATGGACCAGAAGTCCAAAGGCATCCTTGCCTACATATCAAGCTCAATGGAGAGAAGAAGAAGGGACAGGAAAAGAAGTTTTTATTGCTACTGCTGTTTTTCTTTTCTTTTTTGGATATTAGGAGCCCAGCATAGTGACAGCACATCTATGACCCCAGCATTTAGGAGGTAGAAGTAGGAAGATTAGGAGCTCAAGGCCAGACTGAGATACCCAAAACTGCCCCAAAACCAACAACAACAGAAAACACCCAAAAAACCCTGAGGTTTGAGCTGTAAGAAGCAACACTATCCCTCTCATAGACCCTTACAAACAGAGATTAACCTATAAGGAAATACAAGAGACCTATAAATATGTGGCCCCAAGTTGAATCCTGTTAGAAACTCATTTATAACTGGGTGTAGTGGCACACCTATCATCCCAGCACTTCAGAGGTCAAGGCTGGAGCATCAGGACCTCAAGATCATCCTAGGCTACATAACAAGTTTGAAGGCTAACCTGAGCTATGTGAAACCCTATCTCAAAAATAAAAAACCCTGCATCTATGAGATACTTGAGAAATCTTATTCTGTTGGGCACTATTAAAGTTTGTGGGGGTTTTTTTTGTTATTGTTTTTTTCTGGGACAGGGTCTCACTTGTAGCCCTGGCTGTTCTGGAACTCACTATGTAGACCATGCTGGCCTCAAACTCAAAGAGATCTGCCTGCTTCTGCTTCCTAAGTGCTGAAATTAAAGGTGTGCAACAATATGCCCCAAACTTTAAACACAGAGGAATATTTTAGATCTGATGAGTCTGTATTTACACACATATAAGAGCAAGTACAGCCAGGTGGTGGTGGCGGCACACGCCTGTAATCCCAGCACTCAGGAGGCAGAGGCAGGTGATCTCTGTGAGTTTGAGGCCAGCCTGGGCTACAAAGCAAGTTCCAGGACAGCCTCCAAAGCTACAGAGAAACCCTGTCTCAAAACAAAAACAAAACAAAAAACAAACCAACAACAAAGAGCAAGTACATACACATATATATGTAAATAAAAAATTTATGGATAGGAAGTGTGGTGGTCTGAAAAGAAATGACCCCCTAAAGGGAGTGGCACTATTAGAAGGTGTAGCCTTGTTGGAGGAAGTATGTCACTGCAGCGGTAGGCTTTAAGGTCCCTTTTGTTCAAGCTTCCCTCAGTGTGACAGTTGATTTCCTATTCCCTGCAAGCCAAAATGTAGCCAGCATGACATCTGCATACATGCCACCATGCTCCCCACCATGATGATAATGGATTTAACCTCTAAAACAGTGATCAAGCCACTCCAATTAAATGTTTTCCTTCCAAGAGTTAACAGTGGACATGGTATCTATTCACAGCAATAAAAACCCTAACTGAAACAAGTTGATACCAGAGACTGGGGTATTGCTGGGGTATTGCCTGACCATGTACTTGTTTGGAGGAATTTGGACTTTGGTAATTTGGGTTATGAAAGTGGAATGCTTTAAGCACGGCTTAATGGGGCAAACTAGTAGGAGCATGGAAGACAAGATGCTGACAGTGGGGGAGGGGCGACTCGAGGTTTCAGAGGAGAAGAATTTTAGTATGTTGCTTGGAGATTTTTTGTTTGTTTGTTTGTTTGTTTTTTGAGACAGGGTTTCTCTGTGTAGCTTTGCGCCTTTCCTGGAACTCACTCTGTAGACCAGGCTGGCCTGGAACTCGCAGAGATCCGCCTGCCTCTGCCTCCCGAGTGCTGGGATTAAAGGTGTGCGCCACCAACACCTGGCCGGAGATCATTCTTGTGATATTTTGGTGAAGAAAGTGGTTGCCTTTTACCCTTGTCCAAAGAGTCTACCTGAGGCTAAAGTGAAGAGTTTTGGATTAATTCCATTGGAAGAAATCTCAAAACTGTCTAGTATAGACAGTGTGTGGATATTAGTGGTCACTCAAATGAGGATTTATAGTGAAAAGGAGCAAGCTGAACAGAGTAAATTACAAAAAGTAAATTTTGAGGAGAAAAAGAGCACCAGGAAGTGGAATGGAGCTAAATCTTGTGTTCAAAGAGATAAATGGATTAAGAAATGGAATAAAGGAAGTGGTGACCTCAGGGCAAGATCCTACCCAGCTAAGTTTCCAACTTGTGGAAAGAAATTAAAGAAAAGCGTAAGAGCTGGGCATGGTAGGGCACACCTATAATCCCAACACTGGGAAGGCAGAGGCTGGCAGATCTGAGTCTGAGGCCAGCCTGGTCTACAGAGCAAGTTTTAGGATAGCCAAGGTTAGGCAGTAAATGACAGAAAGCTGGTGAAGATGTAATTGAACAAGGAGGCCATGTTCCAGCCCCAGGAAGCAGCAGAGGGTTAAAGATAGAAGAAAGGAGTTATGGAAAAAACACTACTGAGGTCAGGCATATGTCGGGGGTGTCCCTGAATAGAAACCTAGTAAAGAGGCTGTTGTATGAAGTTGTGTAAAAATGAAGGCTGGATTGTGTTGGAGAACCCAAGTTATTAGAGATGCCAGAGTCATGGGATACCTGCCAAGGAGAATTGCTAATAGGGAGTGGAACAAGCCCACGAGAAAGAAGTGTGTTGCAGTCAACAAAGCTGAACAGAGTTGGAGGGAGATCTGAAGAACATTTTGACATCAGACACAAAGTTGCAGAGTTTGGAGTTTGTCCAGTTGGTTTTTGGTCTTCTTTGGTCCAGTATTTCCTTACTATACTCCTTTCCCTGCATTTTGGAATGGTAATGTATATCCTGTGTCATAATATGTTGGAAGTATGTGATCTTTATTATTTTACTTATAGGGATATCACAGTTAAGAGATTGCATAAATCTCAGAAGAGACTTTGGACTTTAAAACAAATTTGAGAGTATTATAGACTATAGGGACTTTTGAAGTTGGACTGAATATAGTTGGTTTTTGTTGTTTATTTGTTTTTGGTTTTTTTTTTTTTTTGCACTGTGATATGGTCAGGGAGTAGAATGTGGTGGTCTGAAAGGAAATGACCCCCAAAGAGGAGTGGCATTGTTAGGTGGTGTGGCCTTGTTGGAGGAAATGTCACTGTGGAGGCGACCTTTGATAGTCTCTTTTGCTCAAGCTTCCCTCAGTGTGACAGTTGACTTCCTGTTCCCTGAAAACCAAAAATGTAGCCAGCATGACATCTGTGTGCATGCTGCTGTGCTCCCCACCCTGACAAGAATGGACTGAAATTCTAAAACTGTAAGTGAGCCACTCCAATTAAATGTTTTCCTTATAAGAGTTGCAATGGGCATGTCTCCTCACAGCAATAGGAACCCTAAGACAGCACATTAAATGGTATCTAGATTTTGCTTTAGTGTAATTTAGTAGAAAGAGGCAATAGAATGTATAAATAAGGGGTTGGGGATTTAGCTCAGTGGTAGAGCACTTGAGGCCCTGGGTTTGGGCAAAATATATATATAAAATATTGGCCATGAGTTGGGGTTTTTTGTTTGTTTTGTTTTGTTTTTATGTTGGATGATGGGTTCCTTATTCTAGTCCATCCTTGAAAACAAAACCTTTTAGGACTAAAGAGAAGACTCAGGCTGGAGAGATGGCTCAGTGGAAGGAGCACTAACTGCTCTGCCAGAGGACCCGGGTTCAATTCCCAGCACCCACATAGCAGCTCACAACTGCCTGTAATTCCAGTTTTAAAGGACCTTACAGCCATGGCAAAACATCAATGCACATAAAATAAAAATAAATTTTTAAAAAAGAGATGTCTAAGCATTTAAAAGTACTAGCTGCTCTTTCAAAGGATCTGGGTTGGATTCCTAGTACCCACATGGTGGATCACAACCCTCTGTAATTCCGGTCTCAGGGCATCTCTGATGTTCTCTTCTGTGTTCAGAGGTACACAGACATATGCAGCAAAACACCCATAAACATAAAATTTTAAAAAGAAAACACTAAGAAATTAAAAATAATTATTGAAAAAGTGCCTCATTCCCAGAGGTATAAGATCTCTACCTTCCTGGTAATTGCCTTTTGATAAGATAGTCAAATATTCCTGCCTTCCCATATACTTGACATTAACACAAAGGACTGACATATTCTAGAGTTTCTTTTTTTTTGTGTGTGTGTGTGTTTTTTTTTTTTTTTTTTTTGGTTTTTTTCGAGACAGGGTTTTCCTGAGTAGCTTTGCGCCTTTCCTGGAACTAGCTTTGTAGACCAGGCTGGCCTCGAACTCAGAGATCCGTATGCCTCTGCCTCCCAAGTGCTGGGATTAAAGGCGTGCGCCACCACCACCCTGCTAGAGTTTCTTAAGTAACAACAAAGCCCTCATCATACAGGATGTATCAAATCTTAGTTGGGATGGGTATGGTGGCACACACCTTTAATCCCAGTACTTGGGAAACAGGCAGGCAGATCTCTGTGAGTTCAAGGCCAGCCTGGGAAAGCTCATAGGAAAAGACATAGACAAGCTCTAGGAAAATGAACAGTGAGACCCTGTCTCACAAACAAAGTTTTGGAAGTTAGTCATCATACCATGAGGAGTCATCATGGGGAAGCAATGACAGTTGGTTCTGTTCCGTTAAAGGAAACACCCCTACTTGCGTTTTGTCATAACATGCAAATCTGTTCTCTGCTGCTACAGACATTCTCCCAACAGAGGCAGATGGGACTAGCCAGGAGAGAAGAATGGAGCATTTCCAGATAGACATCCATCTTCCAGGTTTGAACTATGCATAATGCTCAAGGATGGACTTCAGTGTCCAGTACTCACCAGGGGACATAGGCTTGGAAAATGTGTACCTGCAGTTTCTTGGTTTCATTCTGCAGCTTGTTCTCTTGAACTTTATATTCCTTTTTCTCTTCAAAACATTAAATTTTTTAAAAATATTGTGTATGTGTGAATGAGGGTATTCCACTTGCATCTGGGTGCTTTTGGTGCATGTGCCCTTGAAGGACAAAAGTTTGTGAGCTGACTGACATGGGTGCTGGGGAATCCAGCTTGGGCCTTCTTGACAAGCACAAAGCATGCGTAACTGCTGAGCCATCTCTCAAACCCTTGAATTTTTTTTACTAAATGTGTTTTGTGTATGTACCTGTTAGGGGTCAGAGGACAACTTGTGGGAGTCAATTCTTTCTACCATGTCTGTCCTGAGGATCCAACTCAGGTCACTGGCTCTATCTTAGATCAATGCTCAAGAATGCTTTTAGGTCTTACACTGGGCTTCAGGAAGATAATTATCTCTCCCCCATATGTACTGCCTTTCATTTCCTAGTTTGAAACTAAAGTTGCAGAAATCCTTGACTTTATGCTTGGGGGCAGAGAGACTGGATGATATACTTAAACTGGTTCATTTCTGAATCTCACTTTTTAGCTTTGAACGTTGCTTTCCTGTTGCCAGTGTTAATAAGCAACACCTTAATTTATTTATTTTTTTTCTTTTTTTTTTTTTTTTTCCAGAGCTGAGGACCAAACCCAGAGCCTTGCACTTGCTAGGCAAACGCTCTATCACTGAGCTAAATCCCCAACCCCTACCCTAATTTGTTATACTTTTGTTTTTTGTTTTTTCTCTGTGTAGTTTTGGTGCCTGTCCTGGATCTCGCTCTATAGACCAGGCTGGCCTCGAACTCACAGAGATCCACCTAGCTCTCTGCCTTCCGAGTGCAGGGACTAAAGGCGTGCGCCACCGCTGCCCGGCTTATTATGCTTTTACTCATTGTTTATTCTATATCCAGTTGCTGTGAAATGTTTTGATTTTCCTTTGTCAGAACAATAGGTAGAATAGATTTCCATCTTACTAAAGTATATAGATTAATAAAGAGGAAAACAATCATAAAAGAGATACCCTTTTATGGCCACTGCAACTCTTGCCATTACAGGTTCCAGAACAGTGGGATGAGCAAGTGGAGTTACAGCCTGCTGTCACTACTGAAGCATCAATAAATCTTGTCGTCCGACTGCTGGGGACCAGTTGTGTGCTGACAGATGCTGACTGTCCTCTAGTTTTCTATTTTTATTTACTTTACCGAAATGTGTCCTGAATCTTTAAAGAATAAAAATAATAGACTAAATCAGAAATAATTTAAGTGTGCTGGGGCTTGAAATTAGGGTGTCATACATGCTAGGCAAGAGGTCTATCACTGAGCCACACACCCTTAAATCAGACGTTAATGGACTTGACTACATTGAATCCCTAGACTCAGGCTGGGTATAGTTGTAGCCCATTGGCAGAGTGCCTGCCTATCATACACAAAGGCCTGGGTTTGATCCCCGATAATGCATAAGCTGGGCATGATGGCACATACTTATAATAACCTCTCGGGAAGTGGAAGCAGGAAGATCAGAAGTTCAACAACAGCCATGGCTTCACCATGAGTTCAAGGCAAGCTTTTATATATATACGTGTGTGTGTGTGTGTGTGTGTGTGTGCGCACGTGTGTGCGTGCGTGCGTGTGTGTGTGCGTGCGTGCGTGTGTGTGTGTGTGTGTGTGTGTATACATATAGATCTTTAAACCATAGGTGTGGTGAAGTGGAGAAGAGAAGCAAGTAGAAGAAAAACAATTTTATTTTTGGCCTTAATTATTTTAGCAATTGGGGGCTTTGCTCTATTTTCAGGTGACTAACCCATTGTTACCAGTGATCCCCAGTGTTGACATTTATTCTAGAACATCATTGAGTTAGAAGACCATGGTCCTTCTGTCCCCAAGACAGATCCTATAAAGAGGGAAACATTTCTTGTTAGATACAAATTGAACCAGTAGCAAAAAAGGAAAAAACAAAACAAAAAACCGTCTCTTATCAATCTGGACAGAAAGTGGTGTCAAGTTTGTAAATCCAAACCTGTAACATCCCCACCACCCTTCTCTGTCACACTGTGACGTTATGTTTCAAGACAGGCTCTTACATAGTCCAGGTTGGCTTTTAACTTGATATGTAGTCCAGGCTGGCCTTGAACTCCTAGATTTCCTGCCACACCTGCCAAGTGCTGTAGTCACAGGCACCATGCCTGGCTCAACATGCTTTAAAGGGTGAATCCCCTAATTCCCCCTTCCAATAAATATACGAATATTCACAACCTGATTATTAAAAATTTTCACAAACTGTGTAAGGAGTTACCCTGAGACAATAGAAATAAAACGGTAGAAGGCAGATTGGTCCAGTGTCAGAAGCAAAAGCATTCTGCTTGTGTGAGTGAGTGGAAAACCCAACTAACTGGTATGAGGAAGTATCTGACAAAGCTGGGACAGTGCAGATCCCAGCTGCAGTGTGCATGGCCACGTGCTCAGAAAGACAGGCACGGGCACAAAGCAGCCTTGTTTGCTCTGACAGATGGTGGGGTTTGGGGGTGCACTGAGATCCTAAGTTGGATCACAATACTCTCCATTCCAGGTCCCACATAGGTGTGGGGCTGAGACAAGGCTTAAATGTACTAACGAGAAAGAACAAGAGAAGAGCAAGGGCCCTTTCCAGCCATTGTTTGCCCAGATCCCTGGCCCTCTCCACATGAGGCTAGAGAATTGGGTTTCTGTTGATCCAACTCCTTAGTTTGTATCCTGGTCACCTCCCCAGTCTACTGTCAAATTACTATCCTGCCTTGCCCACATGAACACAAAACGTTTTAGTTCTTTGTGACCGAGTGTTTCAAAAAGGTTTAAACGGTCAATAAGGTGGTTTATCTTTCAGTAATAGACCTCCCCTTTTCTTCCTCAACCCCCTCAGTCTTGTATGGCATCATCATCATCTTCCTCCTCCTCCTCCTCTTCCTCACCATCTTCTGGCAGTTCTTCATCCTCATCTTCATCCTCCGCCTCTTCATCTAGACAAACTACCACCTCCGCTGGCTGAGGCAATCGAGAGTCAAACCAATCCAACACTTGCTGAGTGCTAAGTCTTGATGCCTGACTCAGTTTAAGGATATCAGCTTCCTGCAGCTGCTGGTGGGCCGCCCAGTACCTCTCTAAAGGTCGTATGTCTGGTGGGGGCGGTGGGGCTGGCAGAGGTGGTGTCTTGGCCCATTCTTTCAAAGAATGAGTTGATGGTGTAGTAATAGCTGGATCTTGAAAAGTAGAGGTACCAAGTACTACATTGTCCCGAAACCATTTCAGTTGTCCATGCTTCAAGGCATATCGGGTATCACCAAACCACTGAATGATCTCAGGGCGAGGTAAACCAGTGATCTGTTCTAATTTATGGTAATCTTCTCGCCGTGCCCATTGGCACTGTAGAAAAAAGGATTTGAGGATGGCCAGCTGTTCTTTGGTTTTGCGCTTAGTCTTTCGCTGGTGTTGCATATCTGGCGAAAGGTATTCTGTGGGGCCGACCCTACTTGCTGAGTTATTCCGTAGCCTTTGGGGCCAGAGTGGTTCTACCTGTGGAGACAGTGCCTGCTCACTGGGCGAGAATGATTGTGGGGTATAGCCCACAGGCTGGAGAGGCTTAGGGGTGGCAGTAGTTCCATTAGCCAATACCTGGAAAGAGGGAGATGGAGGTGTCCCACTAGGTGCTGACTCCTCCTTACAACCACTGACAAGTAATGAGATCGATGGGGGCTTATCCCCAGCACACGGCTGATGGACAGCTGTGGGCTGATTCCAGGAAGCAGTCCCTCCACATGACTGGTCGGAACCCCTTTCTGCATGCTCCTTAGAGAGTCCACTGATCTGAAGATCCTGACGAAAATCTGATGGGTGGGGGAATGCTCTGCTGCCTGTCATCAGAAATTCCTTCACTTTCTGGTGACTCTGTGGCAACTGTGGTACCTGAGAGGGTTCCTCAGGCTCAACCTTCAATCCTTTCATCTGGGTGGGCTCACTAAGAGCCGGAGGACACAGTTCAAAGGCAACCTGCTCTGGAGAGGGCACTGGAGGTCTCTCCTGTGGGGGCCACACCGCATGATGCGTGAAAGAGAGAAGAGACTTGAAATGGAGCTGATCTCGGTGGTACACCACTCGGGCTCGAGTCTCCTCTATCTCCTCAGATGACCAGCTAATGCCACAGCGGAGGCGTTGGGCCATGAACCAGGTCTTTACCTTCTCCATCTGCAGCCCATACCGCAGGCAGAGGAGTGCAATGTCTGCCAGGCTTGGGTAGGGGAAGTAGCTGAAGGTCTGTAGCAGGTGTTCATTTCCATCCAGCTCACTGGTCTGTGCTGCTTGAGTCCACACAAGCTGTAGCTCCTCAGAGATTGGAGGGAGGCAGATGAGCCCTGCTGCCAAGCTGTTAAAACTGCTGGCATCTTTACTAGGAGGCATGGTGTGCTCTGGCATGTGCCCTTCAGAGACAGCTGTAAGAAGAAAAACAGTCCATCACCGAGGCTCTTCTGGCCCATCTTTTAATTTTTACCAAATTGCTAGACACCAAACAATTTTCTATTTGAATCATGTACTGCTCCTAAAATGCTTCAGTCATTTCTCGATTTTCACAATCCTGTCAAGTCATCAGAATCTGCCATAATTCCTGGTTCTTTCACAGAGTCCACAGAAGTTGGGATAAAAATGCCCCCAAGTCACATGATAAAATTCAGTCTTTAGAGGCTAAGCGAAAATGTTATACCCCCAAAGCCTTTACCTTTCCAATTCAATTTGCTTCTGAAAGCTATCACTCACTCTCCCCTTGAAGTTCACGGAACAGTACTCACAGACAGAATACTAAACCACAAAAACCAGAATGCAGCAATGCAGTCATCTCAGAATGACTGCTCTTTAGTGCCTAACGATCTTGGATTACTCCCAGAACACAGACAGGAAACCAAGCCATCAAATCAGCATGGAAGTGTAGACCTTCAACCTGGCACCTGGAGGTTAGTCATGCATGGAAGTGTAGACCTTCAACCTGGCACCTGGAGGTTAGTCATGCATGGAAGTGTAGACCTTCAACCTGGCACCTGGAGGTTAGTCATGCATGGAAGTGTAGACCTTCAACCTGGCACCTGGAGGTTAGTCAGGCATGGGAATGTAGACTTGCAACCTGCACCTGGAGGTTAGCCAAGACTAGGAGTCCAGGAGTTCAAGGACAGCCTAAACTACTTAATCCTGTCTCAACGAATACAAACAAAAAGCCAACAAGGAAACAGAGTGGGGGTACTCTGCCTAGCCTCATGCCCCCCCACCCCCACTTGCCTCCTTTCTTGGTAATGGGAGTGAGTTCTGTGAACAGGAAGCTGCATTCATAGTACTTTAAAGCCCTAATCTCTAGATGGATTTTTTTCCCCTACCCGAGTAGGAAGACTTTGAGGCCAGGATCTTGTGATAAAGAGAGCTTTCTCCCCCTGGGTTGGGTCTTTTTGAGTGGGAAGTTTCCTCCCTCAAGTCAACTTAACAAAAGTTTTCCCTTCTCCAAGTCTCCTCTTACAGCTCAGACCCTCTAGAGAGCCCAGAGATGAGCCCTGCCCCCCACTAACAGCCCACTCCACAGTCCATTAACCACTAAGGCTAGCTCCTGCAGGCTCGCCAGCAGCAGCACTGCTCCCAGAGTTCTGGCCGAGGGGACCTATTCATTCCTCAACGCCTTTGAAGCTAGTTCCCAGAATATTATGTAAACATTTTCATTCTGCTTCCTCCTTAGGCATTAGAGATGCTTTAACACGTCGTGCTTTACTCCTGGAGGAATCCCATTCGTGTTTATATTACTTCTGGTTTGTTTAGGATAGGATAAGATTCCCGTGGGGGGCTGGAGAGATGGTCAGAGGTTAAGAGCACTGACTGCTCTTCCAGAGGTCCTGATTCAATTCCCAGCACCCACATGGTGGCTCACAACCATCTGTAATGAGATTTGGTGCCCCCTTCTGGCCTACAGTCATACATGCTGTATACATAATAAATAAATACATCGTTTAAAAAAAAAAAAAAGATTCCCGTGTGAATGCTACTACTGATTGAGAAAACAAATTTCAGGTCCACAAAGGGTAGTGTATCAGGGGTTCCTGTTTTCACTTTCTTTGGGGACCTCCAGGCTAGGCAAGTGCTGTAACACTAAGAGGTCAAACCCTGGGGGCTTTATTTACTTTAATCGCTAAAAAAATTTTTTTTAATTAGATTTTATTTTATGAATGTTTTATCTGTATGCATGTATGTATGACGTGTGTGTTTGGTGCCCACAAAGGTCAGAAGAAAGCATCAGATCCCCTGGGACTGGAGTTACAGTTGGTTGTGAGCTGCCATTTGGGTGCTGGGAATGGAACCCAGGTCCTCTGCAAGAGCAAGAAGTGTTCTTAACTGCTGAGCCAGCCCCCTCTAGAGGCTTTAGGATTACAAACTTCACAATCATTTTCCTGTTTGTTTGCCATACTTTTTGGGGGGGGGGGGGGTTGGTTTTGTGAGACAGGGTTTCTCTGTGTAGTGTTGGCACCTTCTCTGGATTTCACTCTGTAGAACAGGCTGGCCTCGAACTCACAGAGATCCGCCTGGCTTTGCCTCCTGAGTGCTGGGATTAAAAGTGTGCGCCACAACTACCCAGCTTGTTTGCCATAGCTTTTAACACTCAAATCTAAGAGACCTGAGTCCATGCAGATGCTAAAGCAATATACTTGAAGGGTGCTTTACAAGAGATGAGACAGGTCTACATGGAAGCAGCTTATGAATTCTTAGTTCCTGCTACTTTGCGGCTAGCTCTGAGAAATTGGGTAAGTCACTGAAACCCTAATGACCCGCTGTTCCGTCTGCCTCCTATGTAAAGAATATTGCATGAATAGCATGTTACATATTGTCACCAAACATCTACTGTATGCCAGGCAGAATACACTCCGAAACAGCAGCTTTTAGAGATGGGAGGTGTGGGGTATCGCAGATTTGAAATATCAGCAGCCTCTCTGATCTCAGAATGCTGTTTGTCCTTAGCCAGGTTATTTTATCCAAGGCCTAGTTTCTTATCAGAAAAAAGTGGTACCTACCCAGGAAGTCTATCTTCTAGTAGGCAAGCACTTTACCACTGAGCTATACAGCACTAGCCCTCATGATTTTATATTCTATATTTTGGGATTTGGATACAATTTCAGAATGAATTTTGCTGCTTTGGAAAAAAAATAGGGCTGGAGAGAAGACTTGGTGCTTAAGAGCACCTTGCTGCTCTTCCAGAGAACCCGAGGTTCAGTTCGAACAGCCAAAGGGCATGTTATTGTCATAAGTAATTCCAGTCCCAGAGGACCCGATGCCCTCTTCTGGCTTCTGTGGGCATTGCATGCATGTGGTGTACAGACAATACCCATATATGTAAAATAAAAAAATAAAAAACAGGGCCACAGATAAGTCTTACAGGGATAAAGACACTTTCAACAGAGCCTACAACCTGAGTTTGATTCCTAGGACACATGGTGGAAAGAGAGAACCAACTCCCAGAAGTTGTAGCCAAGAAATTGTCTAGTCATTGTGAAGAGAGCTGACAGAAGACTATGAGGTATGTCTCAAGCAGCATCTTATTCATGAGGTCTGCTATCCTTCTCACAGCACAAACTGGATTACTGCAGTACAATGCGCACTAATACAACATCTTATTGTATAGTCTCTATCTGGTTTTCATAATACACAGGTTGTAGGATTCCTGAAACAGAATGCTGGCTTTTATTTTTATTTTTTATTTTATTATTTTATTTTTGGTTTTTCGAGACAGGGTTTCTCTGTAGCTTTGGAGTCTGTCCTGGACTAGCTCTGTAGACCAGGCTGGCCTTGAACTCACAGAAATCCACCTGCCTCTGCCTCCGGAGTGCTGGGATTACGGGTGTGCACCACCACCACCTGGCTATTATTATTATTTTGAGACAGGGTTTCTCTGTGTCGCTCTGACTGTCCTGGTACTCCTTCTATAGTAGACCAAGCTGGCCTCTGCCTCCCGAGTGCTGGGATTAAAGGCATGCATCACTACGGCTGACTAGAATGTTGTTTTATTACAGGACACAGCTGTATTGCTGGTAATCCTCTGGAAGAATCTGTTTTTTAATTAGGAGCATACTGTAACCAGGATGGCTCATAAGAATGACAAATAGGGGGCCAGGCATAACGCACGCCTTTAATCCCAACACTCGGGAGGCAGAGGCAGGTGGATCTCTTGAGTTTGTGGCCAGCCTGGTCTACAAAGTGAGTTCCAGGACAGTGAGGGCTATATAGAGAGACCAGGTCTCAAAAAAACCAAAACAACAAAAATGACAAGTAGGATGGACTCCACAACTACAACTGTCAATATTCTTGTGCCTCCATTTTGAGAGCTTGTTTGGAGGTTCTAGCAGGGGAGCGCAGCTACTCGTATTCCCTTGACCCAAGACCGGTCCTCCTCTATTCGGGGAAGGTCGTCCTCTTCGACCAAGTGCGCAGCTT
The DNA here is from genome assembly GCF_903995425.1 of Onychomys torridus. Taxonomy (NCBI): domain Eukaryota; kingdom Metazoa; phylum Chordata; class Mammalia; order Rodentia; family Cricetidae; genus Onychomys; species Onychomys torridus. The sequence goes on from NC_050451.1 coordinate 43,395,898, forward strand.
CGGGAGGGACGCACATGGAGCGGTGAGGGAGGAAGGGGACACCCGCCTAGCCAGCCAGATCAGCCGAATCAACCCTGGCGATCAATGGGGTGACAGATGTCGCAGCCAGATCGCCCTCACATCCTTGTGCCTCCATTTTGGACTGGGCAGAGAAATCGAATTAAAACTAGAGGGTTTCTACCTGGGGCAGAGATGGTGGTGGTCTATCCATTATGCATAAGCACACCTGCACCCTTATTACAGATGCCAAATGTAGTATTTTTATTTTTTTATTTTTATTATTAATTTATTTATTTTTGATTTTTCGAGACAGGGTTTCTCTGGGTAGCTTTGGAGCCTGTCCTGGAACTCACTCTGTAGCACAGGCTGGCCTCGAACTCACAAAGATCCATCTGGCTCTTTCTCCCGAGTGCTGGGATTACAGGCATGCACCACCACCGCCCGGCCAAATGTAGTATTCTGCTTAGTCATTTATTTAAAAACTATACTCAGCCAGGTGATGGTGGTCTACAGAGTGAGATCCAAGACAGGCTCCAAAGCTACACAGAGAAACCCTGATCTCGAAAACAAGCAAAAAACTATATTCAACATTCTTCCCCCCTTTAACTTCTAACATCCCCAGCCAGATGGAAAGGATGAGCAGCCTAAACTTGCAGTTTAGATGCCCATTCACTGGTAGGGAAAAATAGGACTTTAGAATATTCTGTTTGAACATAGACTTGTACTAAAATAGAAGACGAGGTGGAAAACTAGATATGATCCTGCTCTTCCCTAAATCTTTATTCACATAAGATCTGAAGTACTGCCTAAGGTGTGTCTGGGTAGTACAATGTTAAGGGCCTTAAGGAGTTTTGTGATGTTTAGCTTATGTGCTTCTGAACTTTTTAAGATTATGAACTTCTATTGGAATCAGATAAAAATTACAGACCCTCTGGGCTGGAGATATGGCTAAGCACAGGTTCAGTTCCTAGCACCCATATTGACATGATTCATAACCATCTGTCCACCTTTAACTCCAGTTTCAGGGGATCTAGGGCCCTCTAGCTTCCATGGGCTCCTGATCATACATTTGTTAAAAGTGGCAGACTTTCAGAAAATTATGACTTAAAAGATTACAATATCTCTAATAACATTCACATTTGCACTCAGAGGTCACTGCCAAGAAGCCAGCTTCAGAATCTCTGCCTTATAAGGCTTCTGAAGGCAGTGTGGTATCTTAATGTAAAATGTAAAAATGAACCATCAGTTAATGTGAACAAATGTAAGTGTACGAGTCAAGAATTAAGACTGTCTGGAAGAGGGTATCTGCGGCACCAGTTGGGGTGGTAAAGGTGCTAAATGGTTCACAGATTACATGACTAATACCCCATGGTGTCCTGAGTACCCAAGGTCGGCTATTCTCTAGTGCAGCACTCTGGCTTTATTCAGTTGTCTGTGTGCGTGCAACAGTGTGCTTCTTCAACTGTTTATTCCCCTATGCAGCTGCCCATTTCTGGGTATTTGTATAATATTAATTAAACATCATGAAAACCTATTAAAATATGAAAACTAAGTCACCTCAAGAGGCCAAGCCAACTCAGGAAGATCACAAATTTGAGGCCAGCCTGAGTTACGGAGTAAAACTAGATAAACAAAAAAATTGAATGCTTTGGAAAGACTAATTCAAGAATATGCATTAAACCCTGCCCAGTTAGGAGTGGGCAAGGCAACTGTAGATTGAAATGAGTACGCTCCATTCAGGTGGCTTCCAAGTGTCCAATCTCGATTCACTTTGAAGAATGCCAAACTGGAAATAACACATGATCAAAGTGAGTAGCTCTCATGTAGAGTGGCGTAGTAGAATTACCTGGGAAACTTACAAGGCCACCCTCCCCCCCCATTCCCATCTGATTAAACTTTAAAAAGTTCTCAGGGTGCAGTTAATACTAGAAAAGAGATTAAACAAAACACCAAAGACTGGTGAAATCTACTTCCAATTGTAAAGTGTAAGTTAGTGCATGTAATTAATTTTTAGATTTCTGGCTTAACTATAGCTATAAGTGGACTTCAAACAAGTGACCCAAAGGCTCGGACACAACATCGATCTAGGCCCACACTGATTTTCAAGCAAGCCTCAAGCTTGAGTTTTCTTCCAGTTTACAAGTCTGAGATAGGGGCGTAACACCGGGAACCAGTGAGGACTTTTCATTTCCTGGTTGGCGGTCTCAGTACGGAGGGGCACGAGAGTCGGGGGGCCCGTTTCTTTTAAATCTTTCATTCCCAAATGGCATTGCTCCCCAGAAGTAAGATCCGGTTGCATATGCGTGTTGAGGTCGCCAGGAGGTAGTCATGGGCATGGGGAAGACCTGGGAGGCAGTCTGAAGGGCCCGGGACTGGGTCGGAGAACAAAAAAGTTGCTGCAGTTGGAGCGGTGAGCCCCCGGAGGCAGGCGAACCTGCATCCTCGCGGAGGGCGTCCCGACCCCGTCTTTACCATTTTCCCATCCCCCTCCACACACTCCTTAGCCTCCCCGGGCTACAACAGACTCCAAAGTCCAGGGGAGGGAGGGGAGAGGGGGACAGAACCCGACGACTTCCAACGGAGGGTTCTCCTCCCCCCACGAGGATGGGGCTCTGGGGGTTGAGGCGTCGCACCAGCCGGGAGGCAGGCCCAGGGGCTGGGGGGTCGGTCAACTCACCGCGGCGCGGCGCGGCCCGGGCGGCGGCTCCCAGCCTCGCACCGTGGGCCGGGGCGGGAAAGGGGAAGAGGAGAGGACAGGGTATCCAAGAGGGACAGGGGCTGCGGGACGACGGGCTCCCGGCACGCAAGCAGCGCGCAGCCCAGGACCGCCGCTGGCCCCGCCCCTGAAGCGAGCGGTGGAGGCCGAGGTCCGGATTGGTGCGCGGGCCCCGGCACAGCGCGCTGGACCGGCCATTGGCTGCGCCCGCCTCGGCCCAAGTCCGCGATTGGCTCCGCGGGCCTAAGCGGTCACCGTGCGCGCCCAGGGCAGGGAAGCCGTCTTCCAGGTCCCGCGCGTGCAGCGCATCTCTGCACCCTGTGGCCCTTGCTGAGTTGTCTCCTGGCCTGCCTGCCCCCGCCCCAAGGAAGCCCTTTTAAAATACCCTCCCAGCCTCACACTGGAACCCAACCGCCGCCAGTTGCGGCCGCCGTAACGAGAACGCGTGTTTAAACCCGCCGAGAACCTGCTCGGCGTGGATCAGAGGTTCTGGCCTCCAGAACGACGAGGGTCTTAAGAACCCGGAGACTTCGGCCACTTCTGAGGTCTGCGTGGCAACAGACAGGTGTTTCCGATGATTTAATACTCTGGTTTTCACTGTTGGGGTGTGACTAAATGTGCCGTTCACCAAACCATTTTCCCATATGGTACAAAGTTCCCGAACAAATTGGGAATATTTACCATTTCCCACCTTGGGAACAACACTTCCGAGGTGACTTCTGTTGTGGACCTTTGGAAAGGCCCAGTCCTAACTGTTTAGGTCATTACTCTTCCTTACCTACTGCTGCATGGATTTTTCTCGAAAAGAACAAATGGGAACTGAAAAAAAAAAATGGCTCGGAGATTAAGAGCACATGCTGCTCTTCCAGAGGACCTGAGTTAGCAGCACCTACAGCACAACCACCTGTAACTTAAATTCTGAGGGATTTGAAGCCCTCTTCAGGACCCTGTGAGCACCTGCACTGAGATGCTTATGTCCCGGTGTCGTCGCCCCATTAAAAAAAAAAAAATTAAAAAACAAACAAACAAACAAAACAAAAAACACCAAACCTACTCGCCCCAAATATGGCACCAAAGACAGACCAAAGAGATGGCTCCACCCAAGTGTAGCTTGGTGAATCGGACTTTAATTGGGGTTATTTACAGAAACAGGGGCAACTTATCAGTGGTTGTGCCTCCCCACCCCCCAATAAAGTGTCTCTCTCAGTCCTAACAACTGTTAACAGTTTATATATCCTCAGGGAATGGACCGAACCTGTGAACTCCTCCCCCAGCAACCCGGTATTTCTGTAAGGTGTGAGTGGGAACTCATGAGCACCCTCCATGACAGAGTTAATGGGCTCAGTCTTGTGTGGGTCTCCTGCAGGCAACTTCAGGAAGGGGACAAGTTTACCATTCCCTAAGGATAGCATTGCATTCCACAAGTCCTCTCTTAAGAAACCAGGCACCAGGGGGAGAGGAGGGAGGGGAACCTGGTCGGTATGTAAAGAAAACAAACAAAAATTAATAAGAAAAAGGAAGAAAGAAAGAAACCAGGCACAAAACTCCTTTCACCCTCAGGGCTGCACTCCATGCAGGCTGACATTTTACATCTCTGCTTCGATGCTGAGCTATATTTTCTGTGGCTAGTCCATAATCTGCCTCCAATCCCCCTTCCTCATTACACTTAGTAACTCAATCTCAATATTAAAAGCCATCTATGTCCTTAAAAAACCTGATTAAAAAACATCGTGGGAGGGCTGGAGAGATGGCTCAGAGGTTAAGAGCACTGACTGCTCTTCCAGAGGTCCTGAGTTCAATTCCCAGAAACCACATGGCAGCTCACAACTGTCTGTAACTCAAGATCTGACATCCTCACACAGACATACATGCAGCAAAACACCAATGCAAATAAAATAATTATGGGAAAAAAAAACATTGTGGGGTCAAACAAGAAAAACCTCTTCCTTTTTAAAGTTAGACACCTTTGATGTGTCAGGCTTTGAGCTATAGCTGTTAATGTTTACAAGACATTCTTCTGAATAACACGGTTTCATTGGTTCATTTGTAATGAAGAAAGGGGAAATGGAGCATTTTAGGTGGGCAGCCCTCAAGTTACCAGGGGTGGGTGTAAAGGCAGCATCCCCTCATAACTTGGACTGGGCTGCTTGGGAAGAATCTGTGCTTGTTGGGCGAAAAAGCAGGAGGGAGCCATGATGGGAACTAAACAGGACATCTAGGGTTATATAGTGAGACCTTGTATCAAACAACAACAACAAAAAGCTATCAAAGATCATGTATCCAAATACGTCACAGAAAAAAATTGTTTGCCATGTAATTTTCATGAGCTTCTAAAATACTAACTTATTTCCATTTTTTCCCCATTCTACTAATGTTTGCTTTGTGCCCAATTTTGTATTTTCCTTCTTTTTACTAAAGATTTTTTTTTTTTTTTTTTGAGCTGAGGATCAAACCCAGGACCTTGCGCTTGCTAGGCAAGCGCTCTACCACTGAGCTAAACCCCCAACCTGTATTTTCCTTCTTAAAAGTTGTATACTTTGGGGACTCAGAAATCTGATTCTACCATGTAGCCAAATGACCAAGCTCAATTTCTGTCCGGCTTTTTTGTTGTTGTTGTTTTGGTTTTTTGTTTGGTTTTTCGAGACAGGGTTTCTCTGTGTAGCTTTGCGCCTGTCCTGGAACTTGCTTTGGAGACCAGGCTGGCCTCGAACTCACAGAGATCCGCCTGCCTCTGCCTCCCGAGTGCTGGGTGTCGGGCTTTTTGTGTCTCCTAAGAAATGCCAGAGTTGAAGGGAGCTGGAAGGCTGAATAGTCAGAGCCGAAAGTGGTGGGATTTGTGGTGGATTTAAAATACTAAACCTACATTAGAGCTGTCTGTGAAAGAAAGAATTCAGACTGTCCCACCACCCAACCACGCTGTCTAAGTGTGGGGAAAGGCTAGGACCACAGAACCTGCACAGCCTGCACCTACCTTTCCCGGGGGTCTGGGCCTCATGTTGACTCTTCATATCTGGTATCTCTTCCATGCACACTGCGTGGGTGCTGGGCAATGACATCACAACTTGACTATTATGATGTAATGAGGAGGCATGCTCCAACTCGGGCTTCCCTAATAGGTCTGTTGTCTCATTACACTATGGCTAATTCCGTTATTTTATCATTCGGATGTGTGGGAACCAATTCTGTTAAAACCTGGTCCTTCCCGAGGACTTCTTCCCTTCATAATTGATTTCTGGCCGTCCATTCTGGATTAGAAGTCCTTGCATTTCATCATTCTATTGTTTGCTTTAGAGTTGCCTTTGATAAGCACAGGACTTCACTCTCCCCCTGCATAAAAGCATAACTTAGAAACAACGAAGAATCCTGACCTAAGAGGAAATAGCCTTTCCCAAGCTGTTCCCTTTAACTGAACCAACAGCTAGTGCTGGATCCCAGACAGAGTTTGCCCCCCGCAACTCTCCCACTATCTAAAATGATGAAAAGATCTTATTGGGGTGTCTTGTGTCAGGGTTGCTTACCCTTCTGTACCTCCTTCTCACCCAACTTTTATAGTCAGAAGACTCCAGTAGAAAGTGTTGGCAAGATAGCTCAGGGGTAAAGGTACTGTATTGGATAGGTTTTTTTAAAATATTTATTTATTAATTTTTTTCATTTTACATATCAACCCCCAGTTTCCCCTCCCTCCCCTTCTCCCGCCTCCTCACCTCGCTCCCACTCTACCCCCATCCACTCCTCAGAGTGGGTAAGGTCTCCCATGGTAGTCAACGAAGTCTGGCATACCAAGTTGAAGGAGAGCCCAGCCCTTCCCCATTGTATCAAGGCTGAGCAAGGTATCCCACCACAAGGAATGGGCTCCAAAAAGTCAGTTCATGCACCTGGGATAAGTCCTGGTCCTGCTGCCAGGGACCCCACAAACAGATCAAGTCACACAACTGTCACCCACATTCAGCGGGCCTAGTTCAGTCCCATGCAGGTTCCCGAGCTGTCAGTCCAGCGTCAGTGAGCTCCAACTAGCACCGGTCAGCTGTCTCTGTGGGTTTCCCCATCATGATCTTGATCCCCTTCTTCTTCTTCTTCTTCTTCTTCTTCTTCTTCTTCTTTTTTGAATGCCGTTTATTAAAGGAGGGAGGAGATCTTAAATATAGGCTTACAGCACAATGGGAGAACCCCGGAGGACAGAAGTGGTTTTTTTGTTGTTTTGTTTTGTTTTTGTTTTTGTTTTTTGGGTTTTTTTTTGTTTTTTTTGTTTTTGTTTTGTTTTGTTTTTTTTTTGGAGCTGAGGATCGAACTCCGGGCCTTGTGCTTGCTAGGCAAGTGCTCTACCATTGAGCTAAATCCTCACCCCCGCTCCTGATGTTTTACAATCTTGCATCTAAGCTGTTAATGCCCCATATACTGGATACACAGACAAGGAGCTTCCCTTAAGCATTCAGGAATGGAATTAGCATAGGGAGGATATCAAGATTGGCAAGCAAGGCAACAGTTACCCAAAATGGGGACCAGGGACCTACAGGCCCGTCCCCTCCTTTTTACTAAAAAATGAGCTTCTGACTTAGGGTTGTATGGGACATCAGCAGGTCACCTTACCCATCATGGAGACACCTGTCCAGGCCACACAGGCGTTCTGTCTTAGGTTGGTGAGCGCCCCCCAGGCATTACCCATCTCTGAATACTCATTATCATACAGGCTCAATTGTGTGAGAGCTGCAGAGTTAACTGTTGCTAAAGATCTCTAAGTGGTGCTGGACTTGGAATCTGTGTGTTCGACACAGAAAAGACCAACAGAAGCCTTAACCCACCCATAGCCGGTAGGCTAAAGGCAGCTGAGCCATTCCCTTCCTTAACAAGCCTTACTGCAGATTGGAGTCCTTGTAAGATGGTATCCCGAGAGCAAATGGGACTTGAGTTTGTAAATTTATAACTTTCAAAGCCAATTGAAATGTATATAACTATTGATTTAAATTTGTCATGCCCAATAGAATGAAAGATTAATTAACTGTGGTAGCTACTTTTACTGCCAGGGTCTCCACTGTGCTAGCTGTAGTAACCAATTATGAAATAGCAATCCCAGAAACAGTAGTAGCGGTGGTCGTCACTGTTATAACAGCAACAACAGCAGCAGTGATGTCAAATTCTCTGTGTTGGATAGTTTTGTGTCAACTTCACACATGCTAAAGTCATCTGAGAAGATGGAGCCTCAAGAAAACGCCTCCAAAAGACAGGGTTGTAAGCAAGCCTGTAAGGCATTGTCTTAATTAGTGATTGATGGGGGAGGGCCCAGTCTATTGTGGGTGGGGCCAGCCCTGGGTTGGTCCCAGGTTCTGTAAGATCAAGCCATGAAAGCAAGCCAGTCAGCAGCACCCTCCATGGCCTCTGCATCGGCTCCTGCCTCCAGGTTCCTGCCATGCTTGAGTTCCTGTCCTGACTTCCTTCAGTGATGAACAGTGCTGTGGAAGTGTAAGGCCTTCCTTTCCTCCCCAGCTTGCCTTTCGGTCATGGTGTTTCACTGCAGCAGTAGAAGCCGTGACTGGGACTGGTACCTGAGGCAAAGCCTAAGAATCTGAGTTCTATCCCCGGGACCCACTCAGTGAAAGGAAAAACTGTCTCCAGGATTATCCTCCAACCCCCTCAAGTGCCCTCCCAATAAATAAATAAAAATTATTAAGTAATAGCTAGGTATGGTGGTTCATACCTGTTATTCCAGATGAGGCAGGATTATGAGTTCAAGGTCAGTCTTGGGTTACATAGGACCTGGCCAGCCAGAGCTCCATAGCAAGACTCTCTGAGAAAAAGTAAAGGGAAGCAGAAAATAAGGTGAGAAGGGAACCTTGCTCTCAGCTCTTGCCACCAGGCACCAAAAATAATACTTCCAAATAGCTTTATATATATATATTATATTTTTTTTTCGGTTTTTTGAGACAGGGTCTATCTGTGTAGTTCTGACTGTCCTGGAACTCTGTAGTCCAGGCTGGCCTTGAACTCACAGAGCTTCACCTGCCTCTGCCTCCCCAGTACAAGGACATGTGCCACCACTTCACCACTGCCTGTCTCCCTGATATTTAATTTCAGATATGGTTTTAAACCAGAAGAGAGAGCAGCTGCATGAGGAATCTGAAGTGAGGCTTCCGGCTGGCACAGTGCACGGGGCTGCACTGGGGGGCTGGAGGACAGCTTGTGGAGGTTCACAGAACAAACTCGATTTTTCTCCACATTACCTGCCCAGGGCTGTAATACCCAGGCTATCTATTTACAAGGATTAATGCCATTATCATCATCACCCAAGGAAGCTCAAGACTGGCGACAGAGGCCTTACCAGTTCCGTGAGAGGGAAGGGGACTAGTGGGAAAGGAGGGGGTGGTCAAGAAGTAACCTCTTGTTTTTGAGACAGTCTATGTCGCCCTAGCTGTCCTGAAACTATGTGGATGAGGCTGGCCTCAAAACTCATAGAGATCCACCTGCTTCAACCTCCCCAGTGTTGGATTAAAAGCATGCCCCCCCCCCCCCCCCCCGCATGCACAAGATAGGGTTTCTTTTTTTTTTTTTCTTTTCTTTTTTTTCCCCCAGAGCTGAGGACCGAACCCAGGGCCTTGTGCTTGCCAGGCAAGCACTTTACCACTGAGCTAAATCCCCAACCCCAGGGTTTCTCTATTTAACAGCCTTCGTTGTCTGGAACTCACTCTGTACACCAGGCTGGCCTCGAACTCACAGAGAACCACCTGCCTCTGGTATTAAAGGCGTGCGCCATAAGTCATGGGTGAGCAGTGAGATATGGTTGGTGGTCAGGGGATCTGACCAAGTGTTAAGTCCTGTCTCTGAAGTACACTGACAAATTATGACAGCCACCGCTGGTCACTTCTCACATCTGGATTTGTGTTTTCTGTGAAGGAACCTGAACCCAAGGATCTCTAGAGACGAGAGATCACATTTCTGATTGTGACTGCCAAGCGTCCAGAGGAGCTCTCAACAAATACAAGCAAGAGGCAAAACTGTAGGAGTCATGTGGGAGACTGAAGAGTTAGGGTTTATTATGAAAGAAATGGGCAACTCTCTTAAAAAGACGTTTGGTGTGGCTGCATTCCTGCTGACTACTGGCCTGGCTCCAGAGTAGCACCTAGCCCCAATCCATCCTTCGTTTAACCGATACCTTTAGTCACCCCATGTGAATCTTGTCTCAGAGTCTCCCGAGGATACAAAAGCTTATGCAAAACTTGGTTCAGGAAACCAGGAAAACCGGTACCTGACGAATCAAGGAATTGGCGTTGGCATTGTATTGTTGGGAGCTCCTTTCGGGTTGTTTTGAGCTTATGAAAATCAACTTGCAAAAGTGTAAATATTGAGAAAAATAAAGATGCTCTGGGCAAAGGGAAAGTGCTTCAGTCCTTGAAGCTGGACCCCCCTGCAGCCAAGAAAGGCTAATTTCATTCTTAAGGTGCCTCTGAGTCTTCTTTCCACTGATCCCGGTGAACCCACACACCCGACAGTTTGGCATAGGTTACTTAACACAGCAATTACAGGTTTGAGACCAGGCTGGGCTGAGCAGTAGGACCACGTTTCGAGTCAAAATATCAAAAAGAGGGAGCAGGGAGAAGAATAAAGGGCCAGAAGGGCTGCGAGACAGGAAGGTGTAGGGTGCTTTCTGACATCCAGTGGGAGGGAAAGGTGCTTCCGCTGCAGCTCCTCAAGGACAGAAGTGTTCTTTCCAGTGCATGGGAACCACAGAGAAAGTCTCCACCACAGGCCTGATGCAGGACTCCTAAAATCTGAGCAAGCAGTTAACAATCGCCATGTCTGGATGGACTAAGGCAGCAAGGGGGTGGGAGCCGATGGCTGCAGCTCTCTCTCCCCGGGCATACTCTGCTTACTGGCACTGTAAGAAATGGAGGTTGAACATTGGGAAGAACAGTGTGAGGAAAGAAAAGGAGTCTCACTTTTTTCTTTTTGATAGGTAGTAGGATTTATGATTCTGCTACACTAGCCCAGTACAAGGTAAGGAAAGGCCAGAGACAGGAAAGCAGCATCTGGATGAGAAATATCTTCTGGGAATCTCAAAAGGACTAGGCACACAAATAACACTCAAGACAGTACATAATAGGTCTGGTCCCGCTTTACAAGGTTTGTGGTACATCGCCAGCTTTGTTAGTCCAGGGCTCCAAGAATGAGGCACCTACTATTTGGGTGCAAAAGGAGGTAGCTCAGTCCAGGTCCATCCAACCTTGGGGACTAGAGAAAAGTACCAGCTTATTCTCAAGTGATGTAGCAGCTCAGTAAAGAACCAGAAGATGCTGGGTGGTGGTGGTGTTGGGGGCGGCGGCGGCGGCGGCGGCGGCGGCGGCGGCAGTGGCGCAAGCCTTTAATCCCAGCACTCGGGAGGCAGAGCCAGGAGGATCTCTGTGAGTTCGAGGCCAGCCTGGTCTACAGAGTCAGTTCCAGGACAGCCAGGGCTACACAGAAAAACCCTGCCTCAAAAAAAACAAACCAAACCAAACAACCTAAAAGATTCCCGTTCTTCCCTATACAATGGGCTCATAGTATGAGCCATGGTACCTCTTACAGAGAAAGCTCAGGAAATGGGGTGTCCTGTTCCAAGCTCTCATTTACCTAACTGGTAATACCAGGAGTCCCAGAGAGGGAGCCCAGCAAAGACCACTAGCAGTTGTCCTAAGTGGGGAACCTTTCTCAATGAACATCAAAGAATTGACCTGGTCCAGGATAATGGAGGGGGAGGGGAAGGTGGCACACCAGATGGTATGAAGAGTTGGCCAGAGCCAGGAGAGAACAGTACTGTATGCAAAGCTGGCATTAAAGTAGCTTCCCAAGTTCTCTAGCAGACAGATGGGCTAGTGCCTTAATGACCCTGCAGAGCTGGAATGCTGGCACAGGAGACAGTGACATAAAGGTCCCGGGCCCTTGGAGGACAGGAAGGCACAACATAATGAAGAACAATGGTCCTTCCCTACAATAGATGATATATAGCAAAGTTTTTAATTTTGCTCTTAAAGGAAGGAAAATACATACCACCATGGTTACACACCAGACTGGGAACTTCCTGGGCTCACAATCCTGCACTCCTGAACAAATTACTGAGCCTAGCCTTATTTCTAGAACAGGGATAATAATGCTGAAATCACAGTGCTATATTTTAAACATGCATGTAAAACACATTTAGCACACAAAAGTTAAATGGGAGCTGTTATTACTGTTAATATGACGTAACAGTAACACACACACACACACACACACACACACACACACACACACACACTAGGAATGATGTTATAACAACTGAACCTAGACTAGAGAGTGCACTGTTCAGTGGTGTCCAGACAGCGTCTCCCTTTTCTTTGCTGAACCTGAAGGTGATCCACGGGATGTATCAAACTGTCTCCTGTACCAGGTAAGATGATGCTCAGATGTTCATTTGTTTGGGGAATGACTGGAGGGGCAAAGGAGCAAGCCCCAAACTGAATTCTGTATGTATGTGTGGGTACCTGTCAGAGAAGAGGTGGAGAAGGTGTTCTTTTGAGAAACTGGCTATGGGAAGAGGTGTGGGAGGTCCTTGTTCAACTGTAACATTAGGAACATCCTTTCCCCTTTAAAGAACTGTCAAGGAGGCATCTGTGGACGGTGGATCAACTACGGCCTTGGAGAAAAGGAGCTATAATCCCCATCCCCTCTCAAGGGAAAGGGGATGTCCCACAGAGACCAGCAAGGATGCAGGGAGGAAATAAAGGCAAATAAATGTCCTACATGTTCAAAGAAAAAGTGAGGGTGCTGGAGAGACAGCTCAGAGGTCCAGAGCACTAACCAGGGATCCTGAGTTCAATTCCCAGCAACCACATGGTGGCTCACAACCACCTATAATGAGATCTGGTGCCCTCTTCTGGCTTGCAAACATACATGCAGGCAGAACACTGTATACATAATAAATAAATAAATAAATCTTTAAAAAGAAACAAGTGAGGGAAGGGAGAAAGACTTGGAAAGGAAAAACAACCAGCAAAAACGTAGCGCCTCCCCAGGAAGGACACGAGGTATGAATGTGGATGGGTATTAGACTCCAGGTTTTCCATTTCAACGCTCTGGACATGGATCAAACCATCACCTTCTGGTACCATTTGTTCTCATTCTTGTTCCCATTTCTTATACCCATAATCTCCAGGGTTCCAACACTGTTTCATTCTGGGGCTCCCACCCATCACTTGCCCTAACAGCAATACTCTTCTCCATTTTTCTCAGGGGACCCAGGCTGGCAGTCTGTGGAGGTAAAAGCAAGAACCAGAGGGCACAGGGTGAGCTATGGCTTGGAAGCTGTGGAATGCACTGTGGCTATGGGCTGGTTATATGCTTCCTGTGTCCTGGATCATCTGTGCGCCCCTCCCAAAACAAACAAACAAAAGGAGAGGAACTACTCCACCCCCAACCACAGGCTCACTGTGTTAGGTAAGCCTTGTTTTCTCTTTTAATTTTCTGAGACAGTCTCATGTAGCCCGGGATAGCTTGGTAATCAATCATATTACCTGGCTGGCATCAAACTCAAACAGCCACTACACCTGGCTTGCTGTGTGGGCTTCAACTGTAGCACTAGGTTAGAGAAAAGTTTCTAGAAGGTAGCCCTAAGGGCACAGTGGCTCACACCAATAACCCCAGCACAGCCGAGGCTACAGGAGGGCCGAGAGCTGGAGCCAGCCTAGGCTAGAGACCCTGTCCAAAAAAAAAAGTAGCCTTAAGGAGCCACCTAACTCAAATCCAGTTTCTCACAGAGGAAACAGGAGCCCAAAAAGATAAAATAACCTGCTCGATCATACGGATACTTGGTGGTTTCCTCTTTTTCAGAGGCGCAAAGAATCAATCAGTAGTGATTTTCATGATTCACTATCCCTTGACAAACAGTCCATAAAGTGCTTCGAGGTTTTAAGAAGGCACCCAGAAAAGTAAGGCTGGCATTCATTTTTCTGGAAGCCTGACTTTGCAAACCCCTTAGACGCCCCATTATTTGGCTATTAAAAGGGCAGGCCCAGAGTTAGTTTTGAAACCATCCATATTCCTAACGAGGCTTGTCCGGTGGCTGAAGGACCCTCTCCCACCGTTCCTTGAAGACTGAAGCCAACAAACTGCTGAGAGTCAAGGGAATCCTGTCATACTGCCAGGGCCCAGGGGCCAATGGTCAAATTCCTGGGGTTAAGCAAGGCAATTTCGGCTCAGATAAAGCTGGGATGGGAAGGACCTGGGGACCTGAGGTGGTAAGGCCAGTAAGAGGGAAGCAATCCGAATGACTTCACTGGGCTGGACTTCATCAAGCGTGCTCAATCCATAATGCTACCTAGCCCAAGGAGGCTTAACTTTCCAGAGCCTGGGACTCCTTTCTCGAATTCCTTGAGTTCCTTCCACTTACACCCAAGCTGATGTTCTCCACCCTAAAGTCTCTGAGCCTCGCAGACGGTTTCCAGCCAGCTCTGCTTGACTCTCTGGGACCGCTCTCCACCTATCTGCCAATCGTGGTTCCCGGGTTCCTGATGCCACAGCCTCCCCCCACGCCTGGGTGCCTCTGTTTGTTTGATTGATTGTTTTGTTTTTCCCCCGGTTGTGGACGGCAGGAGCCTAGTCTCAAATAAAATGGATCCAGCCCTGGGGCTCCGCGACTCCGGCACCACCCGGGTGCTCGGGCCCAAGTAGCGCGTAGTCACGGCCGCCGTTGTTGTCCCAGAACTCGCGGCCGGTCACACGGTAGCGGAGGGCGAAAAGCAGCGCGCCGCCGACCGGAGGCGCCGGCAGGCGGAAGGAGAAGCGGTCAGCCCGCGGTGGGGCCGGGGCCGGGCCGGCGTAGGCGGCAGGCGACTCCCGCAGGCTGCGCCAGCCGTCCGCACTCCAGCGCACGCTCACGCGCTTCTCGTAGGCCAGGTCCAGCACGCGCGCGCTCCCGGCCACGCCCAGAGGACCCGCGTCGGCGCGCTCCAGGCAGATGCGCTGCGCCTGCAGCCGGGCGGCGAAGCCGGGCTCGCGGGCGGGCTCCAGGGCGGCGCGCGCCTCCTGGGGAGAGAGGGCGGGGAGGCAGGTCAGGGTAGGATTTGGAGAGCAGCTAAGGCCGAGGTCCGGGGAGGGCAACAGGGAGAAGGGATGAGGACGGGGCACAGCGGGGCGCCTACCTGGAGGCCGCGGGTGCGCGGCGGGCACGGCGCGAAGTGGCGCAGGGCGTCCCTCTGCAGTTGCACCTGCACGTGGCGGGGCACCCGGGGCGGTTCCCCCGGGCGGAAGCGGCGGACTACGGCCAGCTCCAGCCCCAGCGCGTCGGCGAAACGCACTCTCTTGCGAGTGTCAGGGCTGCGGCTGCGGGCTGCCCGTGCCCCGCCGCCGCCACCTGCGGGCGCAGAGCGGGCCCTACGCCCCCGACCGGGAACGTGAGCCCGCGAGCGGGCACCGGGCCGGGTCCCGCCCTCCCCCGGCTCCTCCTCCGGCTCCTCCTCGAGGCTGGGCCGCTGGCTGCGGTAGTAGGCGCGCTCGGTCAAGGCTGCTATAAAGCTCAGGTTGCGAGGGATGTCGGTGCGCGGAGGCCGCTCGCAGGCCATGGCACCCGTGCGCCCCAGCGGGGTCAGCGCGCAGTGCCCGGCGCGTCCTCGCTCCCCCGCCTGCTCGGCGTCCGCGCATAAGGTGTAGGGCTGCTCCGGCAGCTGCTGGCCGTGGACTCTCCTTGCTGTCACCTCGCGTACTTGGCCTGGCCGGTTTCCTTGACCGCCTTTCCCTCCCTTTAGCGGTCAGCCCCAGTGTCTTAGACTCTCCGTCCTGCCTGCTTCCAGCAGTCTGCTCTGAGCGTGCGCTCAACGGCGCTCACCCTTGGGTTCTGCGGGCCTCGCTGACCCGGCCCCCGCCCACAGCCCTCTGACAGGTGGCTGGGTATCTATCTTCACTGCTGCACCAGGGGGCGGGACCGACTCCACCCTTGGGTCCCAAATGAGTTACTCCAGTATGGGAAGGGTTAAAGCGGGGAGGAAAGAGCAAGTCTTTCGTTTTCTTGCGAAGTTCAAAATGCCGAGGGTTTAACTCTCCCCAGAGCTCGGTGTTTTCTTAAACCCAGGCTACAGGTTTGGAATAGGGGTGGTGATGGCGTAGCGAAAGGAAGGTCACGATCCTAGGTACAGTCTTCCACGTAGAAAACGCCAAAGGATGAGCGATGGACAGAGGACTGGCTCTTCCCCAGTTTCATTTTTGAAAAATACACTAGTGACCATTTTACAATGGTATGTCACCTGTTTCTAACCTCTCTACGCAAGTGTTTTTTCAAAGATTTGTTTCATTTTTTAGATTATGTGTATGGTATCGGGGTTTATGTGTGCAGGAGGGCAGGTGCTCACAGGAACCGGAAGAGAACATCAGATACGGTGGAGCTGGAGCCACAGGTAGATGGGAGCCGCTAGAACTGGGTGCTGAGAATCCACTAGGGTCCTCTGGAAGAGTGGCATGTGTTCTTAACTGCCGAGCCGTCTCTCCTACTCTTTTTCTTTCTTTCTTTCTTTTTTTCTTTTTGGAGCTGAGGATCGAACCCAGGGCCTTGCGATTGCTTGGCAAGCGCTCTACCACTGAGCTAAATCCCCAACCCCCTCTCCTACTCTCTACAGAGGTTTCTAATACAAACCATAGGCATTGTTACAGTATTCACAGTAATTGTTACAAATATTGCAGATGAGAAAATGGAGAGAAGAAGGGAAAAGATCTTTGCCCCGTGTCACATAGCTACTAATTTTAGGACCTCGGCAGCTAAACTCTAGTGTGCACTCGCTCAATCATTTAGTTGTTATACAACATTAAAACAGTAGATGAAGCCAGCCGGTGGTGGCGCACGCCTGTAATCCCAGCACTCCGGAGGCAGAGGCAGGTGGATCTCTGTGAGATCGAGGCCAGCCTGGTCTACAGAGCGAGATCCAGGAAAGGCTCCAAAGCTGCAGAGAAACCCTGTCTCGAAAAACCAAAAGAAAAAAGAAAAGAAAAAAACAGTAAATGATAGTGTTAACATCTACTAAAAAGGTGGAAGCTGTGGGGCTAGAAAGATGGCTCTGCAAAGAGCATGCTCTGCTCCAGGGATCTGGCGCCCTCTTCTGGCCTCCGAGGGCACCTGCACTCACATGCACAGCCCCACATGGACATAATATGTAATTATGTATAAGCACATAATTAAAAATTTTTAAATAAACTGGGTGGCGGTGGCGCACGCCTTCAACCCCAGCACTCAGGAGGCAGAGCCAGGCAGATCTCTGTGAGTTCGAGGCCAGCCTGGGCTACAGAGCGAGCTCCAGGACAGTCACCAAAACTACACAGAGAAACACAGTCTCGAAAAACAAACAAGCAAATTTTTTTAAAAATAAAATTGGGACACCTTTAATCCCAGCACTCGGGAGGCAGAGGCAGGAGGATCTCTGTGAGTTCGAGGCCAGCCTGGGCTACCAAGTGAGTTCCAGGACAGGCAAGGCTGTTACACAGAGAAACCCTGTCTTGAAAAAACAGAGAGAGAGAGAGGGAGAGAAAAGAACCATAAATAAATAAACAAATAAATGATAAAATGAGATGAGGAATGGCACACACCTGTAATCCCAGCACTCCGAAAGCAGAGGCAGGCAGATCTCTGTGAGTTCAAGGCCAGCCTGGGCTACATAGTGAGTTCTAGGGCAGCCAGAGCTATATAATGAGACCTGCCTCAAAAACAGATAACTAACTAACTAACTAACTAACTAAATAACTAACTAAATAAATATTGGGCCACGCTTGGTGGTTTGTGCTTTTAATCTCAGCACTCAGAAGGCAGAGGCAGGTAAATTCAAGTGAGTTCAGGACAGCCATGACTATATAGAGAGACCCTGTCTCCAAAAAAAAAAAAAAGGAGGAGGACGAGGAGGAGGAACTATTAGGATAAAAAAAAATGAAATCTCTAAATTCATTTCTTTACTTGTGGCTTGTAGTGCTGGGGTTTGAACCCAGGGCCTTGTGTATGCTGGGTATATATTCTACCAGTGAGCTTATGAAGTCTCTAGATTATAACAGGATGGTTTAACAAAACAAAACACAAGTGACTCAGTTGGAAATAAACAGTGAGGCTTATGCTGTCTTACACAGTACATCTCTGGGTGTGTTCTCATAGCAGCAGCAAACATAGCAATACTAGCTAGGACTCATTTTTAAAACCATACTGAGTTTTTGCTTCTTTTTTTTTTTCTTTCATTTTTCTTTTTTGTTTTGTTTTGTTTTGTTTTGTTTTTTGAGACAGGGTTTCTCTGTGTAGCTTTGCGCCTTTCCTGGAATTCACTCGGTAGTCCAGGCTGGCCTCGAACTCACAGAGATCCACCTGCCTCTGCCTCCCGAGTGCTGGGATTAAAGGCGTGTTTCTTATTTCACTTATAAAATGCATGGACATACTCTATGTCTTAAGGTGTAGAATAGTTGTCTGCTAATTAATGTTACAGTCAGGCAGTTTAAAGGGGTCCTCCTCAACCTGGTGGAAGAGTCATTGACCTAAAACCAAGGAGGTTCCTGGATAGTTATGGTCTGGAGTTTCTGGCAAAGGCTCTGCTGTCTCGTTTACAGCCTGCACTGTCATGCTTTGGCTTTGCAGTGTGGGGCTGGGGAGGTCCTTGAGGGATGCAACACTGGACTAGATATACGTTACTGTCTGACAGCTCCGTTCTGAGTTGACATTGACATTGAGTCTTTGTTCCAAGTCAGTCTTTGGTTCTTGAACAACTGCAATAATCTTTAAACATCTGTTTGGAACTGCTCAGAGATTGGCCAGAAGTGTCCCAATTGATTCATTTAGTCAATATTGACTGTTGGTGTATTTAAACATGAAGACACAAATCTGAATAAACCACAGCCCTGTCTGTCAAAGAGCTTAAAAATAAAAGGTCAGACAGAAATATATTAAGGTCTCTTAAGGTCAGTAATAAAAACAAATTCAGTGTGGGGTGTACTACTGTAATCCCTGCACTAATCAAGAGGTTCAGGGAGAGGGTTCATCAGGGTCATCTTCAGCTACACAGTGAGTTCAAGGCCAGCCTAAACTACATGAGACCCCACTGCAGATCACAACTGCAAAGTATATTTATTTCAGGTAAATGTCTTAGAATAAACCATATTACAAATGAAAGCCTTAAACTAGATGTGTCTCTGAAAACCAACGGGGGTGTGTGTCTTGCTGGTGGCATCTAGAATGATCAGTCCAAGAACAAAGAAGAAAGGATTTAACTATGGAAGAGTGGACCAGGCTGTATGTTCAGAGTCAGAGAACTGAGAAAGAACTCAGAATTGCCATGGATTCTAACCATAAGAACAACGTTGAGACACATGTCCAGCTATGTTCATAACAGTATTCATAATATCCAGAACCTGGAAACAACCTAGATGCCCGTCAACTGAAGAATGGATAAAGAAAATATGGTACCTATACACAATGGAGTACTGCTCAGCAGAGAAAAACAATGGCAGCATGAAATTTGCAGGCGAATGGATGGAACTAGAAAATATCATCGTGAGTGAGGTAACCCAGACCCAGAAGTACATGGTATGTACTCACTCATAAGTGGATACTAGATATAAAGCAAAGAACAATCAGACTGCAACCCACAGAATCAAGGAGGCTACATACATATCATGGGGGACCCTAGGATGACTGTGGCTTATAATAAGCGTTGGTTTTATTCAACTACCGGGCAAGCCTCAATCAAACATTTCACTATTAGGATAAGAATTTATCAAGCTGATAATAGAAAAATAAATTATTTTTTAAAAAAAGAAATTAAAGTTCTAGAACAGGCAGAGGCAAACCCAACAGGACCCAATCAGTTCCCAGAAGCGGAAGACAGAAGTGTTGAGATGAGGGGGGGAAACTGACAAGTTTGTTTTGTGAAAAACGAAGTAATGAGAAGACCCAGTAGAGTGAGACCTTGAGTATGGAGCAGGACAGTCAAGAGCGGGAACAGAAGGGGACCCGCGGGAAGGCACCGGCCGAAAAACACAGGCCAGGTGACTAGCCTCTAGCACTTCACAGGCCCATTGAAGGGACCGGCCACAAGGGTGTTCTGAATCGATGGGGCAATTAACCCAGCCTGTAACCTTCCAACGGGGAGTCCTGCTGATCCCAAGAGGACTGACATGGGAGAGTCAAGAAATGTGCACTTGAGAGCAGATGGGTGCTATGTCACTGGTACAATCCTACTAGACTTCAGTAAGCCTGGGCTCCACCCAGAGAAGCTTCCATCTTCCAGATTTACCCATGAAAAAGGCACACATGGACCTCCAATGATGACCACTCTTCTAGATGCTTTGGATCACCTGTTTCTAATGCCACAGTGGAATAAACAAGATGTGTGTGTGTGTGTGTGTGTGTGTGTGTGTGTGTATGCAGAGATTCCTGGAAAAAAAAAAAGATAAGTTAGGTACAAAACTTTGAACTCACAAAGATAAGATACATAATAGAATATTTTCTCTAATTTTGCCAAATACAAATAGACTGGATATTGTAACTGTAATTCTTATTAATAAATGTTTTTGTTGTATATAATCTTACTATGTTAAAGTTAAAACCTTCCTTTTTAATTACACAAAAAGGAGGAATGCTGTGGAATAATCCTCTTGTACACTGTAAAGATTTGTCATTTGAACTGGTTTAATAAAGTGCCCATTGGCCAGTAGCCAGGCAGGAAGTGTAGGAGGGGTGACCAAACTAAGAATGCTGGGAAGGAGAGTGGAGCCAGAAGTCTCCAGCAGATGCAGAGGGAGCAAGATGAGAATGCCACACTGATAAAAGGTACCAAGCTACGTGGCTAAGCATAGATAAGGGGATTTAGCTCAGTGGTAGAGCACTTGTCTAGCAAGCACAAGGCCCTGGGTTTGACCCTCAGCTCCAAAAAAAGAATTATAGGTTAATTTAAGTGTGAGAATTAGCTAGTAACAAGCCTGAGCTATTGGCCAAGCATTTATATATTGAAGTCCCCACCAGCACCTGCCTGGTGGAGATTTCTTCCCAGAGTCCGGGAGAAGATGCTACAAGTGGCTGAGATCTATTCTGCAGCTCGCAGCATTTATAATTCATATTCAGCCTCTCGGTTGGTTATTTTGGGACAAGAAACATCCATTTACTTGGGAGCACCAAGACTTAATGGAAGAAGCAAGGGGAAGCAACAAGAAAGAAGCTGGAGAGATGGCTCAGAGGTTAAGAGCACTGACTGTCCTTCCAGAGGTCTGGCTCCACAGCCACCTGTAATGAGATCTGGTGCCCTCTTCTTGCCTGCAGGGATACATGTTGCTTGAATCCTAATTGGTCTTAATAAAAAAACCCTGAGCCCAATATCATGGTAAAAGCTGAAAGATCAGAGAAGCAGAGGAAGCCATAGCCACCACCTCTTACCCTACCATCTCCTCAGCTCTGAAAGAGCATGAGTTCCTGTCTCCTCCTGCTTTATATTCCTTTCTCTTCCCAGCCATATCACTTCCTGTCTCAACCTTCCTAGTACTGAGATTAAAGATGTGTGATCCCAAGTGCTGGAATTAAAGGTGTGTGCCACCTGCCTTGGCTCTGTTTCTCTTTTAGACTGGATTAACCTCGTGTAGTGCAGTGTGACCTTGAACTCACAGATATCCAGACGAATTTCTGCCTCTGCCTCCCCAGTGCTAGGATTAAGATGTATGACACCACTGCCTGACCTCTATGTTTAATCTAGTGGCTTGTTCTGTCTTCTGATCTTCATGCAAATTTTATTTGTTCAAAATGTCACCACAGATACATGCAGGTAGAACACTGTATACATAACAAATAAATCTTGAGAAAAAAAAAAAAAAACGAACTGCTCCTCATAGGACTGCTTGAAAGCAACCGAGAACAGTGGAGAATGTTCTATTTGGACACCATACTTAGGTTATGGGGCCTGACAGAGATAGGTTTAGAGACAGTTTGGACTTGGGTTTCCAAAGAAGCAAATCCAAGACTAGAGGGTAACAGAGTCCTGTTCTGTCCTAGCCCACCCAGCTGTCACTTCCCTGCACTGTCCCACCGTCTGTCCACCCAGCTGTCAGTCACTTCCCCACTGTCCGTCCACCCAGCTGTCACTTCCCTGCACTGTCCCACCGTCTGTCCACCCAGCTGTCAGTCACTTCCCTGCACTGTCCCACCGTCCGTTCTCATAGCACACTGTGTGAGAGTGGGAGCATTTCATGCTCTCGGCTAGAGCTGCAGCAAGGAAACTCAGACTCTGTTTAGAGACAAAGACTAACCAAAAGCCCTTTCAAGTGCCAGTTTCTATTTTATTTTATTTATTTAAAAAAAAAATAATAGAAGAGAAAGTAGGAAGTACTCTTGAATGCATTGGCACCGGAGATCACTTCCTAAATATAACACCAGAATGGTGTCAGAATGGCTATGATCAAAAACACTAATGACAGTCAATGTGGAGAGGATTCGGAGCAAGGGGCACACTCCTCCACTGTTGGTGGGAATGCAAACTTGTACAACCACTGTCGAAATCAGTATGGCGATTTCTCAGAAAATTGGGAATCGAACTACCTCAAGACCCAGCCATACCACTCCTGGGCATATACCCAAGGAATGTTCAGTCATACCACAAAGATACATGGTCAGCTATGTTCATAGCAGTATTTGTAATAGCCAGAACCTGGAAACATCCTAGATGCCCATCAACTGAAGAATGGATTAAGAAAATATGGTACGTATACACAATGGAATACTACTCAGCAGAGAAAAACAATGGCAGCATGAAATTTGCAGGCAAATGGATGGAACTAGAAAATATCATCCTGAGTGAGATAACCCAAACCCAGAAGTACAAACATAGTATGTACTCACTCATAAGTGGATTCTAGATAAAAAGCAAAGAACCATCAGACTGCAACCCACAGAACCATGGAGGCTATATAGCAGAGGGGACCCTAGGATGACTGTGGCTTATAATAAGTGTTGGTTTTACTTAATTACTGGGCAAGCCTCAATCAAACATTTCACTATTAAGATAAGAATTTATACTGTTTCAAGCTGATAATAGAAAAATAAATTAATTTTAAAAAAGAACTGAAGCAAAGAAGCACAATTGGGTTGTCTCTTTCTGGTCTTGGCTAGAGTTTTTAAACAGCTGAAGAAATGGCCAGCTTCAAGAGTCCAGGGTAGGGGAAGAGGAGGGAAAATCAGCATGCTGGTGGGCGCCCTCCTATGGATCTGTTGTGGTCAGAATGCTTCTTGCCCTGGGAACTTGCTCTATATAAATATAGCACCATATGCTGAGTGGTGGTGGCTTACACCTTTTTTTTTTTTTCTTTTTTGGTTTTTCAAGACAGGGTTTCTTTGTGTAGTGTTGACTGTCCTTGACTAGCTCTGTAGACCAGGCTGATCTCGAACTCACAGAGACACACCTGCTTCTGACTCCCAAGTGCTGGGGGTGGCTCATGCCTTTAATCCTAGCAGATCCCAGGCCGAGACAGGCGGATCTCTGTGAGATCGAGGCCAGCCTGGTCTATAAAGTGAGTTCCAGGACAGCCAGGGCTACACAGAGAAACCCTGTCTCAAAAAAACATATATATTATACATACATACTCACATAAAACTTATAGATACATGTAATCTGTAAAACAGACATTAACCTTAACATTGGCAACCTGCGTTTAGGGAGGGTGCGTAAGATTAGTAAGCTTGTGCCTATCTGCGCCTTTTAAATAATGAGAATTAATTCACGTGGTGGGTAAAAAATTAATGAAAATCAATCTGATTACAGAAGATGAAGAGTGCTTATGGACATTGCAATCGAAGGCCTCGCACCCTGGTGTCTAGCTGAGCTCCAGCCCGGAAAGAACCCACTGGATTAAAGGTCCTAAGAGAAAGTGTGTTTGTGTTTAGTGTCCCACAAGGGCAAGGCGCTGTTCCCAGGTTAACGAGAGCTGCTCTTCTTTCCCCAGGCACACAGTCCAAAGCTTGGAAGTCCAACAAGTGCCTGAACAGGAGAGCCCTTCCGGAAACGCTGAATTTGCACCGAGATGTTGAGGCCGGGTGTGTTTCTCTGGAAACGCTGAGGGCTTGCTTAGCAGGCAGCCGGCCGGCACAGGCACAGGTCACGGGAGCCTGCGAACAGCTTTTCACTGGCCCTCCTCTCTTCCAAGAGTTGTGGCCCTTCCCAGCCCTGCCTCCCAGCCCCGCCCCTCTCTCTGGACGCATCTCTGGGTCCCATCATCACCCGGCGC
Organism: Onychomys torridus; assembly: GCF_903995425.1. Lineage (NCBI taxonomy): Eukaryota > Metazoa > Chordata > Mammalia > Rodentia > Cricetidae > Onychomys > Onychomys torridus. The sequence continues at coordinate 43,419,833 of NC_050451.1, forward strand.
CGGGCCCTCCCTCCAGGCCCCCCCTCCTCCCTCCTTCCTTCCTTCCCTTCCTCCCTCTCTCCCTCCCTCCTAGCTCCTCCACCAGGAAACAACCGGATCCGGATCCTGGCTGCGGCCTGACCCGTGAGATTCCCTAACCTGGCTGGCGGGCGGGGTTGGAGACCAGTTAAGGGTGGGCGAAAGGGAGGAGCTGGGCTTTTGGGCTGCACTTGGGGGAACCGGGAGTAGAGATGGTGTCGGCAGGAAGCCCGTGGACCCGGGTCTCCCGAGAGGGCAGTCATTAAACATGGAATCGGCCACACAGCTGGCAGAGCGTTGGAGGCAGGGGCCCAGTCCCAGGAGCTGCAGTTCCAGCCCCTTCCGGGCCAGACCCAGATCCCTGGCCCTTTTCACCTAGTTCTGCTCTTCCCTCCCATTTCCAGGGCTACACTCTGGCCGGGAGGATGAAAGGCCTCAGCTGGTTGCTGCCGGCCACCAGCACTGGGTCCTAAGAGCTGCCATCCAGGCTGGGTAAGTGTCCTCTTCCTTTCTGCCCCTACAACCTTTGCTTCCCTACCCTCCCCTGCTCCCCCCCGCCCCCGTCTTGCTTTTCAGCCCCGGGTCTCCTCCCTATCCTGTGCCTCTGCCAGCATCTTCACATTATGCTCCTGGGGAGGTCCTAAGCCTCCTCCTTAGCCCCAAAGGTGTGTACTGTGGGTTTGGGGGTGCAGAGGTGTCATACACTCGTGTTGTCATAAGAAAGGAATCTGAAGTGGTCTAAAATTAAAATTTCCTGTTGCACACTTAATTGGACATGTTATACGTGGCCAGCTGCTTGTGCCCTGGACCTATCCCATGACTTAAATTCTCTGCTCTTCCTTGTCCCTGCCTAGTGTGGTCTCTGAGCATTTCACCTATTCCAGGAGCTTGGCCAAACGGGAAATGCCCCTTCTGGGTCTCTCTCAATACTTTCTATGTATTTATATCAGTCTGTCATCCTTGCTCCTTTTAGCCGCCCGGATGGCGACCCCAGCCTCAGCCCCAGACACACGGGCTCTAGTGGCTGACTTTGTAGGCTATAAGCTGAGGCAGAAGGGTTATGTCTGTGGAGCTGGCCCAGGGGAGGGCCCAGCAGCTGACCCGCTGCACCAAGCCATGCGGGCAGCTGGAGACGAGTTTGAGACGCGCTTCCGGCGCACCTTCTCTGACCTGGCCGCTCAGCTACACGTGACCCCAGGCTCAGCCCAGCAACGCTTCACCCAGGTTTCCGACGAACTCTTCCAAGGGGGCCCCAACTGGGGCCGCCTTGTGGCATTCTTTGTCTTTGGGGCTGCCCTGTGTGCTGAAAGTGTCAACAAAGAAATGGAGCCTCTGGTGGGACAAGTGCAGGATTGGATGGTGGCCTACCTGGAGACACGCCTGGCTGACTGGATCCACAGCAGTGGGGGCTGGGTAAGGAGCTTCTCAATTGCTGCCCTACGCATCCCTCTGCAAAGCTGGTCTTCGTGGGAAAATGGGGCCTCCGATTGGAGGCTGGGGCATTTGTGCTGGGAAGGAGCCATGGGGGCCGAGTTTCCCTATTTAAGTGGAAGCAGACTGAAAGCATCAAGCTAACTGTACCCCAGGGCTGCCATGCAGTAATCACTGGATGGGTTTCATGGTCCCAAGCCGAAGACCGAATCCAGAGTTTTATAAACAGAACCCAAAGAGAGCCTCCAGGGAAAAGGTGTGGCCCGAGTACACCGCCTGGACAGTGGGGAGGACCAGGGATGGGTTGCAGGTAGGCAAGCCTTAGCAAAGGGTACCAGTTCTGAGCAGAACTGTTTGCCAAGGGAAGGACCGGGCTCACTTGATGCAGACAGTTCAGAGGAGCCAAGTACCCTGGGCTGGGGGTCAGGGGGTTCCGAGGGGCTTGTAGGCTGCAGAGCTTTGGCTAGAGGGGCTGGGTGTGGGCGGTGCTCACAGTGGATGGAACTGGAGCCCTTCCTTCCCTCTTCCCTCCACTCTCCTTTCCTGATATCCCTTTCTCCTTCTTTCTCTACTGCCCTTCTCTCCCACAGGCGGAGTTCACAGCTCTGTACGGGGACGGGGCCCTGGAGGAGGCACGGCGTCTGCGGGAGGGGAACTGGGCATCAGTGAGGACAGTGCTGACCGGGGCTGTGGCACTGGGGGCCCTGGTTACTGTAGGGGCCTTTTTTGCTAGCAAGTGAGAAAGTCTAGGGCCAGGTGGGGCTAGGTGCAGCTAGGGGCCAGGAGAGCTGGAACAGAACAGAGAATGCCCTTGGAAGAAATGGGATGGTCATGGATCAGAGAAGGGCAGGGGAAGGTAGTGTGTGAGGGAGCCAAGCATGCCAGGCAGATGGCAAGAAGAAACATTAAAGAATGTTTCAAGGCCAGGAGCCTGGGAGATGGAGTTATCCCAGGGCTTGGGGGGAGGTGGGAGGGATCTTGCCCATAGCGGGGGCACACAGGCTCCAAGGAAGGTGAACTTATTTAAAGAATTGTGTCCCTGTTAGATGAATGGGGTGGGTTTAAGGAACCTAGAATTCACCTCCCTTTGGAATGGAAGCTTGGTGGTTAGGTGACTGGATGAAATGGCTGTGGCTGCGGGCTGCATGGGCACACGTGTGCATGTTGGACATGCACGCATGCTCATGTGCATGCTGGGCTGTTTGTTGAATCTGGTGATGGGATATTTAGAGAAAACATTCCTTCTTGCAGTGGTAAGAACAAGGGCCAGTTTGATGCCCTTCTCCCCTCTGTCCCTGCCCTTGACCTTACGCCTCCAGGCTGAGGGAGGACTCTTGTATGTAGATGAGGGCCCTGGCACTGCTCAGAGTTGTTGGCAAGGCTTTGGAGAGAAGAATTCTGCCACTGGCCGCCTTCATCGTCCTCTTTGTATGCATCTTTGTCAGGGGCTGACAGAGGGTAAGGCTGTGGAGCCTGGGTGGGTAGAAGCTTTGGTAATTGGACCTGCCTGCCACCTTCCCCTCCAGTGGGGGCACAATGGTGCCTAAAGGGTTGCCTATTTCTAGGACCTCTCTATCCAGCAGCAGCTCTAAATTGGGGCTCTAATTTTCCTTCAGAGGATGTGGACATAAATGCTGAACTAGAATTCAGATTGATTGGGTCCTGAACTGTCTCAGTGAGACTACCAATGCCTTGAGAGGACCATTCCAGCTCTGAGCCCCCTGGGTGTGATGGTGACAGATACTCCTTGACCGGCCTGTTCTGTGTGGTGGGTTTTGGTGCTGCTGTATCAAGGGCCAGGTATATGCCATGACCTAAACACATTTATGATGTTTCCTTTGAAGCCATGCTCTTTGCATAGCTATTATTGTCAATACTGAGTCTCTGAAGATGCTCACAGTAGAACTCACAGCCCAGTCCTCTCGAACAAACCCAGACTAGAGCCTTTTCTTTTGAGGGACAAATACTCACTCCAAATGCATGCCCTGAGCCAGACCTCACTGCTGCACTTTCTGAGATGCTAACATTGCTGCTGCTCCATACTGACTTCGTTCACAGTGCTCTAGAGCCCTACCTGTGATCCTGAGCACTGACCAGCTTAGCTAGACCACAGCTAGACGACAACTTCTCACTTGGTCCTAGAATGTGGCATCATATTGTGCTTGCTAGAATGTGGGACCACATTGGCCTCGGGTGTTTAGTCCAGACTTTTGCTTTGGAGAGGGTTGCACTTTTTAAAAGTGACTATGGGGGATGTGATAGACTGCATGTGCCAGTTGGTCTGTTTCGAGTGTGCTGATCTAAGAAACTCAGAGCTATCTGTAGCAAGCAGTTGGAGTGGGAGGCTCTGCCTCGCTCAGGACAGACTAGGCCAGTGGTTTTCAAACTGCTTGGCAGGGCCCCGAAGTGTTCTGGGGTGCCTCAGGAGTCCTTAAGGAGGTGAGGGAGTGGAGGGCTGCACAGGCTGGGCGATGTGCCCTCAGGCAGAACACCTCCCCTTGTAGCTGTCTTACGTATCGGGGTTCAGGGTAAGATTTTTATTTGTGGTAAGGGCTTTGCTGCTGAAAAAAGTTGGAAAACCACTGACTAGACCATCGGCTCCAACTGGAGCCTGTGCTCCTTCAAGTTCAGGGAAGACTCCGCTCCGCCCTTCCCACAGGACACCTGCCCGAGTTAGCATTCCTGGAGGCCTTTGGCCAACAGGAGCAGCGGGAACCATGGTCAGGTTACCACCGTGCTCTGCTCTCACACCTTCACACAGGGTGGAAGGAGAGGCTGTGTTATGAGAGGGTAATGGGCTTGGTCAGGATTCCCAGAAGCTTAGCTGAGGGACCACAGTGGGGAGTTGTGACCTCTTCTGCCCTTTGTTTAAGGGCCAGTGGGAACCCAGAGACTCTCCTGTCAGGGAAAACCAGGGACTGTCTTTAGAGCCATATAGTTCCTTTGGATTAACTCTTGGCCAAGAGGGCTGAGTATGGCTCCCAATTTCTAAATCCATTTCATTTTTTTTTTAAATGAGGGAAATGGATATAATTTTTCAAAGACTAAATAGGTGGAGAGGATGTTCTTGCTCTCCAAAGCCCAAAGGGACAAATAGGGACTTTGCTTTATAGGCCAAGGAAAGATCGGAAGTGGGGCGACTCAGCCCTGCAACTGTTAACCCCACTCCCCACTTACACTATTTTACTTTTTTAAATCACGAACGGCAGGAGAACAGATTTGGTTAGTTTAGAAGAGAAAACGCTCTATAAATATAAATATATATTCCTGTATTTTTATTTAATAATTTATAAATGCCAAGTTCATTTGACTTTTATTTTTGTGTAATATGTAATGGTCGTATTAAAAATAAATAAATAAAGCCCAGAAATTTAATGAGAAGTACTGAACAGGCTTTTGTGACTTCTATACTGTACAGCCTGGGTTTTAGAACATTCCTTAAACCAGTCATTTCTTATTACCATGACCTTGCTGAGGGAAATAATTAGAGTTACAGAGATTTGGGGAATTATTAAGGTTAAAAAAAAAGAAGAAGAAAAAAAGAAAAAAAAAAACAAAACCAAAAAAACAACCACAACACCCTACCGTGGCCAAACCCCAAGCCTAAGAATTCTGTACCAACTAGAATCTCAGATATGGTACATTGGGAGCCTTCTACACACACCAACCCCTCCCCAGTATTCTGGCTTGTGGTGGTGGCAATCAGCTGCAATCCAGCAGGACAGGTGAAGACAGGAAGGTTGCCCACCCAGGTACAGAGTGAGTCCAAGGCTTCATGAGACTTTAACGCTAAACAAATCATCAGAAAGCAAAAGGGTAATTAATGAATAGAGGTCATGATGAATAAGTAATATTCTCAAATACAAAAGCTAGGCTGAGGCCAGCCTGGTCTACAAAACGAGTTCCAGGACAGCCAAGGCTACACAGAGAAACCCTCTCTTGAAAAACAACAACAACAAAAAGCTAGCCTGTGAACTCAGCTATGAGTTTCTTGGCAGCCAAAGCAATCTGGAAAACTGAGATTCAAAGCTTTATAGTTACTCAGAAGGCCAAGTTTTCTGAAAAGATACTTAGTAACATAATTGATGGCAAATAGAGTATTTTATATCCCTATTCTTTTAGAAATACCAAGTGGGGATCCAGACAGTCTTCGGTTTGCTCTATTAGCCTCATTACAATTTAGTCCAAATGTAGTAACATTATGATGGTCTGATTGCTGAACTTTAGACTGTCCAAAAGGACACATGAATGTGTATAGCTCTCTGTAAATGCCGATCATCCAGATGACATGTTGAACAAAGCTGGGCAACACTTGTTAGTTTCTGACCACTGTGAGGGTAGGGAGGTTGCGTTGGGGTAGATCTGCCTCATGCTGTTGTAGTTCTAGAGCACTTTAGGTGAAGGACCTCAAGTGTAGGTCTGGCTGGGACTACACATCTGCTCCAAGCCAGCCCAGGCTGCAAGATAAGACTCATCGCCAGGAGAAAGAACAAAACCAAAAACCTACAGTTTCTGACAAATGGGTAGATTATAGATATTCTTTATAAATTTTTTGTTTGTTTTTTATTTCTTTATTTTTTGAGAGGATTTCTCTGTGTAACTGTTCTGGCTGTCTTGGAATTCCCTCTGTAGACCAGGCTGGCCTTGAACTCCAAGAGATCCGCCTGCCTCTGCCTCCCAAGTGCTGGGGTTAAAGCCATCACTGCTGGCTTCTTTTCTCTTTTGAAACAGGCTCTTGCTTGTAGTCCAGGCTAGCTACAGACTCACAGTTTCTGGATTCCAGGTGTGTACCACCATGTCTGGCTGAATGCTTTAAATGTGGTTATGGGGAGCTATGTAAGTAATAAAAACACAACCAGAATCTAGATGTGATGCTGCCAGTTTATAATCCCAGCATTTGGGAAATAAAGGAGGAGGATCGGTAGTTCAGTGTCATGTTCAACACATCCAATAGAGACAAGAGAAAATTTGAGCAGGAAAGATAATATAATGAACTATATGGTTGCTTTCATTCACTCAGAGAAAATGTTCAAATATTTTCTGTGAATTTAGTACAGCTCTAGGCATACAGGCAAAGAGAATGGAAAGATAGACCTCAGCTCACATGTTGCTTACACTATAGTAAGGGAATCAAAATTTTCTTAAGGTTTTAGAAGATAGAAAATACTATGAAGAAAGGTGGCACACACCTTCATCCTGGCACTAGGGAGGCAGTGGCAGGCAGATCTCTGGAAGTTCAAGGCCAGCCTGGCCTACATGTGAGACCCTGTCTAAAATATTTCAAGTAAAGAAAAGCAAGGTTGGAAATAAGTGGATATTCTAATTTTAAATCAAATGGTCAGGGGAAACCCTCATGTCCAAGGTAACAAGTAAAACCATGAATGGTATAATTGAAAATATACATTTATTAGCATGTAAGAAACTTTCCGTATTTTCCTGTAAAAGTCATGAAAATAGTGTGTGTAAGTGTGAAGTATCACACTGTGTGTGTGTGTGTGTGTGTGTCTGTGTGTGTCTGTGTCTGTGTCTGTCTGTCTGTCTGTCTGTCTGACTTCCCTATTTAAATGAAGACTTCAACAAGAGAGGATCAAGATACCATTTATTATGGTTTTGTCTACTAGGTAGATTTTGTTCTTTCTGCTATCAGTATGTTCTGATTTGGTGGGGGGGTAATGAGCATAAATATCTGATACAGCACCTTCAAACAAGTTTTTCAGATAGAAAGTTTTTAGAAAGTTAACCAGGCAAGCCCTGTGGAGACATATATTTGTATTTACATTTCCAATCTCAGTATTCCCAGGAGTGGGAAGAGAACTAAAAATTGGGGGCCGGTCTGTCTACATATGAGTTCTAAGTCAGCAGGGGGGCAAACCTTTTATCAAAAAATTAGCCACTCAGTGGGTTGGTGAGGTGGCTCAGTAGATAACAAGGCTTGCCACCATGCCTGGTAACCTAAGTACCATCACACATGGAAGAAAGATTGTACCAAGTCCCAAAAGTTGTCCTCTTACCTTTACACAAGTGCCAAGACACGCATGTTCCCCACCTCAAATAAATAAATAAATGTAAAAAGAAAAAAAGTTAACCAATCATTGGAGCTGGAGAAGTGGCTTATTGGCTAAGAGCATTTGCTGTCGATTGTGAGGAACAGAGTTCAGATCCCAGGATCTGGGTCAGGCAATTAACAACCGCCTGTAACTCCAGCTCCAGGACATTACTCACCCTCTAGTTTCTGTGGGCACCAGAACACACAGATGCACACATAAAATGTTTTAAAAGTTACCCAGTGAAGCTGGGCGGTGGTGGCGCATGCCTTTAATCCCAGCACTAGGGAGGCAGGGCAGGTGGGTCTCTGTGAGTTCCAGGCTAGCACGGGTTACAGGAAAGGCAGAAAGCTACACAGAGAAACCCTGTCTTGAAAAAAAAAAGTTATCCAGTCAAAACTGAAATTAAGCAGCTCTTTCTCATTTAAATGGCCACTCTACTTCTGAGCAAGGTCTGAGCTAAGACGTTAATGCAGGATCTCTCTGAAAGAGGGATGAGGGACTAGACAGATAGCTCAGCAATTAAGAGTGTTTACTGGCCAGATGGTAGTGGTGGCTCGTGATGGTGCACGCCTTTAATCCCAGCACTGGGGAGGCAGAGGCAGGCAGATCTCTGTGAGTTCGAGGCCAGCCTGGGCTACAGAGCGAGATCCAGGACAGGCACCAAAAACTACACAGAGAAACTCTGTCTTGGGGGGGAAAAGTGCTTACTGCTTTTGCAGAGGACCTAGGTTCATGTCTCAGCACCCACAGAGCAGCTCACAACTACCTATACTTCCAGTTCCAGGGAATCTGATACCCTCTTCTGGCTTCTGGAGGCTCCTACATACAAGTCTTAAACATAAATCCACACAGGCACACGTATACATACACATGAAAATAATAAATCTTTTTTAAAATACTAGAGGGCTCCAAGTCTTAGGTCAGCATTGACCATTGAAACATAATGCAAGCCACAAATAGTGTAAAAAAAACTCATTAAAAATATAATGAGCAGCTGGGTGCTGGTGGCACATACCTTTTATCCCAGCACCTGGGAGGCAGAGAGAGGCCGATCACTGACTTCATTCCAGGGCAGCCAAGGGTACACAAAGAAATCCTGTCTCAAAAAAAAGGGGGGGGGGTGGGATGGGGATTTAGCTCAGTGGTAGAGCGCTTGCCTAGCAAGCACAAGGCCCTGGGTTCGATCCTCAGCTTAAAAAAAAAGCGAGTGAGAGGAAAGAAAGGAAATAAGATATAGTTGCAGACATACTTGATATATAACCTTATATTCTACTGCTTTGACTTGGAGTCAGTTTTTTCAAGTTTAAGAATATTTTGAGGGGGCTGGAGAGATGGCTCAGTGGTTAAGAGCACTGGCTGCTCTTCCAGAGGACCCGGGTTCAATTCTCAGCACCCACAAGACAGCTCACAACTGTCTGTAACTCCAGGGGATCAGTCACCGTCATACAAATATACATTCAGGCAAAACACCAATGTGTGTGAAATAAAAATGAATGTAAAAAAGAAAAAAACTATTAAAAAAAAATATTTTTGAGCCAGGCGTGGTGGCACACGCCTTTAGTCCCAGCACTTGGGAGTTCGAGGCCAGCCCAGGGCTGTTACACACGGAAAAAAGAATGTTTTGTACCTCACAAAAGGTACAAAATAATCTTTTGTTGGATATTATGGTTTGCTTACATTTTTGTCTCTAGAATTTATAGTTTTCAATGTCATGCTTAATATAATTTATGTTTTAAAGCAGACAATGTAGTTTTTTGTTGTTGTTGTTGTTGTTTTTTTTGAGACAGGGTCTCATGTAGCACAGGCTGGCCTCAACTTTCCTAAAATTGAGGCTGGCCTTAAACTCCTAATCCTTCTGCTATACCTCCCAAGTGCTAGGAATTCAGGAGTATGTCACCACACCTGGCTCTATAGGTATTTTGTTTTTAAAGACTTAAAAACGTTTGATGTATATGTGTGTGTGTGAGAGAGTGAATGTGCACGTGTGTGTTGGTGCCTGTGGAGCCCAGAAGGTGTTGAATCCAATAGAGCTGAAGTTGCAGGTGGTTGTGAGCATGTGGGTGCTGGGAACTGAACTCAGGTCCTTTGTAAGAGGACCAAGACCAAGCACTCTTGTGTTTTATTGTGTTTTGTTTTTCAGACAGGTTATTGCAGTATAGCTCTAGCTACTCATTCTGATATTCTCTATGTAGTTCAGACTGGCCTGGAACTCATGGCATCCTCCTGCTTCAACTTCTCAAGTGCTAAGACATCAGATGTATACCACAGTGCTGAGAAAACCATAACCTCAGAATGCTGAGAGAGGAGGATCTTAAGTGTGAGGCCATACTGAGCTACACAGTAAAAAAAAAAAAAAAAAAAAAAAAAAAGTTTGGCAGTGGTGGCACACACCTTTAATCCCAGGACTTGGGAGGCAGAGGCAGGCAGATCTCAGTTTGAGGCCAGCCTGGGCTTCAGAGCGAGTTTCTAGACAGCCAACGCTGCACAGAGAAATCCTGTCTCGAAAAACAAAACAAAAGAACTCCAAAGGATTTAGGGGCATAGGATTTTGGAAGTACTTTCCCTACAACGATGAGACTCCTATGAGATAAGAACCAGTGCTAGTTACACAGTCACGGGCTTGCCAAGGGTAGAATTAAAAGGTATTTAGGCTGGGGATTTAGCTCAGTGGTAGAGCACTTGCCTAGCAAGCGCAAGGCCCTGGGTTTGATCCTCAGCTTAAAAAAAAAAGTATACAGGAGTACACAAGTAGGTTATATACAAATCTTGGCCGGGTGGTGGTGGCACATGCCTGTAATCCCAGCACTGGGGAGGCAGAGGCAGGTGGATCTCGGTGAGTTCCAGGCCAGCCTGGTCTACAAAGCTAGTCCAGGACAGGCTCCAAAACTACATAGAGAAACCCTGTCTAGGGGAAAAAAAAAAAAGGGTATTTAATAGTTGGGTGTGATAGCATACACCTTTAATCCCAGTGCTTGGGAGGTAGAGACAGGCTGATCTCTGTGAGTTCAAGGCCAGCCTGGCCTATATATTGAGCTTCAGACCAGCCAGAGCTCAGTAGTAGTGAGATGTTGCCTTGATTCAGTTGGGTGCTGTCAAACCTCCAAGTCTTGAAGTGGCTACGGTCAGTATAAGAGAACTTTCTTCTGGAGTGCCCATCTAAGTACCAACTTTAGTTCTGATGGATCCACAGCAAGAGGTTGACTCTGCTCTCAGCTCCCAACCTCTTGAGGTAAGGAATTCCAAGAAGTGGGGACAATAGTGGGGTGTAAGGAGTGCTGCTTCTGGCCCTGGTTTGCTTAGAGGTGTTTTTGCCCAGCCCTCCCCCTCCAACCATGTTAACTCTGGGCTTGTGTCTGTATGAATACGTCTCACAAACTTGTAGTTTGGTCTCGATACAAAAAGTCCTCTTGTGGATTTAGCACTACTATTCACTACTGTGAATGCGTGGGAATTGCTAATAGATTGTGGGGACCTTCTGCCTCCAGGGCCAGCTCTCATGGATATCTAAAGGTGCAGAGCTGTATAAGAACTTGCGTGGAGAAATTCCTCTAGGAAACTACAGATGAAAGGTGGTACCTAGAAGTAGCATTCAGTCAATAATCACAACGTGTACTCTGCTGAGTGTGCCGCCACTTCTAGATACAAATAGAAACAGCACTTGGTCCCTTGTCTGCAGGGCACTCATCACCTCGTTAGGAAACAGCACAAAATTGTCAAGTGCACTGTGGCTAGGCCCACTTGTCTCAAGACAGGAGGGGAAAGCTGGAAGACCTGGTCACTGAGGTGGTCTGGCTTGGGAGAAGCTGCACATATGGAGGCACAATCTGGACCTCAGGTACAAGCTAGCAGAGTTCTGCGGTGTCTGAGGCCACCATAAAGAATTTTAACCTTTCAGCTAGCCAGGGAAACCCAGGGTGTTGTGACTGTCTAGGCGAGAAAACAGACTGAAACTAAGCAGGTTGAAGGTCTTAAAAGAAGACCTATGCAGAACGGGGACACAACACCGGACTAGAAGGTCTGGGTGAGGATTAGTGAGGTTTGCAGTTTATGTCGCCTTATTGGAAGATGCCAGTAACTAAGTTGAGAAAAGTACACTCCTTCCTAAAAAGCTCTTCAGAATCTCCATGTCTGAGGACATCCCACCTACCGGAGCTTTTCTTGTTAGACAAGTTTCCAGAAATCGACCCGTTTCGGCCCTCTGTCTTCCAACAACTACCCCGCAGTCGATGTTTTTTGTTTCGTTTTTGATTTAATTATTGAGGCTGGGTCTCTATGTAGGGCTGACTGGAACTCGCTATGCAAACCAGGCTGGCCTTGAACTAAGAATAGCTTGCCTCTGCATTCCGAGCGCCGGGAGTAAAGGTGTACGCCACCACGCCCGGATGAGGGATTCCCTAGCCTTAAGCCTGGCAATCCTTTCGGGAGCAAAGTTCACCTGTCGCACAACGGGTGTCAGCTGGTCGAATCTTACAAGCCAATCGGCATCTGAGAATGGGCCCCTTCAGCCAGGCGTTTGGAAGAGTAGTCCTTGCCACTCGCTGGTCAGGGACCAATCGGGAGCATCCTCCATGCAGTGGGCCCGCCCATGGGCGGAGGATGAGCGGAAAGTCGTCACAGTGCGGGCGTATTGTTACCTAAGGACTCGACAGGAGGTGGGGTGTGTTGATTGACAAGCCTGTTTCACCTACCGGGATCACAGAATTTGGCGCAGTGGCCCGCCTTAGAGGTGGGGTCTTGTTTGATTGCCAAGTAGAATTCCCCAATAGTGTTCGAGCTCGAGGTGACGGGCAGGCTGACTGACTAATGAATCCTTGGCGTGGCCGGCACAATTCTCCAATCGCCGAGCGGCGGGCCCCAGTCTGAGCGGCGATGGCGGCGGCAGCGGCGGCGGCAGCAGCAGCGGGGGCTGCGGGCGGTCGGGGCTCCGGGCCGGGGCGGCGGCGCCATCTTGTGCCCGGGGCCGGTGGGGAGGCCGGGGAGGGGGACCCGGGGGGCGCAGGGGACTACGGGAACGGCCTGGAGTCTGAGGAACTGGAGCCTGGAGAGCTGCTGCCGGAACCCGAGCCCGAAGAGGAGCCGCCCCGGCCCCGTGCCCCCCCCGGAGCTCCGGGTCCTGGCCCCGGCTCGGGAGCCCCCGGCAGCCAGGAGGAGGAGGAAGAGCCGGGACTGGTCGAGGCCGACCCCGGGGACGGCGCCATTGAGGACCCGGTGAGGGAAGGAGGCCGAGCGAGCGGGCCGGGTCATGCGAGGCCCAGAGCTCGGGCGGGAGGCAGGCCGGCGGGGGGGGGGGTTGGGCGGGGAATAACGTGGCTGATGGCGGGCCGGGGCCGTTCGTGAACGGGCTGATGGGGCTTCGTGGATGCCTCTAGGGTGGCTCTGGAAAAGGTAATTTGTCATTTATGTTTGTGCTGTTCCTTTTTTCCCCCCTAATTTCGATCCTCGCACGAGGCGAGGGAAATGGCCGAGCATGGATGGCTGTGGCCGGGCCCAGACAAAATGTACGGCACGGCCCCTGCGCCTGTGGTTAACCTTCTGCATGCCCTGCTCACTCATTGTAGGAGCTAGAAGCGATCAAAGCTCGAGTCAGGGAGATGGAGGAGGAGGCTGAGAAGCTAAAGGAGCTACAAAACGAGGTTGAAAAGCAGATGAATATGAGTCCACCCCCAGGCAATGGTGAGTAAAATCGGTTATCGCGTGTAGAGTCCGGGTCTTTGGGTTTGTTTGAAGGGGTGGGGGGAGGCGGTGATCGGCAATGTGGCCTTCGAGGCTCGGGACCTTGGAGCTGCTTGTCTGAGCAATTTTTCTGGGCAGGTGCTGTGGTCATAGTCCGTTGAGTGTTCTACTGACCTTTGTTAGAGACAAGCTGTTTTGATGGTGATAATCTTGTGCCTTCCTTTGTCTCATTTATAAATGTGTTTCTCCTTTGTTCTTGTGGCGGTCGCCCGCTGGCGTTTGACCTTCAAAACTAATACTTTTCAGTTAGAGACCCTAGTTTGGTCTTAGAAGATACTGATGACTGTGAGGGACTTATTTAATCTAGAAATGTCAGAACTCAATCCATTGAATTTTGAATTTTGTGCATTCTGAGGCATTTCAGCCAAAGCAACTCAGTAGAAATTTGATTTGGGAAATGTAAATTCTTCTATAATTCTTTTTAAGAAATACACATTGAAACTTACTGTTTTGGGCACTGTTGTTCTAGGTAATGGGTACAGTAGAAGAGACCAAAATCTTAGCCTAATGGTGGTGGGAATATATATGTATTGATCCAGCAGAAATTATGCTTGGTTAAAAAAAATTTTTTCCCCCCTCAAGCTGGCCCAGTGATCATGTCTCTTGAGGAGAAGATGGAGGCCGATGCCCGGTCTATCTATGTTGGCAATGTATGTATTAAGAAAGGGTTTGATTTGGGTTTAAGGAACATTCTTTTTTTCTTTATTTTATAGGTAGGGCTTGTTATGTAGCCCACACTGGCCATTGATTCAACGTGATTCTCCAGACTCAGCCTCCTGAGTACTGGCACTACAAAACTACATTTTTGTTTTTGTTTTTTTGGAGACAGGGTTTCTCTGTGTAGCCCTGGCTGTCCTGAAACTCTCTGTAGACCAGGCTAGCTTCAGCACGCCTTTAATCCCAGCACTCGGGAGGCAGAGACATGCGATCTCTGTACAGAGAAACCCTGTCTCCAAAAAATGAACTCCAAGATCCACATGCCTCTGTCTCCGTGCCGCCACCACCACCCAAGGAGTACATTCTTACTTGAGGGAGTTCTATAATACTTTTGGAAGGAATCTAGACTTGGTTTGGGGTTTGGGGAGGTTGTGAGGAGATAAAGGTAATAAAAAGAGTCTAGCCTGGGGAGAAAAGAGGAACAGTATTTGTCTAGGCAGGGTACCTGTTGAAGTAAAGTGTCCCTTTCCGTAGGTGGACTATGGCGCAACAGCAGAAGAGCTGGAAGCCCACTTTCATGGCTGTGGTTCAGTCAACCGGGTCACCATACTCTGTGACAAATTTAGTGGCCATCCCAAAGGGTGAGTAGGAATAAGTTGATCATTTTAGCCACAGTTTAGGAATATATGATACTTTTCATCCCACCACCGTTCTCCAAGCTGTGGATCGAACCTAGGACCTTGACCATGCTGAGTATGTGTTCTGCTGTTGAACTGGCAGTGGTGAACTCATGTTGTTCTGTTTTAACTTTTTTACTTTTTGTTTTTGTTTTTTTGTTTTTTCAAGACAGGGTTCCTCTGTAGCTTTGTGCCTTTCCTGGATCTTGCTCTGTAGACCAGGCTGGCCTGCTGGGATTAAAGGTGTGCACCACCACTGCCCGGCAATTTTTACTTATTGAGATAAAGTTTTTCTGTGTAGCCCTGGCTATCCTGGAATTAGCTCTGTAGCCCAGGGTGGCTTCAAACTCAGAGAACCACCTGCTTCAGCCTCTGCCTTCCCCTCCTAAGTGCTGGGGGGTTAAAGTCATGCAACACTACTAACTAGTCAAACTTTTTATGTTTGCTGTAGACTAGTGATCAGTTGTTAAAACAAGTGGGTTTTGCCTGTTCTGTTATCAGTAGTTATGTGTTAAATATCTTCAGAAACCAGACAATAAAGACTGGGCAGGGGTGAGGTTATAAACTGGGAGGTGTTATGTATGGCTCTGTGAAATCTGGCCTTGTTATGTTTTGAATTTTTGTGATGCTGGAGATTTCCCTGGGGGACTCAGGATGCATGCTAGGCAGGTGCTCTTACTGAGTCACACACACACTCACACCCTTTTTCAGACTTTATAATTGTGAAACAGGGTCTTGAGCAGGCCTTGAACTTAGGTACTACTGCCTCAGCCTACAGAGTAGCTGGGATTGCAAGCTGTGTTCACTATGCCCAAAGTAGTTGGAAATTTTTATACTGTTGCTTAGATAATTTAATAACTTAAAAATGTTTCTGTGTTGTATTCCAATGAACTGTATTCACAAGTTGGGTTTAACCTCTGAGCTATTTGTAAAATGTGATAAAATGACAAGTTCTTCTTCCCAGGTTTGCGTATATAGAGTTCTCAGACAAGGAGTCAGTGAGGACTTCCCTGGCCTTAGATGAGTCCCTGTTTAGAGGAAGGCAGATCAAGGTAAGCATAGTGCCTTGGCTAGGTATGGGTTCTGGGCAGACTCTCCACCTTGACTCCAAGGTTTTCTGTCCTCTCCTCCTCAGGTGATTCCCAAACGAACCAACAGACCAGGCATCAGTACAACAGACCGGGGTTTCCCACGTGCCCGATACCGTGCCCGGACTACCAATTACAACAGCTCCCGATCTCGATTCTACAGTGGTTTTAACAGCAGGCCCCGGGGTCGAGTCTACAGGTCAGGATAGATGGGCTGCTCCTCTTCCCCGCCTCCCAAGAGCCCTTAGGCTTCATTCTCTACTGATCTGAGGACCCTCGATCCCTTGGCTTCCTTTTGGTGTCCGGGGACTTGGTCTCCTTCTCTGCGTGCAGAGGGAGGAAGTAGTTGTAGGCCAGTTCTGTTTCCTTGAGCGGAAATTGGTGAGGATAGAGATGTTTCCTCCCTCAGCTTTCTTCCTTTGGGAATTGGTGGCAGTGAACATGTTTACACTGACAATTGTAAGGCCTCGGAGCAGCTACTTTCCCCAGAGTCGGGAGGGGATTTAAATGGGTCCTGGGAAGCATCCAGTGGCAGGCTGACCCCCACTTTGGGAGAACTGGTGCCAGTGTGTTCCAAGGTTAGCGGTCTGACGGCCTAGAGAGAGGCACCATACTGTGGCTGTGCTTTACCTCTGTCCTCGCATTGAAGTTGTCTGTTAAGATAAACCCTGCCTTTTCACCAGATAGGGTTTAAGAGCGGTGGAGCACTGGATAAAACACTGGATCCTTTTTCTGTCCCTCGGGGTCTTAGGTGTACTTCCTCGCCCATTTCCCCCCTCAAGGCCCCCAATTTGCCAGTTGTTATTCCTGGAGTGAGCACTCCCTTTGGAGATGCTCCCTTGGGTCATGGGGCAGTGCGGGCCCACGGGGAGGGTCTTGCACTAACTCTCTAGTGACCATGTTAACACCTAACTCTCCTTCTTTCTTCCAGGGGCCGGGCTAGAGCGACATCATGGTATTCCCCTTACTAAAAAAAGTGTGTATTAGGAGGAGAGAGAGGAAAAAAAGAGGAAAGAAGGAAAAAAAAGAATTAAAAAAAAAAAAAGAAAAACAGAAGATGACCTTGATGGAAAAAAATATTTAAAAAAAAAAAAAAAGATATACTGTGGAAGGGGGGAGAATCCCATAACTAACTGTGAGGAGGGACCTGCTTTGGGGAGTAGGGGAGGCCCAGGGAGTGGGGCAGGGGCTACATATCCCCTCGGGGATTCGCCATGGACACATCTCAACTGTGCAAGCTGCTCCCCGTTTCCCTGCTCCCTCACCCGAGCTCTTTGGGCCTGCTCAAGGGTAGGTGGGCACGGGTGGTAGGAGGGCTTTTTTTCACCCAGGGCTCTGGAAGGACACCCAGCTGTTGCTTGTCTCCTTCCCGTCTTCTCCCTGCCTCTTGCAGTAGTCCCTGCCTGCCTGCTCCTGTCCTGCCAGGTCTCCGCCCCCTCCCCTTCTTTCCTGGGGCTCCCTGCCCCTCCAGTGGCCTGGTGATCTATTTTGTTCCCTTTGTGTTTCTTTTTCTGTTTTGAGTGTCTGTCTTTGCAGGTTTCTGTAGCCGGAAGATCTCGCTCCCAGTGGCTCCAGTGTAAATTCCCCTTACCCCTGGGGAAATGCACTACTTTGTTTTGGGGAGTTTTGGGGTGTTTTTGTTTTTCAGGTGTTTTTGTTTTGTTTTATTTTTTTCTTTACCTTTTTTTCCCTTTTATTTGGAGGGAATGGGAGGAAGTGGGAACAGGGAGGTGGGAGGTGGATTTTGTTTTATTTTTTTTAACTCATTTCCAGGGGATGGGAATTTTTTTTTTAAATAATGTGTCATGAATAAAGTTGTTTATGAAAAAATTGTTTGGCACTTTGGGTGTAAATATCATTTATACATACTAGTTCTGTTAAGTCACAGGTGGTTGTTAGTTTAGGGGAAGTACTGGTGTTTTAGAGAGGGTTGCCACTTGTAAATTAAGGTAGAGGTTAAATTACAACTAGTTATAATGCATTCAGTTGAAGATGATGGATGGGTCTTCTTGCCTGCAAAAGAATTAAGAGTGCTGGTTTTTGCTTTTTGATACAAAGTCATGTAGCCTGGCTGGTGTGGAATTGCTTGTCTCTCAAAGTTCCAGTGACCCAAGAGCTTACCTTTTCCAGTGCCTGGATTATAGGCATGCACTGCATCCAGACAGATTCAGTAACGCCTCTGAGCCAGACATTGCCGTGCTCACACCTTTAATCCCAGCGCTTGGGAGGCAGAGGCAGGCTGGTCTCCCCAGGACAGCCAGAGCTGCAACGTGAGATCTTGTCCCAAAAGTGTTCCTGACAAAACCTGAGTGCAAGTGACTGACCACTTATCTGTTTGTGTATGAATTCAAGAAGTACAAAGTGTGGACAAATGTAAAGATCTCTTCACGAGCAGGCTTACTGCTCCCCCCTCCCCTTTAATCAGAATTCAGGAGGCAGAAACATCTGTGAGGTCCGTCTCGATTCACAGAATTGCAGGCCAGAGAGGGCTGAAGTTATATGTTATACTGTCAGACTGAAATCCCAGGTACATTACCTAGTACAGGGCATGTTACCTAGAAAAGATCTTATGGTTTTTGACTTTCCTCAGTACCATACTTGTATTACCTGTGGAGGCCAGAAGAGGGCGTTAGAATACTAGGGACTGAGTACTGGGAATCAAACGTGGTGGACGCCTTTAATCCCAGCACTTGGGAAGCAGAGGCAGAGCTGTCACTGAGTTTGAGGTCACCCTGGTCTACAGAGCAAGTTTCAGGACAGCCAAGGCTGTTGAAACCCTTCCTCAACAACAAAACCCCTGGATATTCTTGAAGAGCAGTCTGGGCTCTTAACTATTGAACTCTTAGTCACTCTGACCCAAGATGTATTTTAGCCTCTGCATGTCCATTTTACCATTCACTAATTCTTATAGTCTTGATACTGCCTCTGACCTATATGTTCTTCAAAACTCAAATATGTGTGTTCTACATCTATGAAGCTCTAATACCTCATGTTTCTTTCAAAAACTGTTTAACCACCCAATGTTTTTTAGCATTGGCCCATTCTACCTTTCTTAAGATCAGTGTGTGATCTCTGGAGATTTCTGCCTCTGCCTCCCAAGTGCTGGGATTAAAGGCCTGCGCCACTGGCGCCTAGCTGTGATCCTATTTTCTATTCTTGTTTTCTGTTGAAATTATTAGGAGGAAGGCATGTGTCCCAGGGCACACGTGGAGGTCAAGACGATAACCGGAGTTCTAGGGATCAAACCCTTGTTAGGTTCCATGACCAGGGCTTTTACTCATGGGCTATTTGGTTTGGTCATCAAAAACAAGAACACAATGCCAGGTCTAGTGGCTCATGCCTCTAGTCCTGGCACTTGAGAGGCAGAGGCAGGTAGGTATATCTCTGAGTTCAAGGCCAGTCTGGTCTACATGGTTCCAGGACAGCCAGAGCTACATAGTGAAACCCTGAACCTGTACAAATAAATACTGGCTTGGTCTCGCATATCCACAAGGGGGCACTAAATGGTTAGTTCTGAAAGATCCCTACAAATGGTTTTGAGATAGTACTTCTGTAGCTGTGGAAGGCTAGTACACAATATAGAGACCAGAGTGGCCAGAAACTCAGAGATCTACTTCTTCCCCCACTGCTGTGTTTTTCTTTTTCTTTTTTTGGTTTTTCGAGACAGGGTTTCTCTGTGTAGCTTTGTGCCTTCCCTGGATCTCGCTTGGTAGCCCAGGCTGGCCTCAACTCACAGAGATCCGTCTGGCTCTGCCTCCCAGTGCTGGAATTAAAGGCGTGCACCACCACCGCCCGGCATCCATTGCTGTGTTTTAAGGCATGCTCCCAGAACAAATTAGTTTTTTGTGAACTCTTTTTGGGTGTTTTGAGATAGTTTGACATGTAGCCCAGGCTGGCCTAGAACTCACAGATCTGCCTCTGTCTTCCAAGTGGGATTTCAGATGTGCACCCGCACACCTGGCAGGTGAGTGACTTTTTAGCCCTCTCTGGTCTTCATTTTTTTTTTCCTTCTCTTTTTGAGCTGAGGATCGAACCCAGGGCCTTGCGCTTGCTAGGCAAGCACTCTATCACTGAGCTAAGTCCCCAACCCCAAGTCCATTCTGCTCTATCATGTCAGTCCTTTTCTCCATTCTGCTTTCACTGCTGGAGCAACTCATTTGTTGTTGCTAAAAAGACGGGATGCCGCCAACAGAATTAAGCCTTTCCGAGTTTGGTCCTGATCAGGCTGTCTTGCATATTTGTACCACATATCTGGACCAGGCAGTTAAGACTGTGCTGTTCCCTTGAACCCCCTGGTTACTAGTTCCTTTTCCATGCTATAGAGGCAGAAGAATGGAAAAGTTGTCATTCTTGGACAAACCTAGTCTTTGGTAGATTATTTTTGTCTAATTCTGGCTAACTGAAGAATAGGAGTAACCATATTATTGGAGTTCTGTTATGGAAGCAGAGTATTTAAAGATTGGAAGAATTTTTGTTTTTGTTTTTTTGAGACAGGGTCTCACCATGTAGTTCTGACTGTCTTGGAACTCACTCTGTAGACCAGGCTGACCTCAAATCCAGAGATCCACCTGCCTCCGCCTCGTGAGTGCTGGGACTAAAGGCATGTGCCACCATGCCTGGATATATATTTTTTTTTTTCAAGACAGGGTTTCTATGTGTAGTTTTGATTGATGCCTGTCCTGGAGCTCGCTCTGTAAACCAGGCTGGCCTTGAACTCACAGATCTGCCTGCCTCTGCCTCCTGAGTGCTGGGATTAAAGGCATGTGCCACCATGCCTGTGTGTGTGTGTGTGTGTGTGTGTGTGTGTGTGTGTGTTAGAGAAGTTCTTGAAATGCACTGGGCTGTCTTGGTTTGTCTTCTGTCACTCACAGACCCTCACTGTGGACTCTAAATTCACCAAATCTGCTGGGCATGGTGCTCTGTGACTTTAATCCCAGCACTCAGGAGGCAAAGGCAGGTGGATCTTTGTGAGTTCAAGGCCAGCCTGGTGTACATAGTTTCAGGACAACCAGAGCTATGCCGGAAAAAACAACAAAAAAACCCACCTTTTTCCTCTCTAGGCTTATTGATAATCACTTAATGAAGTATTTATTGGACATTTCCCAAGCATGGGTTCTTCTGTTAAGGATGTTACAGCTTGTTAAAGAAAAACAGTCATTCTGTAGAGGGACCTTACTGAAGAATAGTGTCTGTCATACCCCTGTTTTGTATGCCACCAAAACTTTCCAAAAGGTCCCTAAGTTTTCATTAAAATTTGTTGTTACATTTATTCATTGTACGGGGGCGGGGTCGTTCATGTGGGGGTCAGGACGGGCTGCTGGAGTGGCTTCTCTTCTTGCACCATGGAGACTGTAGGGTTTGAGCTCAGGTGCCACACTCCGGAGCAAGCACTTCACCCACTGAGACAAAACTGAGGAATCAACTGTTGGTGCTTACGTAATATGCTCCATCTATGGTATTTGGTTCTAGCTGCTGGGTTATGGGTGTGAACCACTTCATCTGACTTTAAAACTTAAAAGTTTTTAATTATTACATGTCATGGCTCTGGTGGACATCTCTGTGGAGACAGTTCTGTGGGAGCCTTACATAGGATGCAAGGATGAAATTCAAGTCCCCAGGCCTGCGCAGCAAACACCTTCATCCTCTCAGCCATCCTGCTGGCTCTAGAAGTGTAATTTTTTTCCGTGTAGCTTTGGAGTCTGTTCTGGATCTAGCTTTGTAGACCAGGCTGGCCTCAAACTCAGATCTGCCCACCTCAGCCTCCTGAGTGCCGGATTGAAAGGGTGGCTTTCTTCGTTGTTTATTTTATTTATTTATTTAATTTTGCATTGATGCTTTGCCTGCATGTATGTCTATGTGAGGGTGTCAAATCTTGGAGTTCAGACAGTTAGCTGCCATGTGGGTACTGGGAATTGAACCTGGGTCCTCTAGAAGAGTAGTCTTAACCACTGAGCAGTCTCTCCAGCTCCCTAAAAGGGCATTTTTGTCAAGGAGCTTTTCCTGTCTTTCTTTAATAGAGTATAACATTACTATGGTCTGAATATTTGTAGCCCCAAATTTATATATTGAAATCTATTCCCCAGGGTGAGGGTCTTTGGGAGCTGGGTAAGTCACATGGGCTCTGCTTTTATACAAATGATTAGTGCTCTTCTCCAAAAATACCACTGATTTTTCTTGCGCTCTCCACCATGTGAGATGTGGTAAAATGTCTCTGATCTATACGCCAAACTCAGCGAAGCCACTCTGTGCACTTTGTTGTAAGATGGTCTGTTTTCCTTCTTGTATACCTGTCTGCGTTTTCTATACAGATTGGAATTATTTGTCTTAAGAGTTAAAGTCTTCATTTAAAGTGAACAAGATGAGGAACATGTACTCCCTTTCAAACCTGAGGCCGAACCAGACATTGGTAGCTAGCAATTTACTGTGAACATTGGTTGCATGGTGACCGGATGAGGTTGTCTTGAGAAGGCAGGATGTATATTTCATGTCACTTCAAATAACGTTTTTTAAAAACAGTTTTAAAGAGTGACGTATTACTTACTGTATGCTGGGTGACGGGTGGAGCATGGTGCACATGTGGAGATCAGAGGACTGCCGTTAGAGTCTGTCCTTCTGTCCCACCTTGTGGGGCCCTGGTGATGGAATTTGGCTTGTCAGACCTATTTGCAAGCACTTTAACTGGCCCATTTCCTATACTTAACATTAGAAATGTACCTCCACATCCTCTTGATTTTCCTCTCAATAGTCCATTCTAAAACAGTTACAGAGCCCAGATTTCAACCAGTACAAAAAGAATAGCCATTTCTCTTATTTGCCTGCAAACTATTTCCTTGAAATTCTTGGGGGTTCCTAATGAACTTATTAGTATTAGAGAAATAGCCGGGTGGTGGCGCACACCTTTAATCCTAGTACTCAAGAGGCAGAGGCAGGCAGATTTCTGTGAGTTTGAGGCCAGCCTGATCTACAGAGAGAGTTTCAGGACAGCCAGGGCTGTTACACAGAGAAACTCTGTCTCAAAAAACCGAAATAAGTAAATTAATTAATTAAAATAAATACTTTTTCACATGGCACTTATAAATATTTCCTGTCTTGTGCTGGATATGGTGGCTCCCAGCACTTGGGGGGCTGAGGCAGGAAGATAACTGTGAGTTCAAAGCCAGCCTGAATTACAGCTCATTACAGCTGGGCCAAAGTGTTGAACCCTACCTCAAAAAACCCACACCATTTCTGACTGTGGTGCAGGAAGAAGATTGTAGGCTCTCCCTTCTCAAGACCTGCTTCACTGGCCAGTTCATGAACCTTCAATACGTTGCCTCTCCAAGCTATATAGTCTTGCAACTGCCTCAGAGTCACTTTTTCCTTAGGGTGAGAATCCGGTAAGGTCGTATGGTTGGAGACATTGACATCGGTTGTTTGGGTTACACACACTGACCATCTCCCCGATGATGCATACCTTTCTCTTGTTCACTCCCCTGTTTTCTTTTTTTTTTGTTTGTTTTTTGTTTTGTTTTGTTGTTTTTGAGACAGGGTTTCTCTGTGTAGCTTTGCGCCTATCCTGGATCTCACTCTGTAGCCCAGGCTGACCTTGAACTCACAGAGATCCTCCTGCCTCTGCCTCCCGAGTGCTGGGGTTAAAGGCGTGCGCCACCACCGCCCGGTTCTCTTATTCACTTTTATGTGCCTCCCATACAGGAGTTGTGGCAGCTTCCTGGTTGGTTTTCATCCTCAGTCTTTCTTTGGTGGTTCTACAGAATGAGGCTTTTCGTTGAAATATCTCTTAGCTAGGACTTGGGG
Source organism: Onychomys torridus (assembly GCF_903995425.1). Taxonomy (NCBI): domain Eukaryota; kingdom Metazoa; phylum Chordata; class Mammalia; order Rodentia; family Cricetidae; genus Onychomys; species Onychomys torridus. Next base: position 43,443,278 of record NC_050451.1, read on the forward strand.
TAAAGGCCTGTGAATCCTAGCGCTCAGGAAGCTGAGGCTGGAGGATTGTGACTTTGAGGTTAACTTGGAGCTGGAGAGATGGCTCAGAGGTTAAGAGCACCGACTGCTCTTCCAGAGGTCCTGAGTTCAATTCCCAGCACCCACATGGTGGCTCACAACCATCTGTAATGAGATCTGGTGCCCTCTTCTACATACATAATAAATAAATAAATATTAAAAAAATAAAAGGAAGAAGCCCTACTCCAGTTCAAGCCATAATTCAGGCTCACTTCACACAAAGCAGAGAGCAACACAGTCACTTGACTCTATGAACAAAAGTTGAGTTTCTAAGCTGCCTGGCTTAGAACCCTGGCCATGCCACTGAATGGCAAGCTCCGCAAAGTCTCAGTTCTGTTATGTGACGGAGCAGGAATAAAAATGGCCCCTTACCGAGGGACCGTGAAGACAACCAAGGCCACTCCGGTGAGGTCTCCAGGAACACATTATCTGGAGCTTGGTAGCATGACGTTATTGATAGCGTGTGGGTGGTCTCAGACATGAATCAGCAAAGGGGAAGGAGAAGGGAATCCTAGTGTTCCCAAGAGCTAGATGACCAACCTCATTTTTCTGGAAGAAGGATTTCCATTTTCCTAGGAAGTCCACTCTCTCCAACCTCTAGGCATCTGCTTTGCCTGTGCAATTGGCTTGAGTTAGGTGCACCGAGCAAAGAATTTACCTCCAAGGGCTTCTTGCCTGTGAAGGTAAGGCCTCCCTCACCTCCTTTCAGAAGCAGTCTTCTAGCTTGGGCTGCATAGCAAGTTCAAGGCAAGATTCCATGTCTAAAGCAAATAAGCCCCTTGATACTCCTAACCACAAACTTCTCTTCCTTCTTATTAATATTCCTAGTGTGGGGTCTTTGTTGTCATGATTTTAGAGACAGTGTTTCATGTACCCCAGGCCAGCTTTGACCTCTGGATGTCACTGACGGTTCCCTTGAGCTTTTGATCCTCTTGCCTCCACGTCTGAGTGCTGAGATGGTAGGCATCCACTACATGCACAGATGATGAAACCTCAGGTTCAGGTTAAAGCACTCTCTCAATCGAGCTGCAGGCTCCTACTGCCACTTCCAGGGAGCCAGGAGATTCCTCTCCTCACTGTCCCAAGTTTAGTGGGGAAGGCGGCCAGCACAGTGATGGACTCTAGTTCTTTCTTCTTGTTTTGTTTTTTGGGTGTGTCTGTGTGTGTGTGTGTGGTTTTTTTGTTGTTATTGTTTTGATTTTTTTTTGGACAGTGTCTCACTCAGTGGCTCTGACTGGCCTGGAACTATGTAGGCCAGGCTAGCCTCCAACTCAGAGATCCTCCTGCTTCTGCCTCCAACAGCAGGGATTAAAGGCACATGCCACTGTGCCCAACAGAACTCTAGCTATCTGGGCTCTAACGGGCTCCCACTATCTTTGTAACTTCAGGAAGTTATCAAAGTCCTTGAGCACTGGTCAGAGTAATGCTCTGGTAGACAGCCACTGTTCATTTCTAAACAATATCCAGTCCTGCCCTAACTGCTCAGTCTTCTTCTTCAGGACTCTCAGTATTAGGGGTGGAGCAGAGGGCTACTCGAGCCGGCCAATCACGTGCTCACTAGAGAGGAACTTGCAGGAGGCTTCCCAGAAGGAATTCTGGTGGAGTTCATGCTTTGCCTCTCCATCCCGTGAGCTCTCATTTTAGCCTGCTCTCATCGGGTAAATTCCCCTTTGAAGTCAATTTCAAGAAACTCTCTTATCTTCATGCGCATGCATGTGGGTGTAAGTACATGCATGTAGGTGCTTTCGGGGGTCAGAAGACTGTGTTAGATCCCGGGAGCTGGAGTCATAGGCAGCTGTGAGCAGATACATGTGGATGCTGGGAACCCAACTCTGGCCCTCTGGCAGGTCAGCACTCACAACCACTGGGCCATCTCTCTAGCCCCTAAAGATAATTTTTACAGCTCTGCAAAACAAAGCCTTAATTGCTCCAAACAACCTTGCAGTTGTTGTAAGGATGAGGTGAGACCAAGTGTGTGAAGTACCTAGCAGGGCTGGCAGAGAGGGGTGTGGTCCCTGCCTACGCCTCGACACCTAGAGGGCAGGGCACAGTGAGAAAGACAATGTCACTACTGGTCTGTGTCCCACTGAGAAGTCTTTCCCCAAGAGACAGAAGGACAACACGAGGGAGGGGAGTCCAGGCTATGATATGCTCATTTATTCCAAATGTCTTTTATTGAAACAGAATGAGAGAGCAAGGAAGAGCTGAGGTCTGGGAAGATGTCTTTGGGCACAGGATGGAGCCCAGACCTAGTGGTTATAGTGTGATGCTCCGCCCACCCCGTACTGATTGTTGCTGACAACGTGAACGTAAAGCAGCAGGGGGGAGATGGGGTTGGGGACCGGCCCTCTTGCTCAGGCGGCTGGAGTGAGGTGCCTTTGAGCCTTTGGTGTGGGATGGCCTTGCTTTCCTGTCTACCTTGCTAGGGCCCTTTGTCACCTTTCTGTACGGCTGGCCAGCCTCCCACCAGGGTGCTCAGAGGCTGTTTAGAGGGCAGGGTTAGGAGTGGCTAGCAGCGGGACGTGGTCACAGCGGTTAGGTGGTGGCTGTCTCAGTAGGGAAGGCCGGCGACACAGTTCCCCATCCCGGAGAACCTCTGGCAGAAGCTTGCGCTTGGTCTCTGGCAGCAGCATAATGCTGAGGATGCAGAGGAGGGCACAGGCCGCCAGGACCACATGCTGCAGGAAGGCTCCATGGCCCATGTGGAGGCGCTGAGCCGGACAACTCAGACCCCCAAGCGCCCCAAGTGCCATGATTAGGCCCAGGCCACGGCCCCTGCGGAACGTGGAGAAGACACTGAGCCTATGGGCTGACTCACCCCAGCTTCTGTCCACAGCTTCTCTTTCTCACCCTACAGCCCTTCATCTTAGCCAAAGGCCTCAAGGTCTGCCTGGCCCTGGCCCTGGCGGCACCCCCTCTCACCGGACAGTGGTTGGGATGACTTCAGCAGCAAGGAGGGTACTGAGGATGGCAGAGGCTTGGGAGGAGAAGAGTCCCAGGACAGAGAAAGTGGTGATGGCAGCATCGTTCAGATCTGGGGGACCAAAAGGGATGACATGAACGGAGGCGGGGAGCACACACCCAGCCTAGGCTCTGGCATCCTCCTCCTGGCTCTCAACCCTCTGGCCCATGCTGTCTGCATTCTGGGCATCCAGTTATGGAATGGGGGGGGGGGGGCCAGACAAATTTGCACAGCTGGACAGTGGTCTGGGGAAGGTCTGAGTCTATGTTAGATGTAGTGGCTAAGCCTTCCTGAGACACCTCTGTTGGGCTTCCCATAATGTGGAGAGGGAGAAAGGACTCACAATCCCACAGGCCCAGCAGGACCAGGGACGCAATGCCCGTGAGAGTCATCGAGAGAAGCAGGATACCCCGGCGGCCAAAACGGTCCACGGTGACCCCCAGGAAGACACAGGCCAGGGCCGCTGTGCCACTGGCCAGCAGAGAACACAAGTAGAAGTCTGACGGGCTCCCTCCTCCTCCCACAGGCTGATAACAGTGGCGAATGGCGTGGGCGATGAAGCTAGGCGACAGGTTCAAACAGAGAACAGCGTCTGAATCCCTAGCCACAGCTCCCCACAGCCTCATCCTCTGCATGGTTTCCAGAGGTTTTCCCCATGCAACCAGCCCCTATCCCAGCTACTGGCCTGGCCCTCAGCTCAGACAGCCAGGCTCACTTGGTGAAGCCCAGGATAAGCAGATTCTTCCAGATGTTCCGGTAGTTGAGGAGAGCCGCGATGGAAAAGGCAGACGTTGCAGGGAGAGGGCAGGTATTCTCCAGTTCTTTAGGAGAACAGAGAGGATCAATTAGAAATGGCTGAGACCCCAGGGTCCCCCCCACCGCTGCACTGGAGTGGCAGGGGGCCACAGCTACAGCCATGCAAAGGTCATCAGGTGTAGGGACCCCTTGCCTCTTACCCTGTAAGGCTTCCTGGGCCTCTTCTCCCAGCATCTGCCCATGGGGCCGGTTTCGCTCAGCCAGGATCCTCAGCACAGACTGAGCCTCCTCAATCTGCCGCTTCACGATCAGCCACCGCGCAGACTCCAGAAACAGACCGGGCCAGCTACGGGCAGGTGGTAGAGTACACAGTAAAGCCTTCTTTCTCTGGACCCAGGGATGGGACACTACCATCTCTGAGGAACTGGGCAGTTGGCGGGGGGCTAAGGACTAGGCTGGAGGTAAAGATGGGAAGAGGCAGGCCACAGATGAAGGGTAATACTGACCCATAGAACAGGAAGAGGATGCAAGGGGCGGTGATCATTCGCTGCAGGAATCGCCAGTCCTTAGAGACAAGGGCCAGGCCCAGGAACAGGAAGTGCCCTCCCACCCCTACCAACTCCCCTGCCAGGGCCACCCGAAGCCTCTGGGTTGGGTCGCACAGCTCCAGGCCTGGAAACACAGCAGGGATGAAGGAAGGAGAGGCCAGGGAATCAGGAGGTGTGAGAGACAAGAGGAGAGAGGGAGGGATGGAGGAAAGGACAGAAAGCTAGGTCAGGCCCTCAGCAGAGGCTGCAGCCATCACCTCCCACACACTGACCTCTGGGTGATGATGAGGAGGAACCTCTACCCATCTATCTCTTCAAACCCAGCTGGGCTCTAGGATCAGAGCCTTCTGGGTGCTAGCACCCCCAGTTTACTGGTCCTTTCACAATCTTTATTTGACCTTCGTATCGACCTTTGTCCAAGGTCAAATAAGCTTCTTAGGCTTTCAATTAGAGTGGGGTTTGAGACAAGGTCTCACAATGTAGCCCAGGCCACACTCGAATTCACGACTTTTCTGCCGCAACCTCTCAAGTACTGGAACTACATGTATGCCGCCATATGTGGCCAATATTCCACTTTTAAAATGGGGCTCTATTCTCTAACAGAAGGAGGGTCAGGTGAGGCTTTGGAGATCATGGCATGTGGGAAGACGGTGTGGGATGAAGCGGGACCTCTGCCTGGGCTCTTAAAAAGCCTGGGCAGAAAGACAGCCGAGATTCTGGACAGCTGAAATTTGGGACCTAGGGGGCAGCGAAAACGGCCTGGAAAACCAGAAAGGTGTCATGACACCCAAGGCAGAGGTCTCTGGCAGGGTGCCACTTACGCATCAGGTAGACACCAAGGTCAACACCAGCTAGCAGGAAGCCCAGGAGGAATCGAAGAGCCATAATGCCTGTGGAGGAGCCTGCAGCGGCTCCTCCCACTCCACAGGGGCCCACAAGCCCCAAGGTCAGCAGCACAATTCCACGTCGACCAAACCTGGAAAGCAGGGAGGACGTCTGGCCACCCAGACTCCCGGATGGAGGAGGTACTGGGTGGGTGCTAGCTGCCTACTTCAACACTGGTGTGAGGATGAGGTTCAGGGAGCCAGAGTCATACTGCAGCCAGAAAAGATGGCAGGGTGTGCGTGGTGGCGCACGCCTTTAATCCCAGCCTTTGGGAGGCAGAGGCAGGCGGATCTCTGTGAGTTCGAGGCCAGCCTCAGGAGTTCCAGGACAGTCAAGACTACTACACAGACAGACCGTGTCTTAAATTGAAAGAAAAAAAAGCAAGAAAGAAAAGATGGCAGGGGATCAGGATGCAGGGGGGCTATGTAACATGATGTCTGACTACTGGGCAATAGGGCACAGCTATGGTTTTATGACTCTTGGGGACAGGGCGATATATCAGTCAGAGATGAGGGCTTCAACCATGGATGTGAGATCAACCCTGAAGGTTGGAACCTTCATCCTTGTTGGCAGAGGTTTTGGTCAGAGGTAATAGATTTTGTCTTATTCAGTCAGAGGTGAAGGAGGTCATCAATCTAAAAAGAGCTCCTGATCTGTGTGGTAACCACTGGCCAACTGTACATGCAAAGAGTTGTTTATTCATTAGTGATGATACAGCTGTTGTCCTTTGGGGATGAGACCACTGCTTCATAAAGTTGGTATGGGCCATTGGTCAGGACATGGAGCTACTGATTCAGGGAAGCGGTCTACTAATCCATGGGATCAGAATAATTATTTTTGGAGACTGGAGAATTGATCTCTAGTGATAGAACAATTGAGGGTCTTAGTGTAGTGTGTGTGTTGGGTGGGGAGCCAACAGTCCAAATAGATTAATCCATGAAAACAGATACTAAGATAGGGAGATGAGCTACTGGTAACTGGTACTGGTCACTGACCCCAAGCAAGGACAGGGCTACTGATCTTTAAGAGCTGAATTACTGACTATTCAGGGATGAGTGATGGTCTGTGGGAGACAAAGGCAGGGTCAGTGGTCCTTGGTAGGAGGGAAGCATTGATACCTTAGAATAAGGCAATTAACGTGACAGGTAAGGGCTATTTTTCATAAGAATGAGCTGACTTGATTAATGTGGCTCAGGCCTCTGACTTCAGACTAAATTATCCATCATTAGGAATGAGGCCATTATTCCATAGGAATATGACTACTGGCATGTGGAAATCCAGCTACTGATGCTTGGGGATAAGCTACTTCTCTGTGAGTATAGGATCATTGGCTCACTGGTACATGTGATTATTAAGCAGGGAGGATGGCTATCGGTTTTAAGGAACCTGATCATTAATGCTTTTGGACCATTAGTCACCTAGGCAGGACTGTAGATCCCAGGTTGGTGGTCAGTGGTCCTTGTTTTCAGAAGCAGAGAAGAGAGGGATTTGGATCTAACCAGAGTACCTAGTTAGCCAGATGAACTGTCGTCGCTCTTTGGAGATGACACCACTGATTCATGGAAATGTGGGTTTTGGTCCAAGAGGATCTGAAAGCTCTGGCCAGCCATGAAGATAGGACTGTCAGTCTGTGAGGCTCTCTTACGAGTCAGTGAACTCACTGAGCAGAGAGAGGCTCTCTTGGAGTCAGTGATCCACAGAGCAGAGGCACTAGGTGGCGGGCATGGAAGTATGAATTCCTTGTAGAGATAGCTAATAACCGTAGGGGATGGGCCACTGGTCAGAGATGGGGTCATCCGTTTGTAAGGTTGAATTACTGATCGATGGGAATGGGGCTGTTGATATTTAGGAATTAACATTAAGCTTTAGGAACTTGGCCACTGAGACGGGCTAACAGTCCTGGTAGGCTATTAGCCAGTGGAGATGAATCTGTCCATCCATGAAGATGGAAAGGAAGGTGGCTGGGATGATAAGGCAACGAAGGAGAGATGGAACATAAAGTGTGGAGACAAGGTTTTGGTTGAGGAAGTGATGTTTAACTTTGGAGGTGAGGCCGTTGACTTATGGATGTGGATCTCCTCTCCTGGTCAGTGGGGATGGGGTAAGAGGTCACCGCCGTGAGGTCATTTCCTTGTGTGGAAGTGGGTATGGAAGGTGTATTTCTTGATGGGGGAGTGAAACTGAGGCTGAGATAGTCTGTTAAACAGGAGTCCAGAGGAGACTGTAGACTACAGTCAACGGAACCATCCTTGTCCTCTTGCAAACTCGGCCGCTCGGGCTAGCTCTGCCAGCACCCCTTCCTTTCTACCGGCCCTGCCCCCACAAAAGTCCTCACCTGTCCGTGGGGTAACCGAGGAACAGGTAGCCGGAGGCAAAGCCCAAGATGAAGAGGATCTGCTCCAGGATCACCTGCCAGCCCAGGTCACACACCAGATCCCACTGGGGACATGAGAGAGGGGCGGGCAGCCGCATCAGGCCGGGCCCTCGCTGCCCTGGTCCGCCCCCACTCCAGATCCCGCCCGGCTGGCTGCCTCACCTGGCCGATGGCATTGGTGGTGAGCACTGGTAGTCCGTTATAGTCCCAGTCCTTCAGGCAGTGGTTGAAGTCTGGCGGGGCAAAGCCACTACACGAAGGGTCGGTACTGGTGAGGACTCGGCTGGCGGCGCTGGCTGCTAGGGCCGCTCCGGCGGCGACGCTGACGCCGCTGGCGTTGGGGGGCTGCTCCCAGCCCGAAGCGTTGGGGGGCAAGGCGCCGTAGTGGCAGTGCAGCGGGGGCGCCAGCGTGAAGATGGGGTCCGAGGCCATGCCCAGCGCCACGAAGAGCACGGGCAGGCAGCAGAGGCCGAGCTGCAGCTGCTGGCCGCCACCCAGCGCCCCCACCTGGGCCAGCAGAGCCTCGAAGCTCAGGGGGCCCGGGGGCGCGGCCAGCGACAGGCTGCTGCCCAGCGCGTCGCCCTCCCCCTCCCTCCGGCGCTCCCGCTCACCCTGCAGCTGCTCGGGGGGCACCGCGTCTCCCAGGCTCCCGACCTGCTGCGGCGAGGGGTGGGGGAGAGAAGGTGAGGCGGGGGAGGCCGTGGGCACGCGGGGAGGATGCGGGGGGACGCGGGGTGGGAGGCGGGGCGCACGGCGCGGGCGGGGAGGGGTCGGCAGAGTGTCGTGTCCCCCCACCACCACCACCCCGGGCGCAGACACTTACTCCATTGGCGTTGGGGGAGATCTCCACGGTGCTGTCGATTTTGCTGCCGCCCCCGCCATTGGGCTCGGGGGTCCCGGTGGCCACTCGGGGAGCCAGCTTGGCGACCGCAGGGGCCCAGAGGGCCGCGCCGAAAGGACGAACTGTGGTCTGGCCCGGCTGCGAGCGGAGGGCTGGCTGGGACGCGGAGGCCCGGGAGACCCCGCTCTGCAGCTCTGCAGCCGCGGGCGCCTCCTCCGTCTCTCCTGTCTCTGCGCTGCTTTCCCCTCCCCTTCCTCCAGACTCTCCTCCCCTTCCCACGTCAGCAGAACCTGGGTCCAGACTGTTCGTCAGAGATGAAGGGGGGCCAGGGCCCGCGTGGAAGTCAGGGTTGGGGTCTCCGTTGTTTGTTCCTTGGGGCTGCAGGTCATTGTGGTTAAAAATGGAAAAAAGACAGAAAAAAAGGAAAAGGGAGGTGAAGGATGGTAGATAGCTGGGGCAAACGCCGTGGTTCCTCCTCATCCCAATCTCCGTCACTCCGTCATCCACCCTCCACCCCTCCACATTCAGTTTATCAATAAAATGTATTAAGTGCTTACTGTATCTCAGGCCGTATGTGAGGTCTGAAGGGTTAAAGGATGGACAAGATACCCTTAGAGGTGGTTTCTAGGGGAGGCAGATATGGAATTCCGTAATTGCAGGGTGGTTTATGCAAATAGAGGAATTGGTTGGCACCTTGCGTGTGGCGCTCTCTGGCTTCAGTGCTCTGCTGGGGGACAGGTCTCTGGGTTTCCACACATCCAACTTGATTGACTGACCATTTTCCAGCAACATTTGGCACTGTTGACCACCTCATCTTCTAAACTTCCTCCTTTTGACTGCCAAGTCTCACCTTGTCCTGGCTTGTTTTCTCCGTGGCAGTCACATGCTGCTTCTCTTCCTGAGCATCACTTAGAGCTTGTGCTTACCTTCTCATCTCACACCATTGCCTCAGTGCTATGTGCATAGACGCTGTCGACCCAGACAACACACACCTGTTTCCTATTCCCACCTCTTCTCAGAGTCCTGGGGCAGTGAAGCAACCTCTTGGTAACCCACATAACCTTGAATGTCTCTTTGGGTCAACATGAGATACCATCCCCCACAATCTGTGTGTCTTCTGATGCTTCCCTCTTTGAGGGAACGGCACCCTCAACATCCACCTATGGTCAGATGTTTGCTGCTTGCCCTTGGAATGCCTTCTTCACCTCATGACGTCCCTCACAAATGTCTACCTACGTTACTTCCTCTATAGTTCTCTCGCTCAGGTGGACTGTGTTGTATGTACTCTTAGTTCCCAGGTGGTGTCATGAGCCCACTTCGTTTCTCCCCATCTACTACTTGAGATTTAAATTTTTTATTGATTAGTGTATAAGTGGTGCTGTGTATGGGTAGGTGTGCACGCCATGCTACGTATGTTGGAGGTCAGAGGATAACTGTAGAGGTCTTCCATCTTTTCATGGATTCTGGAGAAGAGTGACTGCCAGGTTTGCATGCTGAACCACCTTGCCAGGCGCCCAAATGGAGGTCTGATTGTGTCTCTTTCCGGCTCAACTGCCTTCCATGACTTCTCTCACCAAGAAAAATATTCCACACAATGCACACCTGGGCCTACATGCCTGGTCACATGCCCTCTGTAGCAACATTCCACTTTTCTCTCCGCCCCCCAACTCCACATTTCAACCACCCAGCTGGCTCTCTTTCTGTTGTTTTTTTTTTTTTCCCAGCATCACAGGGCTTTTGCACAAGCTGGTTCTTATGCTCAAGCTTGCTTCTTCAACATTTCCTCATCCTTTGGCTGTCAGGTGAGCATCTTTGCCCCAAAGAAACCTCCTGAGCCCCAGACTTGGATGCCAAGTGTGGCTGAAGGATTCATGGCATCTATATGGCTTGGGAGACTGCTAAAAATGCACAACCTTGGCATTATCCAGACTCTTGAACTGTAATTTTCAACTGGATAACCAGGCATACAGATATTAAGATTAGGCATGTATTCCTCAAAGATATGTCACCCTCAACCACAGAAGTCCAGAAAGGAGTATCAAGTCTCAGTAAAGAAATCCTATGCTACCGTTTGCTCCCAAGCCACACTGGAAGAAGTCTAGGCCCCAGAATCGTTGCTTCATTACTTCCTCTGCTCAGAAATTTTCCAAATACAGGCAACTCTTCTATAAGTGCCCTCCCACCATCTCCCCTTAGTGTCTCTCAGAGTTACTGTGCTTCTTAAGGCCCGAATTCACCGGGGCTATCTGGGCTCCATCCTTCTATCTTGCAACAATACTTCCTTAATTTTTTTTTTTTAAAGACATGGTCTCACTATGTAGACCAGGTACATAAATCCACCTATTTCTGCTTCCTAAATGCTAGGAGTAAAGATGTTTGGTAGCCTAGCTTAGTAATTCTTTAATTTTATGCACCCCCCCAAATCCTGTAAGACCATTTTGATCACCCTCATACTAAAGCTAAAGGCAAGACTCAAGAGAGGGGTGATTTACCCACAGACACAAGTACATGACACAGCTAAGATTTGAACTGAAGACAACCCCTTTCCCAAGTTCAGGGTCCTTTCTGGAAAGCATATCTGGGAAGGGAATGGCCTTCCATGTATAGGGGTGAGTTTGTTGGCTCCCATTCGTGAAAGTGTTTTCCTTCAAGTAGGATGAGAAAGGTGCTCAAAACCAAAGGGGCAGATGCACAGGGGTGCCAAGATCCAGAGTCTGATTAAAACTTGAGGTGCCCTGACAGTCACTGAGCCAGGTTCCTGGTGAAACCACAGGCAAAGCGATGATGGCTGCTTTCTCTTGTGGTTAATGGCTGGAGAGAATGTCACTTAAGCCATGAGCTCTAATCTCATCAAAGTCCCGAGGCTTTCTAACCTGCATTCATCTGCGGTCTCGGCTACTCTAAGCAATGGACCCCTGAGTAAAGTGTAAGGGATGGACTCTCCGGAAGTCACCTAAGGAAGCCAATCAGCCACCAGCAGCCTTTCGGTTGATTAGCGTTGGCCTGTGGTGGGAAACTGAGGCTACTTTTCTGGTTGGGGTGCTCTTCAAAGAGGGACCTTTTGAGGCTGTTGTGGCCAAATTGCTCTTCAATGACACCATGTGACAACAAAGTCTGGAGGCACTAGCCACAGACCCCATTTGGTTCTTACATTCTGTGTTGGCTCAGGGATCACCTCCCAGCCTCCGTGGTCTGGATCTCCCTCCCCAGTCGCTCCCTTCACCTAGTCTCTCTTATTGCCTGTTTGTTTCCATCACCAACAACTTATTTGAGACAGGGTCTCATAATGTAGACCAGGCTGGCCTCTAACTCACAGATCCAGATCCACCGGCTTCTGCCTCCCAAGTGCTGGGATTTAAGGTATGCATCCTGATACCTGGCTTTTTTCCCCTTAATGCACTCACAGTAATTGACTTGATGTCTACCCCAGTTTTGCTGGAAGAGTACATTCATTGTGTACCTGTAGAACTTTGTCTGGCCCATTGCAGGAGCTGAAGACTAGTCTACTGAATAGATTTTGAAGGAGCAAAATTATCCCTCATACTGTGTGTCCCACAGGAATGGTGAGGGGTGCAGGTCTTTCCCCTCAGGCTCTCAAGAAGCAAAGTCGGGGAACCAGACGGCAGGGTTTATTGAGGTACATGCCATGCCCGTGGCCAGCTTGCCTGACCTGTGAGGAGACGAGCCCTCCAGTGTTTCCCAGACTATTACATTCTGGGCAATTCCTGCCCTGGCCCACTCTCAGAAGAGAGTGAGGTGGTGGTCATCTTCAGCCAAGAAACGGGAGAGAGGCTCTGTGTGGCCCCAAGTCTCAGCGACCTGACTTTCTGTGTTCCAAACCCCCAAAAGGCAGAAGGCAATACAGCAACCTCTACCCTGGGCTGATGAGGACAAAGCGAGAAATATTAAATATAAATAATTTATACAAAACGGCTCATACAAAAAGCAGTAGGTATGGGGGGGGGGGAGATGCCTCGATGAGGGGCTAAGATGACCCACAGAGATGAAAAGGGAAGAATCCTCTTCTTCCCTCAAGCAGAGCCCTCTAGCCACCGCCAACATGGAGCAGGGCTCTGGCAGGCAGGGGAAGCTAAGGCTACATGAACAGACCCCTCAGGGGAGCAGGCCGGCGAGCAGGGTGGTAAAGCGCAGGGCCTGCCCTGCCAGCTCTGCTACGCATCTCGCCATCTCTTGGACTGCAGTACCAGACGGGTAGCCTAAGGCAGCCCCCTTGACAGCAAGCACAGTGGCCCGCAAAGTCTGGCCTAGCCTTGTACCTGCGGCCCCAACCTGTGCTCGGAGAGATGCAGAGGCTGCCAGCCGGCCGAGGGTGTCCCCCACAAACACCAGGCGGTGAGCGGTCACCACCACTCGCTTGCCGTGGGGCACAAAGAGACACGGTGGCTGGTTAGCCTGGGCACTGGACATGAGGGCTGCCACAGCAGCCTGCAGGGCTGAGTAGTGGCTCTGGCATTGCCCTGCGTAGAAGTGCAGAAGCTGTAGGTCTCCAGTGGACAGGACCAGCGGCTCCTCGGGGGACAGGACTTCCTGTGGAGCAACGGGAGGGTCAGTGAGGACAAGGTCGGCAAGGCCACGTCCACTCCTGCTCATTTCCCTCATCCCCTTCGCTCCCTGTGGAGTGTGATTCATTCAGCTCTTCTCACCCTCAGAGAACTGAGATTCTCAGGGACAGCAGCAAAGGGCCCAGAGTGGACAGAGAGGTCGGGATTCAAACAAGCAACTTCAGAGAAGTCTCTGAACTTCCTTGGTTCTTTATGTCAGTAGCCTAAAGCTGGGGATGGGGCTCTTTGTCCTAGACTTGCCCAGTCTGTGTAAGGCCTGGACTTGACTCCCAGTATCGTGAAAACAAACAGACCTAAGCAAAGCCAGCCAGGGAGTGGAGCTCTATACTGTCCAACGTAAACAACATAAGCCATGTTTTTAGCAGCCACATTAAAAAAGTAAAAATGTTATCTACATCCAAATGTTTAAAAAGTCAGAGCATCCGAATGTGATCGACTGACTTATGTTCATACCAACTCTGCAAAATCAAGTCTGAGCTGAACATAGTCGCTCACACCTGTACCTCCAGTACTTGGGGCCCTGAGACAGGATGAGGCTCACTGTGAGTCAGTCCTATTTAAAAAAAAGAACCCTGATAAGTTTTTTGTTGTTGTTATTTCTTGTTTTTTTGTTTCTTTTCTTTTTTCTCTGTGTAGTTTTGGTGCCTATCCTGGATCTCCCCTCTGTAGACAAGGTTGGTCTCAAACTCACAGAGATCTGCCTGGCTCTGCCTCCCGAGTGCTGGGATTGAAGGCGTGCGCTACCACCGCTGGGCTGTAGTTTAGTTTTTAAACATTTATTTAGTGTGAGTAACTGTGCATGTGTGTTACAAACATGCCATAGCATGTATGAGGAGGTCAAAAGACAACTTATGGGAGCCGGTTCTCTCCTTCCACTATGTGAGTCCTAAGATCCAGCTCAGGTCATTAGGCTTGGAGCAAGCGCCATTATCCACTGAACCACCGCACCAGACTCTGATATACACCCCACTTGAGTTCAGACTAGCCACATTCCAAGTCCTCAGAAACCACACGGGAGGTTAACTATTAGATGGTGCAGGTCTAGCTTGGATCTCAGGATACAGTGAACACCAACTGAGACAAAATGTTGAACTGGCTTATCACAGTGTACTGCATGTGGTGTAAGAACCCCATGAGCATTACCTGTGACTGTGACGGTACATGCAACCTTTCTAGCACAGGATCTGGGACTCAGGAAATACCTGATGAACGGGGGGTTACTGTTTGGCCTTCTGGCCTTTGGCTAAGCTCAGGTATAAATAGGGCTGAGGAAACTGCCTCACTTTCAAGGCCCAGAAGGATAAAGCAGTTGCTACAGAACCCCAGGTTACTCAGTGGTGGTGCACAGCTTAGGAGCCAGTCTCTTAGGAACCCAGGAATTCACTGCTGGAGAGAAGGCACCTGGCCAGCTTTGATCCATCGCCCAGAAATTCTTTCTGCTCTCCTAGCTACCTGACTTCTTTCCAGCACATTCTCCCTCTTCTAAATTCCCAGTGAACTCTTCCATGTTCCAGCACCTTCTGTTGACCAACTCCTCTCTGCTCTGTCCTGCCTTCCCATCTCAGGCCCGCCCCACCCTATCTCGCGGACGGTTTGGTCAGGAATTTCTACTCCCTTATGCTCTAGTCTGTCTTGTCTATCACACCCCTCCGGGTTTACCTGCTGTTCCGGCAGCCCCCTCTCCAGCAATTCGGGATCCGCTGGGAAAGCTTTATCCAGGGGTCTAGGACTCTGAGCTTTATCCACACCCTGCAGAGGGATCACGTGTCAGTGGTAGGGAAAGGGGGCAGACTGCAGGCCTCCAAGGCCTCTGGGCCCTCCCTTCTCCCCTCTTTCAGGGAAGTATTCCTGGCATCAAAGCATGCAGCCCTTGTACTGCACAGGACAGCTGTTTAGCTTTGTGCTGGCATTAGGGTTGGATGTGGTACTCCCCATGTGCTGTGGACGAGTGCTGGAGTCCCAGGCTACAGGGCAGAAGGCCATCGGGGAGGAGAGAGCCCGGGGGACGCTCCTGGTGGGGCTGCCCAGGGTCTCACCTTGAGGTGCACATAGTCATATTCCTCAGCCATCGGGATGCCTTCATACTCATTGTGATGGCCTGCTGGATCATCGTCTACCTCCCTGCACTCTGGATCTCCCTCGGGTTTGAGGCCTCCATAACCAGGCAGGCGGGGTGGGGGAGGGGGCAGAGGCCTGTCCTGGATACTGCCCTTTCGGCCTGGGGCAGGAGAGGGAGCCGGGGAAGGGGCAGGAGCCTCAGAGACAGGCAGGGCAGGCAGAGGGCGGCGGGACAGGCTCTCGGTGGACGGCAGCCTGGGCCTGTGCTGGGGTGGAGGACTTTTGGTCAGAAGCTGGGCCACAGTGTCCAGGTCAGTGGAGGAAGACCCTCCTGGAGATGGTGACTCTGAAGATGGTGACTCCGGCCCCAGCAGCGGCACATCATAGATGCCTTCATCTGTGTCCCTGCTCTCCCCATTTGCCAGTAGTTCCTCGGGGGCTTCATACAGGTTGAGGAGAGCTGAGGCCCGTTTCAGGTTTGAAGGAGCAGCGTAGAGGGGAGGCCCTGGTTCCCGGCCCCCTTCCCACTCCAGATCTGGCTCCAGCTCTGGCTCCAGCTCCGCAGACGGCTTCAAGGCCAGAGGCACATCGTAGGGGGCTTCATCCTCTCCAGCGGTCTGTGGGACAACTGGAGCCAGAGGACAGGAAAAGGAAGCTGGGGAGTCATATGGGCAGTTGGGGGGTGCCCGGAGGATGTTGGGAGGCACATCATAGACCTGGAGGGAGGGATCAGTGTTAGCCTTCAGCTCAGCAGTAGACCACCCCTGAGAATTCTGGTCCTCATCCAACACACACAGAGCTCTCACCGCTAACACATCTCTGGGGGCAGTCAGCTGTGTCCCGTTGACTCTGGGGACCTTGTAGATGGACTCGGGAGAGGGTGAGCAGGATCTAGCTGGAGGTCCCGCGGCAGGGCAGGGTCGAGCTGGTGGTGGCACCACGTACACCTAGGGGATGAAGAGGTGGGTATGTCAGGGGTGGAAGTCGTTGACACAGGTACGTAACTTCAGGAACTCATAGACATTGTATCCTCCCCCTCCACACTCCCTGTGCTGAGCTTAGAAGCTGGAGACAGAGAGACATCAGCCAGCCACAACTTAGTCAGGATCTCCCCGGCACCTATCCCCAGGCCCTGGAGTGGGCAAAGAATACCAGGCAGGCCTGGGATGATGGAGGCTCCAGTTCTTACCTCCTGCTCCTCACTGCCACGCTCTGGGGTGGGACATGATGAGCCAGGTTGGGTGAGAGATGCTGGGGAGAGGCTAGGCTTGGGTGCTGGGCCAGCAGGAAGGAGCTTCACTCTGTTTGCAGGCACAATACCCTGCTGGCCATGCAGGGAGCAAAGGCACCAGCCATCTAGTCCACCAGCACCCTCCCTCTGCAGTACCCGTAGAACATCCCCTCGGCGGAAGGACAGCTCCTGAGGGGACTCTGCAGTGTTGTCGTAGAGGGCCCTGGCAAGCTGGGCCTGGTAGGGGAGGTTAGGAGAGAGGGGTGCTCACACACATATACGAGGTCATGTAGACTAGACCAGCCTCCCGTTCCATTCAAGTGATTTTATATATATATATATATACACCGAATATATATATATATATATACACACACACACACACACATATATACATACACATATATACACATACATATATGTATATATGTATATATATAAAATATCGTAGCGTATCGTGTCATATCAGCTGTTCCTGAGCAGGCTCTGCCTGGCCATCGTCATGGAGGGCACACTCCTCTTCCTTCTCGGTCTCTGACCTAGCTCTTTCCCATCTTGGTGCCTTTGCACTTATATTTTCCCTACTCCAAGCCCTCTTTCCTGACTCCATCTGACTGCTCCTCTGTCATCCTTCCGTTCTGAGAAAACTTCTCCTCAGAGGGGCCTTTTTATTCCCTTCCCACCACATTCCATGTCCGTATCCACCTACTGTTTCCTTCAGAGCTTTCTATTACATAGGTTGTGTTATCGCTGAGTCCCCTATGGCACTAAAAGCCCTGTAAGAACAGGGGCTGCTACACCCCATAATCCCCGCAGGAGGGGCCCACTCAGAACTGGTCCTCCATACACGTTTGTGGAGCACATGAAGAGGTCTCGCTCGGGTCTCCCACAGAATTTCTTTTGTGTTCCTTCTGTCCCCCAGTGATGACTCCTTCAAGTAAAAGGTTAGACCGAGCAACTATGGAGACCCGCCTTTCTGAGGGAGCCTGGAAGAAGCCCCGTGTAGACGGAGTGTTGGGCACGCTTGAGAAAGCAAGCCAACAGAAGCCGCTGCTCTTCCTAGCCTGGGCAACCACAGTTCCACCAGAAGAGGCAGAGGCAGCGTGTGGACGTCTCTTTCCAGGCATGTCTAGCAGGGAGCCTTTTCCCACTGAGGGCCATGAGCTCAGGTACCACCAAGTCACAAACTCAAAGTGCCAGGGATTGTTTCGGTCTTTATTAATTCTCATAATCTCTGCGTTAGAGGAGAACCCGGCCACAGGTTTAGACTTGGTCCCGTGGCATGTGGCTGATGCACCTGTCAGAGCGTGGACTGACGTCAGAGCCCGTACGCTCTCAAGAGCGCTCTCTGTTGCCCACCTACAACCACAAGTGTGGTTTCCTTCTCACGTGTATTTATTCTGTTTGTGTGTGTGCGTGTCACAGTGCACACGTGGAGGTCAGAGGGCAACCTGCAGGAGCCGGTTCTCTCCTTCCACCATGTGGCTTCTGGGGACTGGCCTTGTGCCGTCAGACTTGGCAGCAAGTGCCTTTACCTGCTAAGCCACTTCACCAGCCCTTCTTTCTTTTAAAGTTTTTATTTTATTAGCACAGCAGTAGAGAGGGACAGTGACTCCAAGCTGAGTAAGGTGTGTATATGGCTCCTATACTCAACCACCCCCAGTTCTAGCTCCTTAGTGCTCTTAATCCATAATGTCCTTTAGTAGAACTGAGTTTATCCCACTCAGACTATCACAGCACATTATCGGCTTCCGTTGTGATTTCTCAGTGACTGACTGCCAGAAGGATCCGGGGCAGCCGTGGCTCACCCAGGGACACTGCGAACAGCCAGGCAGATGCTGCTGGCTAGGTAGCCACATGGACTCTCTAATTCAGTTAAAAGTCTCCAGTCAGGGGCTGAAGGGATGGCTCCGTGGTTAAAAGTGGACACTGATCTTCCAGAGGACCCACGTTTGGTTCTCAGCAGCCACACTGCCTAACTCACAACGGGCACCTGCACTCATGTGTACATATCCACACACAGATACATATATACACATAACTAAAATAGACTAAGTAAAAGTATTTAGTTAAACCAAGTCTGGCGACAGAGGCCTGTCTTCTTTGCTACTTGGGAGACTGAAGCAGCCCTCTGGTTGAAGTTTGAGGCCAGCCTGGGCAACCGAGGAAAATCCTATCTCATAATGAACAGACGGCTGGGGGACTTGGGGTGTAACTCAAGTTAGTTGGTAGAGTGGTTGGTTACCTTAGCATGCACAAAAAGTCTATCTTTTGCTACTGGGGTTGTGGTGGCACACACCAGTTACCGCTGCACTTGGGAAGTAGAGGCCAGAGGATCAAGGCCAGTCCAAGCTACATCATACTTTGCCTCAAAACAAACAAACAAACAAAAACACCGAGTATCTGAGTATGTAACTCAGGCATAGCACACTTCCCTAGAATGTTTGAGGCTTTAGGTTCAATCTCTAATACTATAAAAAACAAACAAATGGGCGGTGGTGGTTTTAATCCCAGCACTCTGGGAGGCAGAGCCAGGCAGATCTCTGTGAGTTCGAGGACAGCCTGGGCTACAAAGCGAGTTCCAGGAAAGGCGCAAAGCTACACAAAGAAACAGTCTCGAAAAACCAAAAACAAACATCATCATCCAACAGACAGACAAATCTCCATCTGCAGCAGGGTGCTGCTAGACGGCGGGAGAAGGAAGCTCTGCTCACTCACAAGCATGCTGGGCCTCTGGGATCCTGTTTGTGCTAGAAGGCAAGTTGTCCAGCCCTTTCACTCCTTCCAAACAACCACCCACCCTTCCTTCCCTCCTCAAGGTGCTGGGGTCAAACTCAGGTCCTTTTGCATCCCAGGCAAATGCTCTACCACAAAGCTACATGCCTGACCCTCACCACACTGTTTCTGATTATACTGCAGCTTCTAAAGGATATCGTCTACAAAAAGAAAACACACTAAACAGAGAACACAGATTGCTGGTTGGCTCTGTACTCTCACCTCCATTCCATGTGTATGCACGTGCGTGAGGAGGAGGCCAGAGGCTGGTGGTGGGTATCTTCCTTAATCATGCTTCACTTTATTTACATTTTTGAGAGAGTCTGAATCTGGAGCTCACTGATTCAGCTAGACTAGCTGGTCAACAAATCTCTGGGATCCTCTTATCTCTGCCTCCCCGGTGATGGGAATCACAGGTACGCACCTCTGCACATGGCTTTTTATGTGGGTGCTAGGGATCAAACCCAGGTCCTTAGTTCAGGCAGAAATCACTACCAACTGCGCCATGCCCCCAGCCCCTACACCTTTCGTTCCAACTGAAAACCAGAAATTAGTACTTTGGATCTAGCCAGAGATTAAGATAAAGTTCTCAGTGCAGGTGGTCTTGGGGTTGAGTCCCTTTCTTGCCTGGATGCCTTAAACTGGTTTTAAACATCAGTGTACTGTAGTTGCCTCCTTCATAGAATTTCTATCGATAGCCAAATACCTACTTTGGGATGGTAACATGCCCTCATAAAGTTGAGAG
The DNA here is from genome assembly GCF_903995425.1 of Onychomys torridus. Classification (NCBI taxonomy): domain Eukaryota; kingdom Metazoa; phylum Chordata; class Mammalia; order Rodentia; family Cricetidae; genus Onychomys; species Onychomys torridus. Next base: position 43,463,093 of record NC_050451.1, read on the forward strand.
CACGAAACAAGGCATCAAAAGATCACGGCAAAACTTAGCACAGGACCAGGTATGTAAATTATAAATGTCACTATTGCTATGGTCCTGTGAGTTTCATTAGCATAAATACCCTTCCCCCATACACCTTCTGGACTTCAAAGGTGACAGTGACTCCAGGATACTGACAGCAGCTCCCGCACTCCCAAAGGCACCCTGACACCAAGGGTTTTGTCTAAGGAATGAAAACTGGAACCACGCTCACGGGGAACACGAGGGTGCCCTGCGGTCCATGCTTTTTGCTTTCATAGTTTTTCTTCCCACAGCCAGAGTGAGGGGAGGCAGGTGGCCTTCCCTGGGAATGCCCAGCAAGGACTGGAGAAGTGTGAGGACAGACTCCAGGAGAGAGCAGAGGTGGGGCTGTGTGGCTCCTCCCTGAATTAGGTTTGAATTCCAGCCAATGGGGCCCCGTGCTTTGCTGTTTGCCTAAACCCAGGCCAGAGCAGCTGAGAGAATGATGGATAATGGGTGTGATCACCCTACTCTATCTCCTCCTAGAGGCCTAGCTGACTGGTGAGGGAATGGCTGACTTATTCGGGGTGGCGGTGTGCCACTGCATTTTCTGGTAGGACTCCTCCTGCAATCCTGACACGCTTCCCTTTGTCCCCAGTTACCAGACAGTGGCCCGAGGCAGGCTGATACCATCTCCCCTCTTCTACATTATGTCCCCCTGCTTGTTCACGGGCTCCATTTTTTCCAACCCTCTAGAGTTGGGCTTCCTTGGCCTTCCATTTATTTTCCTTGGGCTGCCTGGTCTTTGCCAGAAAACTCCTTTTACTTACCTCCCCGTCACGAGCCCCTGCCAACCACCAGTGGCCACCTGTTCCCACCCAGAAAAGAGCAGATAGGGCTGGGGTTACACTCCCCCACTCCTCGGTCTATCCACAGCCACCATAAAGAAAGAGAATAGGGAGAGGGGAGGAGGGGCCAACCCAGAACCAGAAGGCACGGGGAGAGCGAGAAAGAAAACAAAGAGAGAGGACACAGCTTCTGGGAGAAGAGATCACAAAGAATGGGTACCAATAAACGCGACAGTGCCATCGAGCAGGTTGGAGGTCTCTGCTTGGCAAGCCTCCTCTCCCTGGTGGACTCACCGACGTGGCAATGGCCATGGCTCTGGCCTCCAGCGTCGCCTGCTTCGGACCAGGCTCAGTTTCGCTGACTTCAGCGACGGCTGCCCCTCGCCATGGTTCCGGGCCTCCAAGTCAGAAGGTCACCCCAAGCTGTGGCGCTTGACGAGTGGCCTCCCCCAAAGTTGGAGGAAGAGAAAGAAAACCCACCTAACTTTCCAAAAGGGAGGCAGCTTGGCCAGGCAGGAGGAGGAATGGGGCGGGCCTGGGCGTCGCTGCGGGACCTCATCCAAGGGGCGCGATCTAAACTGTCCCCAGGGTCTCCTGGGGGGGCACAAGGCCCCCACGGCTGTGGCCTTAGGCTGCAGAGGCCACTTGGCCACACATGGGCCCAAAGCTCCCGTCCCAGGCCGGCGAGGCGAGGAGGCAGGAACTGCGGGGCTGCTTTCGACGCCTCTCTCCAGGCAGCTCAGGCTAGCCCCGAGGGCTGGGAGAAGCTGCCTGAGTGGTTGGGCTGGACGAGCGACTCCTGGGGCCAACCCTCCCCCCGCGGCGCGGAGCGCTGCTCCCGGGACTGTGGTCCCGGCTGGCTGCCGGGGCACTGCGGCGGCACCCGCGGGGAAGGAGGAGGAGCGAGAACTCCACTGCTTGGCTCCCAACTCGCCCCCAAGTCAGCGCCCAGGCAGGCCGGCGCCAAAGGCCCAAGAGCTCGTGGCGGTGGAGCTGGCCGCCGTGGCCAGGCCTGCACCGAGGCGGGCTCTCCCGGCCACCCCTTCCTTCTCAGCACTGCCGGGTTCTCGAGGGGGCCGCCAGGCACCTCTCGGTCTCAGCGCCCATGGGCGCGCGCGCCACCCTTGGCCCCGGGCACCCAGTCCCGGCTCCCACTCCCTGGACCCGGCCCCTCGGCGCGCCCCGAAGCTTAGGGAAGCTCCTGGTATCTTGGGGGAACGAAGAAAAAGGCCACACAGAGCTAAGGGAGCAGAGAAGGGGAGGAGCGGTCCTCGCAGGCTCGCCTGGGGTCGGGGTGCGGGCACTGAGGGCTAGAAGAGGTCCGGGGTCGCGCGTGGCTCCGTTCACCCCTCTCACACCGCGCCCCTTCCCTCCCCTGCCCGGGCTCCGGCTCCCCGGGACTCTCTCTCCTCCCTCGGGGTCTCAGTCCAGGGGATTAAGAGAGGGGAGGGAGGGGGAAGGGGAAGCTGCGGAGAAAGGGGACGATCCTTTCCGAGGCGGTGTAGGGTTTCAGCTCCGGACCGACCCTCGGGCCAAACGGCGCGCCCCAGCCGAGCCCCTCGTCCTTGCACCTTCTTCCTCCGGACCAGCGCGGTCGACCGGCGGGGGGTCTGGTCTGCGCGCTCCGGGGAGCTCGGCTGTGCCCGCCACGCCCCCGCTCTCCCCCGCCAGCCCCACGCCTCTCCCCTGCCTCCCTTTCATTAGCCCCACATCTGTCTTTCCCCCGGGAGGGAACGCGCTGCTTCCGCCGCGCTGGGCTCCCGGCGTTTTTCACCGTGGCTGACTTGGCAGGGGGCGGCAGGGGGGCGAGCCGGGCAGGTCCAGCCGGGCACAGGCTTTGGAGTCTGGTGTCGAACAAAGATTCTGGCCCTCGAGAGAAAACGTGAAGCCTGAGCGCCTGGCCCCAGAACGCAGGCTGGCCGGTTGCGCCGCCTATTAGCCTCCTTTGCCAGTCTGGGCCTGTTTCTCTTCTTCTGGTTGGCTCTCGCTGCTACTGGAGCCGGAGCCGTTGGGGTGGAGACCGAGGGCCTGGAATCGGGACTTCCAGCTGAACTCGATCTCTTTGCCTTCTAAACTCTTCCTGCCGGCCTCCCTCCAGCACCCCTCTTCGCTGGCCCTTGCTTTGAAGAGATACACATCAGAGCTTCTTGGAGGGTTGAGAGAGCCCTGTCTTCTTCCATTGGAGCTGGGGTGGGGATGTTCCTGGTATTTGGAAAGAAAGGTGGAAAGCTGTATGTAGTATATGTCCAGTGTTTACGTTTAACAAATGAACGCTTAAAGCACAAAATAGCGAGCTTAGTCGTAACCTCTTTAGGAGAGAGCATCTGAAATCTTATTTAAGGATCTTTGTGAACGGGAGGCTTTGAGACCACTCTTCCCTTCCAACGCATCTCAGTGTTCCACAGGCTTACCCACAGGCACTTCCCAGGACTACCTGTGGGGAGAGTGCCCCAGACCCTTTCCCACCTTACTCCGTGGAACCCTCTGCAGCGGGGAGAGGTAGCATTTAGAGGATGGCTCAGTGAGAGTTTCCGGATGAACCCAGGATGAAAGGTAATGGCTCTGGGCTCAGCATCAGTGCTGGAGTGCAGACCTCATGCACTGCCTGGAGACCTTGAACACACTCAGACTCCATTAGAACGAAAAGGAACTTTAAAGTGTCTAAATACATCTGAAGTGAGAGTTCTCCTCTCCCATTTCTAGTGTGACTGGCGGTGGTCACTAGGGAAGACTTTCTATCCTCCAGACTCCTGTCTCTGGGTGGGGAGATGATCTAGCTTGGCTGCCTTGGCATGATGGGTAGTGACGGGGTATGACCCCTTACCCAGGGTCACCAGTACAAAGCAAAGGTGGACGGGACACTTTGGTCCCCAGACTTAAGTGCTCTGATGGGCATAGAGAAGTAGACACAGGCCAGAAGCTAAGGAGAAAGGACGTGAATGGTCCAGGGAAGGTCGTAGTTTGAGCGATGGGCAGGGCTCTCAGTGCCTCAGGCATGAATATAGGTAAGGGGCAGCTTCTGTTTTCCGAGGGAGTCCTGGCTGATTAGTTATGTTACCTTGGTCAAGTCATAGACCATCTTGGAGTTTGAATCCCCCCTGGTTTGGTGAGGAGAACACGGATGGAAAGTGCCCAGCACTTTGCCTTTCTTCAAAAATAGCGAATTTTCTTCACTAACAGCTCTTTCATGAAAACAGGATGTTCTTAGTCAAGGGAGTGGGAGCCTTTCTTCTGCCCTCTGAAGGTACTCGGGAGTTCAAATAGGAAGAGTTCTGGCCCCAGGGTACAGACAGAGGAGAAAACTCTGGGCTGAAACCTTGCAGAGAGCAGCCTTGCATAGTCTCTCACGCCAAGGTCTGCCTTGGCCACATTCAAAGAGTAGCAAAGAAGGAACTCTTCTCTGCCTTCCCAGGCCCAGCCTTCTTTTCTACTTTCTTCTTCCCAGCAGGATCCAGCCATATTCCTTCCTTGTCGCCCACGACGTTCCACCTCATCCCACCCCTCTCTCTTCACCCCTAGTTTTCCGTTCACATTGTCCTATGTGCGTCTGAAATGTGTCAGATGCTTACCCACCTCTAGGACTTTTGCTTAGGCATTCCTTCCTCCAGACCCTTCCTGTCATCATGCCAAAATTCCCAGAGTCTCTTCCCACCCTCACCAGGCTCTCACCTCCACAGCAGCTCTGTGCCCTTCCTATGTCACAGTACAGTTAAGTTTCTTTTTTTTTTTCTTTTAAATTTTATTTATTTTATGTATGTTGGTGTTTTGCCTGCATGTATTGTCTATATGAGGGTGCCAGATCCCCTGGAACTGAAGTTACAGACAGTTGTGAGCTGCCATGTCGGTGCTGGGTATTGAACCCAGGTCCTTCAGAAGAGCAGTCAGTGCTCTTAACCACTGAGCCATCTCTCCAGCCTCCCTGTTTCGTTTTCTAGTATAATCTGAAAGTAGCGTCGTCTGTCTTGTCTTCCTCTTCATTTCTTTTTCTTTTTCTTTCTTTTTGGTTTTTCGAGACAGGGTTTCTCTGTGTAGTTTTTGGTGCCTGTCCTGGATCTTGCTCTGTAGACCAGGCTGGCCTTGAACTCACAGAGATCCACCTGGCACCTGGCTGAGATTAAAGGCGTGCGCCACCGCCGCCCTGGCTCCTCTTCCTTTCTAACACTTAATGTCAGTGCCTGGTGTGTAGTAGACGCTCAATAAATGTTTGCTGAGTGGATGGGTGGACATGGGAGCGGTGAATATAGGGCAAAACTGAGTTATCCTCAGAGAGGTACCTTTCCTGGGTCCTTGCCCTCTCCATCTGCCAGCTCCATGTGTTTCCAAGACCTTCTGAGCTTAATCATTCTGCAGTTATCAATTGTATTAAAAATAATTAGCGGTCTGGAGAGATGGCTCCGTGGTTAAGAGCACATACTGCTCTTCTTGAGGACCTGAGTTCAATACCCAGCAGCCACATCAGGTGGCTCACAACTGTCTGTAACTGTAACGCCAGCTCCGGGGGATCTCACACCTCTGACCTCTGTGGGCACTTGCATTCATGTGCACATACACCCCCGCCCCATACACATAATTTAAAAAATAAAAAATAAATCTTTTAAAATGATTAGCAGCCAGGGCCATTATCACCCACAAATCAGAATGTGGGAATACTGTTCCAGAGTCTCCATCTTTGTCCCTAGAAAAGTGTGGTGGGGATGCCCCATTGCTAAGAGCATCACCTCAATATCCTAATAACCCATGTCCTAGCTTCTTATGGGTAGAAATGAACTGATTCCCATGGATGCTGCACTGTCTTAGGACCTTAGGTCCAGGGCAGCTAATCTTCTAGGTAGCTCTAAGGTCACTCATATCAATGTCACACACCCCCAGGTACACATATACTACACCACACATACTCTTACCAATGCGGAAGGATCATCCAAGGTCATGAACAGACTAACATTTCAAGGCAGCAGGTAAGGCGTGAGTACCCTTTTGGTAAGTTGTAGGGTAGTTGTATTTGAACTCACTTCAAGCACCAAGAGCTTTTCCAAGCAAAGGATAGAAGTAGTTCATCCCTTTCCCCTGCCCTTTCCTGGCAGGTGCTGACCTCTTTTCTCAGGGACACAGGGGTAGGAATGCCAGCCCTGTTTGGCTGCCAGATCAGTCTCAGGCAAGTAGGGACGTGTTGGGAGGGGACTCCTAACATCAGATGTTGGGCCAACCCTTCCTTGCTCCCGCCCCCAGGAGTCTCCCCATTACCACCCCCACACCCCCAAGGATTCCCTGGAAGCTGAAATGACTCAGGGATTCCAAAACTAGTCACCCCAGGAGGAAACCCTCTGGAAAATGTTTCTCATGGCAGGGAGTCACCCTAAAGAGTCCCACAAAGCTGCTAATGAGATAAGACCAGAGGCTGAGCAAGCAGGGTGGGGTGGGGGCCTGTGGCTCAGAGAATGGTTCATGGGTCAGTCTGGTCATCATGGTATAGGGAAAGCCAACCCCAGGGAAGACTGTGTACTTAGAGGGGATCTTCCATCTTCCTTTCAGAGGTTTCTTCTGTCCTGAGGTACAGAGGTAGACAGAAACCCCAAATGCCTCTTGTGAAGAACAATGTCCCAGTCACCCAGGCCAGTTCCATTCTGGAGTGTCAGCAGTTGAGACCAGAAGCTGGGATCATTTTCAGTGCCTAAAAGCCCTTGTGCACTGTCTAGGGTGTGCTCCCTAGGGCTGTGACCGGGGGAGACCTGTAGGAATCCTGCTTTTTGAAACAGCACAGGCTAGCTAAAGGACCCTCTGGGCTTGGGGTTGCTAAGGAACACCACAAGCCACCTGAGGCCATGTGCTAGACAAAAGCCTGAGGAACAGGAAGCTGGAACAATGGATCCCAGCCAGCAGGGCTGAACGCCAAAGTGGGCAGGAATGCCCTGTGGTCTTGGGCAGGTGCAAACGAAACCGTCCAGCACAAGTCCAGGTGAACAGGGACACATTCACTGTGGGGGGCGCCCCTTCCATCCACAGCCCACGGAGGATTGGCTCATGCTAGGAGTTTAGGATTGGAGTTATTGAGGGCTGGAATGGAAAACCAGCTCAAGAGTCTTTCTAACTGCGTAAACCTTGGGTAGATTACTACATTTTGTTGGGTCTCACTTTCTTCACCTGTGATATGAGGATTATAGTTTTCATGTCACAGTTTTACTGTCAGGACAGAATAAGATGATGTGATTAGGATTCAGCACCACGTCTGGCACACTCAAGTGCGTAGGAGCAAGATGGGCAGCATATATAGGGAGATGGTACCCAGGAGCACCGGGCCAGGGGTGGGCGTGGGCATCGACTGAAGATATTCCTGGCCTTATTGCTCTTCCAAAGTGTCCAAACTCTGGCCACCAATAGTTCCTCCTCAGTGCCTCCCACTGTTTCGTGCCCCAAGCGTCACCAAAGCAGTTTCTTCCAACTCTTGAGAATGCCCTCCGTTGTCATGACACCTCTTCTTTGAGGACTGTTTTGTCCCGCATCTGCACACTAAGTGGTCCTCTATGCTGTACACTATTTGGCTCCCTTTGTTTACTCTTTGGTCCCTTGGTTACTTCAGGAGTATTTTCTGAGGGAAAGCACATGCAAATCACTAGACATTATTCTAGAGACAGTGTGTATGAGTGTATTGGGGTGGGGCAGAGGTCTCTGGGCAAACAGAGGAAGGCCTGCAGGAAGAGTGCTGGCTGGTCTCTGCACAGTCCTCCCCAGCAGGCTGGACCTTGACTGGCCTGTGCCTTTGGACTCTGTCTTTCTGGAGTACACACACTCCCACCTGGCCAGTAGGGCCCCACAAGAGCGCACAGGCTGAGTGTGGCCGCGTCCCTGGGGCGCCGTGAACGGTGTGTGTGTGTGTGTGTGTGTGTGTGTGTGTGTGTGTGTGAGTGAGAGAGAGAGAGACCTCCTGCTGGGTCTTCGGGAGCACAGTGTTCGCTTCTCCGTGTTCCACTTTCCCATGTGTGCAGTGTGGCCAGTCACCCACAGCATCTTCCCTCAGTCTTGCCCACCCAACCAGAAAACCCCTGCGTATGCTTCTGGTAGCACCTGCCTGATGAGGGCTACATCCTCATCCCAGGAAGAGGTCAGGGAAGGTCTAGGGATGGGGTAGCAAATTGAGAGGCAAAGGGAAGTTGGGGACAGGGATGGACAGAGAAGGAGGACTCATGCTCACAGGTGATGGTGCTCCAAAGAGTTGGGGTCATCAAAATGAGGAGGGGCCCGAGCACAAGGGGAGGGAGGTCAAGATGATCCAGAGGAGGGAAATGTTCATTAAGACAGGTGACCAGGGACATCAAGTAAGAAGAGGGACAGTTGGAGGCCGGGGCCTAGGCAGGAGCAGCAGAAGTCTGGAAAATGGTGCCTCTGGAAGGGAGACCAGATGACATTCTTGAATTTGAAGTAGTATACCAACCAGGGAAATTCCCATCATGCCAGTTCACAGAGACAGAGACAGAATTACAGAAAGCTATTACTACGACCCCCGCCCGGAAAGTGCAAGGAACAAAGTTTACCCAATCAGCTGCCAGGCTGATAATGACAGCCATTACAGCTTCCATGAGGGTAGCACTTAAACAGCTTTTGGCAACACTCCCGGGTTTTATGTTGTTGGAGTTATTTTGTTTTTTGGTTTTTTTTTCCCTTTGGTTTTTTTTTTTTTTTTTTTTAATCTCAGGTCACTCCCTCCAAAAGATAGTGGAAATAAATTTGAATAAACAAAACAGGTTTGCTGAAAATAAAACCAGGACACCTCCACTGCTCCAGTCAGCCTGCTTCCAGAAGGCCTGTCAAACAGGGTAGTGCCTGTGGCTGAGTGAGCAGTGTCCGGCATGTACCAGGTGAGTGGCCCTGATGTCTGGCAGAGGCCTGGCTGAGAGGGGAAGGAGCAGGGATGGTCCTGAGTGTGTAGGGAAGCTAAGCTTCCAGGCTTCTGGCCTCGGGGAGCTGCCAGGGGAGACTCATATAGGATGGAGACCTGAGAGTACCTTTCTCACTGGCCTTTGCTTATAGGTTGCTGCATTCTTGGCTATGATTGTGGGAACCCACGTCATCAGTTCGGAGATCCGGAATGACTGTAGTCATTGGCCCAGTTGTTGTCCCAGCAAAGAGCAAGACTCCACTCAGGAGTTGCTGACGTGGAACCCTGCATCTACGTCTCCCCCAGAGCCTCTGAGCCTCACCTACCACCCAGAATCCTGCAAGGCCAGCAGGGATGGACCCCTCAACAGGAGGGCCATCTCTCCTTGGAGCTATGAGTGAGTCTACTATTTCCCTCCTGAATGTGTCCTCCAGGGGATGTAGGAGGGACCCAAAAAGTTCCACTCAATTTGACCTACCAGCCTCTTGTAATTGTACAGACCAGAAAAGTTTGGGAGCTACACAGGCCTGAATTTGAGCCTCAGCTCTGCCCTCTTTGCGTTATGTTGGGAGATGTTTTCCAAGTTTAGGCTGGCTTCCTTTCTTCCTTTCTCTAGATTACATTCTAGAGGCTAATATATAGATCAAACAAAACAATGCATCTAAACCTTGTATTAGTATGGATTCTGTTTCTTGTTTGGTCTGTACCATAACTCACATTTTTCTAACTAAAGTATCAAGCGGTACTATGCGATGCAGACACCAAGTACCACCATGCCAAACGCTGTCACTCAACTCTTGTGGGGCAGGTGGGTGGCTGGATCCCTCGGCTTGTTATTTTTAACCAAAAATCATTGTTCTCTTGGTCTTTTATACAATTTGTCACATAAGTACTATAATTCTCTACTTGTGCCATGATATGAAATTGGGATAGAGAAACGAAGTATTACAAATTAGGGTCTTAGGGATCCTGAACACGTTTCTGCAGTTCTGTATTTTCCCGGGGTTTTCTGTTTCCACTTCTCACGTGTCTCAGTTGCCTAGCTTTGCCTTTGAGGGGTGTGGAGATGTTCCCTGGTGCAGGAAGCTGGTCAGCTTTAACTGGTGTTATGTCTAAGACACCAGTTCATAATACTTTGGAGTAGTCTCAGGGGCTGCCTGCAAAGTCTGCTTGGCGTGGGCTCACCTGTACCCGTCTTCTTCTCTGAGAGGCAGTAAACCCTGACAAGCGCTTAGCAAACTTTCTCCAACATACACTCTGTACAACACTTGTCCCATAAGCTGTTTCTCAGACAAAAAACTATGGTGTCAAGTGAGTTTGGGAAACACTACACAGCCCCACCCCTTCATAGTGATCTCCGTGCATTGAAGTTGGCTAGAAACCGACAAGAAATAACCATTAGTTTCCCCCAAACTTATTTGATTGCAGAAGCTTTAAAAACAAACAAACAACAAAAAACCCAGGGTATTTATTATGGAATCTACTCTGGGAAACTCTTGCAGTAGCTGGACCCCAATTTCCCAGAGTTTGAATAGGAAATGGTTCGATTATATTGGAGCTTCCTTCCAGGTTACTAGACTTAATACTTTTTTTTGGTTTTTCGAGACAGGGTTTCTCTGTGTAGCTTTGCGCCTTTTCTAGAACTCGGTTTGGAGACCAGGCTGGCCTCGAACTCACAGAGATCTGCCTGGCTCTGCCTCCCAAGTGCTGAGATTAAAGGCATGCGCCACCACTGCCCAGCCTAGACACAATACTTTTTTAGTATCTTCAGTAGTTGGGTTTTTTTTTGTTGCTGTTTTTGTTTTTTGGGGCACCACAAATCTTTTTGTTTTGTTTTGTTTTGTTTTTTTGAGACAGGGTTTCTCTGTGTAGCTTTGTGCCTTTCCTGGATCTTGCTCTATAGACCAGGCTGGCCTCCAACTCACAAAGATCTGCCTGGCTCTGGCTCTGGCTCTGCCTCCCAAGTGCTGGGATTAAAGGCGTGTTCCACCACCGCCCGGCCGCTGCCACAAATCTCATCTGAATAGGTTAAAAATCCTTGTCTATGTCCTAAATGTGCTTGTAATATATGCTTGGACAGTATCTGGAAGGGTTGGATATGGAGCAGCTGTCCCTGGGAAGTAAGACTCACGAAAGGAGACGGTCAATGTTTGTTATATGTCTTTTTATACTTGGCTTGCAGGCAGTTGTCAAAAAAACAAACAAAAAACTCCCTGCTAGACTGGAGTTCTCTATGTGGCACAGGCTAGCTTCAAACTCATGGCACTCTGTGCCTCAGCCGGCTTCTCAAGTGCCAGGATTACAGGCATGTACCATCATACAGGCCTCACACCAGTTTTGGAATAATTGTAATTTTAAAACCTCACAAAATGTATAATACCTTACTAAGAAGCCTCATGCATATCAGAGAGATGCAGGGCTGGTGTGATAGAGGCTGGCAGGATGCTGCTCACCTCCCTCCGCTTTGGGAAGGAGCTACTATGACTATGGCCTGGCATTCAGGGCCACTAGGAAAGCTACTCTTTTGTCCCCTATTTATACTCTAGTTGGAGGAAATAAATCTGAGGAGTGGGCATTCAACGTTACACAGCATGGGGTGCCAGTACAGATTTAAGAAGTCGAGTCCACAGCCACACCATTTTCTCCCCACAGCTTCTCCACCCCGCCTGCCCCTTGCTTCTGGCCTGTCCCTCCAGAACTGATCAGCTCTGTTTCTACAGGTTGGACAGGGACTTGAACCGGGTCCCCCAGGATCTGTACCATGCAAAATGCCTGTGCCCACACTGCGTCAGCCTACGGACAGGCTCCCACATGGACCTGATGGGCAACTCAGTACCCCTCTACCACAACCAGACGGTCTTCTACCGGCGGCCGTGCCACGGACAGCAAGGTTGCCATCACGGCTACTGCCTGGAGCGCAGGCTCTACCGTGTCTCCATGGCTTGTGTTTGTGTGCGGCCCCGCGCAATGGCGGCTTAAACAAGTTTGCCACCTACCTGAGGCTGATATCTTGCCGCAGTGGGCCAGGGTACCTGAATGCTCAAGCCCTCCAGAGCCCTACCTGAAGCACCAGGATCCTGGGACAAGATGGAGAACTTGGGGAGAAATCCTGACTTTTGCACTTTTTGAAAGAACTTTGGGGAAGGAGCAGTTGCAGACTGTGGCTGCTTGGAAGATGCTGTCGTGGCATTTCGGTCTCCAAAGGCCTGCCGGTCCCTGGAAGTTGTAGTTGTTCTACTGACTCTTCCTTCCCTCTGGATCCTCCTGACCTGCACAGGCACTTTCTCCGTATTCCCCCTTTGCCCTTCATTTTGTTGGCTTGTGAATACCAGCTCTGTAGGCAGCCAGGTGTAATTACTTTGACGTGGATAATTCTGAGGAGAGAGCTGTTATTGAACGCGAAGAGATTTATCCAAATAAATATCTGTATTTAAAAATGGTCTCATCTGCCTTTGGCATCCATGGTGCCTGAGCACCCTGTGGTCCCCAACTGGGTCCTCCTGCCTTTTCTAGCACTTTCTCCACACTCCGCCGGGTGCCCATTGCAAACACCCATCCCCTCCTCTGGTCTGAACATAAGGGTGGGGGGCAGACAGCTCAACATGAGGGGAGACAGAAGTCCATTGAGGCATTGCAGTAGGCACACAGCGCCCCCTTGTCTCCCCAACAATCCTCCTTTGTCCTCTGGTCCTGGCTCTTGCAGCTTGGTCCAGCAGGGTACTGCCTGGGCTGGACTCCAGTTGCCACCTCCCTTAAAGGAAAAGAGAGAAAGGCCCAGCCCAGGAAGGGGGCTAAGGCTATAGGAGGGGGCATACATGTCTTCAGGCTTTGGTGACTGGGGAACCCCTCGCTCAGCCTCTGTCTCTCTCATTCCCCCCAACTCCTCTGGTCTCTTCCCCATCTCTTCCCCTCCCTGTTCCCTCTCTCCTTCTCCAGCTTGGGTTAGACTGGAGGAAGAGGAGGGTTAACCACCTCTCCCTCACCCCTCCCCATGCCTCCTAAGGGCCCTGCCGGCAAGTGCAGAGGGAGGCATTCTGGGCAGCTGGGCGAGCCCATCTGGGCAAGCCTCCCCGAGTTACTGCCTTCTCCCACAGTCCCACAGCAGGTCCCAGCTCCACTTTCAGGCTCTTGAAGTGCCTTCTCCCCGCTGTCTGCTTCCCCAACCAGTTTCTGTTTCCTGTCCTGGGGCTGTCTGGTGAGGGAGTGCCTGCGCCTCGTGAGCCTCGCAGACATGTTCAGTGCTTGGGATCGCCAGGAGCGGCCCCCAGAGGAAGGAGCAGCCGCAGGGCTCCAGGGCTTCGGTGTGGACAAGACCTTCCTGTCTTCCCTCAAAGGCATCCTGCTGGAAACTGAGCTGGTAACAGCTGCCTCCCCAACCTGGTGCCTCCATCTCTTCCGTCCCAGCTCCCTGGCGCAGGCCTGTGCTGGCCTCCTGTGCTGGCCTCCTGTGCTTACCATTCCACAGGCCCCTTCCTAGGTCTCTGTCCTTCCACTCCCAGGCATACCTTCTGCAACTCTTAGCTTTCTGGCTGCTTCTCTCTGGAGACAATTACAGCACGCATCATTTGTTCCAAGACTGAAGTTAGCTGGAAAGATAGCTTTCCAGGATACTGAGGGAGTGAGCTGTCATTAGGGGGTGGAAAGAGGATGGACAGCTCCTAGGGCTGCTTCTTGGCATGTCTAAGTTTAAGTATCCAAAAGGGTAGAGTTCCTGCAGCCATGCTTTATCTGTCAGCGGCGGCCCATGAACACATCTACCCTCAGGCTTTCCCTGGTTCTTGAGCAAGATCACCTTGCTAACATGAGGCCTTTTTCCTATCTGCCATCCAACATGCAGGAGGCTGCTGCCTCTCAGCCTCTCTCAGCATGGAGTCAAAGGCTCTGGCTCTTCTCTTGGGAGTTTTAGCCTCCTGGAGTGGGGAAAGCTTCTTGAGGCAGAGGCACTGTGGCTGGCGTGTGTGCACTGTGTTCTGTGCTCCGGGGGACTCCCCCGGGGGGTGTGCCGATTGACCAAACATCTGGAGTTGCTGGGATTCCTGGGATAGCAGGCGTGGGGGGATGGAGATGTCCTTGATGGTCCCTGACACCAGGGACGGGACACTTCCCTGTCTTCACTGAGAACTCCTCCTCCTCAGTGAGGCTGGCTAACAAGAGAAAAGGGGGGCCTGATCTACACATGGGTCTCCTCAGAAAGCGCCCCATGCTTGGTCCTGCAGGCCCTGACCCTCATCATCTTCATCTGCTTCACGGCCTCCATCTCCGCCTACATGGCTGCAGCGCTGCTGGAGTTCTTCATCACCCTCGCCTTCCTCTTCCTCTATGCCACCCAGTACTACCAGCGCTTCGATAGGCTTAACTGGCCTTGTCTGGTGAGGAGCAAGCCTCTTCTACCCCATCCTGGTCTCTTCCTTCTGATTGCCCAATTCTCCTGTTGTCTCCTGGCTCCCCTTCGTTTCCACAACCAAGCTGTGTGTTGACTCACGTTGTGTCCTGTGCTCAAAAGTGAACTTTGGCCCATCAGAGTGCCCCTGTCAGGAAGGACATACAGACTAGCCCTGCTCTCCCACACATCAGAGGCTTGGCTCAGGCCTGCTCCATGTGGCTCTGCCTCCCAGCTAATCTAGATTTATCTGCTTCCACCCTCTGGGTGGTGTTATGAGCTCACTCCCTTGAAAGTACTTCACCCGTGTCCAGGGGCCATCTCTGGGCAGGAATTCAGTCTTTGAGGAGCAGACTGGGAGAGCTGAGGAGCTTGGAAAACCTCCAGGTAATGATCCCCACACCCCATTGCCTCTGGCTCCCCAGGACTTCCTCCGCTGTGTCAGCGCCATCATCATCTTCCTGGTGGTCTCCTTTGCCGCTGTGACCTCGAGGGAGGGAGCTGCCATTGCTGCTTTTGTGAGTCCGCCCCTGTCCTGATTGCCAGCCCCCAGGACTTGTGGCTGGGGTATTGGCACACTTCCTGTGTCCAAACCGAAGCCTGCATCTGCTCATACCTCATCCCCTGACTTCTTCCCGGCCCCAATCCCCTAGCTGACAGCCTCTGCTGTGGCAACCCCATTCCTTTCTTCCCGCAGGTTTTTGGCATCATCCTGGTCTCTATCTTTGCCTACGATGCATTCAAGATCTACCGAACTGAATTGATGCCCAGGACCACTGAGGGTAAGTGTCTATGCCCTGAGAGAGGAGATGCCCATACCTCTGCCCCAGATACTGACATCATGCATGGTTTCCCTGCCTGGCTACATCTCCACAGGGGACCAGCAGTGATTCCAGGGTTACCTGGCTCCCACGACCAGACACAGGAAGTGCAGAGCCCAGATGTATCACCTCTGGATTCACTGGACCTCCCAAGTGCCCATCATCTACTCCTCGTCTATGGAGATGTGTGCTTGAGAAGTCCCAGGGCATCTGTGAAAAGTGGTGACATTCTGGGGGTTGGGGTAGGTTGCTGTGCCTCCAAGTCATTCTCAAATTAAAAAAAAAAAAATCAAATCGTAGTGGTGGGTCTTCTTCCTTGAAAATTACACAGAGCAAGAAAGCTGAAGGAAGGGTTATTCACGAGACATAGGAAAGAGTGATCCAGAGGGCCAAGATCCCTCTGTGGGGTGAGGGTTAGATCGAAGAGGCTGAAGACATACGTCAAAGGCATACTTTCTACCTCAGCCTGACACGTCAGAGGGACGTGCCAAAGTGCCATGTGCCAGGCTGCTCGGGAGTGAGATGTCTAGGTTTCCCTGATGCTCACAGCCCAGCACACCTGTTAGGCATGGGCTAAGGCCCTTCTCTGGGGCTTGTGTAGAGCTCCCTCTTGTGGTACGGTGAGGAATGGGCGGGCAGACCATAGGGAGGAGGACAGCCAAAAGTCTTAGGAGAAATTCCTAAAATACCAGCACCTGGAAGAAAAGCTCTTCGCTGTGAGCTGGTCCCATGCCCTCTGTGTAAGAGAAAACTGGGGCTTAGTTAGGGGGAAGTGACCTCCTTATGTGTAGCAGAGCCGGGTCTAGAACATCTTGACATTGACACAGAACTGTCTCTGATACTGTTTTGAGTTCTTTTGAAGCTCTGAAAATGGGCCCACCCCTTCGCCAGCGCACCCACTTCCCAGCTTGCCACTTCCTAGGAACACATTTCCTGAGTGTTTCCTGTCTGCAGAGCCTTGCTTGACACCAGAGATTTAGAGGTAACCGTTGGGCCTGAAAGAGCAAATTGGCTTGAAAAGGAGTACTTCTCTGCCCGGCTCGAGGAACCCATCATGGCCCATATAAGTGGTTTCATTCCAGCTGACGTCTCGTCCACTCTCTTCAATGCTTTGTTCTCCTGAAATGCCTTTTCCCCCTTAGGATGG